>NC_057946.1:21200881-21530881 GCF_018555375.3 Anguilla rostrata
AGAGCGTAACTGTGAGTGCTCACAGAGTGTAACTGTGAGTGCACACAGAGTGCAATGATGGCGTCCGGCCCCCTTCTCTGTGACCTGTGAATGCGTGCGGAGATGCATTATGGGAGCCAGCGGCGACTGGGGCAGCCTGGCGGGATTCCCGCCCGCGCGCTTCCCAACCCCGCTCCGCCTCCTCTCTCCTCCACCTCCTCTCTTCTCCACCTCCTCTCTCCTCTCTGCGTCTCTCATTGATTTCGCCTTCACTTTCCATTTGACCACTGCAGGTGCTGAGCTGGTGCTCGGCCTCCAGTAACAAGGCTTCAGAAATAAACAGAAAGGATTGGCCAACTTTAATGGGATGAAAGACCTTTTTTTCCCCTCTCTCTTCGGGAGAGATCTGAATCCCCTGGAAAAAAAAGAGAGGAGACCATAAGGCCAGGCAGTATCGCAGCTGGCGAGGGGAAAAAAGAATAGGAAAAGAAAATTGGTAGCCAGTGTGGGGTGTGTTGAATTGAAACTGGTCACTGGGACCAGTATGGGGTCTGTGTTTAGGGCCCCAGGATGCATGGACACTGTTTAAACCGCTCGCGGGGTCCCTCCCTGCTTGCACGGTTCAATGCCTGACCACTAAGTGCTACATTTTCTGAAATCGGTTGACTTTGTGTTCGAAATGGTCGTGAACATTGATGCAGTGCTGTGCGATAGCGGAGGTCGACCTTGGATTTGTGATCAGAACGCTAAGGTTTAATCTGTTACTGGACATCGCCGTGTACTTACTATTAACTGCCTCCGTGCAAATTGTAAAACTATAAAACACTATATATATATATATATATATATCTATATATTGCTGTAAAATACAAGAATGCTGCTTGAAGTACCAGGGAAGATAATTATCTTTTCCATTTTTCTCAAAATAATTTCATCTGTAGCTCTAAAATTCCAAGTTTGTAAATGCCATCTGTGTGTATTTTAAATGTCTAATTCACAGCTATATTTTTCCTGCTTACACTTGAAAATAGCTCATCCATTATGTTTTAATCTGGGGCTTTTAATAAATATATTGTGTGCAGTTTAGTTCACGTACCCAAAACGACATACGGTGCTTAAAGTAGCAGATAATTATACATGCTCTTTAGCCCATTTGTATGGCTGCGTACATCACCAGTGTCCCATACGAGATTCAGACCTACAAACCCCAAAAAAGCCCAGGACCCTTCCTACTGCCACACATTGTCTTGTATTGATCTGAATAAATATTTGTACCGATTTGAAACCAAATGCTACTTACCGATGAAAAACAATATTGATTTAAACGGAAAAAAAGCCACCTTAATTAGTGTTTGATCATGGGACTGTGCCATTTTCATGGTAACCAGTGCAGTCTGTTATCTGTGATAGTTAGATTCAGTGTCTTGATTGGATCCATGAATAGCCAATGATTCATATATTCATTGGCGTGTGGTTTTTCGCACACCAGTCATCTATTCAGAATGGTATCTTATGGATAGGCGGTGATAACAGTACCGACAATAACACTTAAGATCCTGTGCCTGTTGCCTACATGAAGCAAAGATTTAGAGATTTGCCATTAAGGAAATGGTGAGTGCAGCACTATGAATTCATCTTTATTAGAAATGTGCTGCAAACATTTAGGCTCCTTCATTGGTATCATGCGATTTCATTTCCTGTGTCTTCTTCATGTGATGTCATCTGGCTCATTGACATTTGGTTTCCGAACTAACCCGTGCTTGGCTTTTGGACACTGGAAATGGTGTGGCCTGCATTAACAGGCACATGGGTGCACCCAATGAATTCAGTGCCTATTGCATGTCAACAAATGAAGAGTTCTGATTAGAATAGCTCCGCCTCCCCACCACCACCCTCCATTACGTGATAATGGACTCAAAGGTTAAAAGCTGACGATCAGCGCATCTCCAATCGCCACAGCTTTTCCTGGGCTAATTAGCTCTTTACTGGCACGACTCTAATGTGACATGTTTATTGCCTTAACTAACAACTCATTAGCTTAGTTGATGTTTTGTCAATATTAATTCATTCATTTAAGCCAAGTCAAAGCTTAAACAAAGATGTCCGGGCTGAGAAATGGACTCCCCATCTCTCCCCGGCTAGGCCTGGTTCCGGGGGGCCCATAAATTTTTTGCCACGTTGGGAGTAATTAGGAGATACCCTGTCCTTGGGCACCATTAACGGAGCAGCTGAACTTTTGCATTCTGGAGAACATTTCTGGCTTGTGCTGAGTGTGGCAACGGCTTTCGATTCAAAAAACTGTGTTTAGGCAGAATTAAACATTATCTTCAAAATTTCCACTCCGTTCTTGGGAAATCCGAGAGCAAGCACATTTCAGTCACTGGTTCTCTTTCAGACTATTTGTTAAGAAAAAAAATTACGTGAAAATACGTGAATATGTGAAAAATAAGAACAAAAATTTTGATTTAGGTTGTATATAGTTTCCTCAGGGAACGTGGAAAGGTTTCTCAGTTTTCACAAAGATTATGGTGGCTAGCATGAATTTCCTCAGGGGGCTGTTGGTGTCTCTGGGGTGTGTGTGTTTGTGGGGGGCTATTCCCAGGTCCTTCCTGTAAAGGTATCGATCAGCGCTCTTGGGCCTGCGTCCCTCTCTGTCCTCAGTTAAGCGGATCGGGGGGACTGGACCATGGCTAATCCTTGGCCGCGGTCTCTTCCCCGTGACCAATGCTGGCGTGGAGAGTTCGGACATGCTCCGTGCGGTGGCTCTGAGCTGGCGAGCACAGATGGACGCGCGAGACTGCTGCGTAAGTTTGGGAGATGACACGGACACGGACACGGTCCAGTTACCAAAAAACGTCAATACCAGGGGAGTCGTAACGTAGCGGGAGGCTGTTTATCCCCCACGCGAAGCGTTTGTGAGAATCACGCCACACGTTTGGCTGTACTGTATGTGCTCAGAGCTGCTGTAGAACTGTAGGACGCGCCTGCCCGGAAGGCCAGTCTTCCCCCGGTCAGCCTAGCCTCTCGTCTTGAGCTCATTACATGTGGAAAAACAGCCCTGCTGATCAGGCACAGATTGCACAGGCTATTCATGAAGCTCAGCGGACGACAAGTGGTAAGGGGGAAAAGACCAAAGCATTGAGCTTGTGTTCATGTAAGCTTCCAGACGATTGTCATAGGCTTTTCTTGCATTTGGGCTAGTTTTTCCATACGGCTGCTTTGAGGCGTGTCGTTAAGCAGGATCATGACAGGTTGACGTTGTCTCAGATCTGTAATTTAATGCGCCTTGTAATCCTGGCATGCAGTTGTGGTGTTGTCAAAAGCCTGGATTCAATCAACATTTGTCATTAAGTTTAGTTTAAAAACTAAAGCAATTGTTCGTTTGTGTTTTTATTAACGTTGTTTGGTGACTTTTATGATCATTTTTTTACTCACCAAACAGTGTTTGTGAAGATAGAAGCCATTTAAATTGTTCTGTAAGTGAGGAAGTGTTGCGGAAGTTAAGGACATGTGTTGATTGAGGCCAAATGTAGATGAAGGCTTGCATTGTTGGCCTCGTGTCGTCAAATGAAGGCAATATTAATGAATTGTGTGTAATCAGCAATAACAATTAAAACCCAAATAAAACCCCCAAAATAGCATTCACATGGATACATGTATATCTAATATATATATATATATAATATATATAATAATTTAGGTAATCCCTGAAATGTAGCCTCATGTAATTTTGCTGTAGCCACATTGAATTAATGACAACATTTTTAGTGATAAACCATATCGTCTTCGTAGTGTTTTCTAAAAACTATTTCTTAAACCTCCTATTTGCGATAATCCTGTTGTTTTATAGTTGAAATTAAACGTGACAGGGGTGTTTAAAGTTATATGAATTATGCCTCTAAAGTTGCATCCCTACCTAGGGTTTTGTCCCACAGCTGCTGTCCATAAAAGTTTATTGGGAATGAAATTTTGCTTTGACCTTCAGCGGGCTGGTGTTACAAATGAAGTCTAGAGTTTATGAGAAGAAGTTTGATGCTTATAAAAAATCATACTGTATTTCACCCGAATGCTTTGAGTACATTTTTTTTTGGTTGCTGTAGGGACATGCTGACCAGTTTTGACCTGACTACATTTCAGTTTTATCTGTGTTTGCCCCTGGCCCCGGCAAGTTAAAACCTACACCGTATGTGCTATTTAATCCATTTACGAATATTATTGGAGCAGCCGAGGTAAAGCGATCTTGGATCTTGGACTTTACTGGGTTTAAAGCTTCTGACCCCCAGGCCGCCCACTCACCCCCATGCCGCCCACTCAACCCCATGCCTGCCCATCGCCGGGGATCAGCCCTGCAGTCCGTTTAAAGCCACCGCAGAGGCTGCATGTTTGCCAGACGGCAGAAAATTGCAGCTAAAACTATCTTAAGCTGGTCAAGCTGGTTTAAGCTCTGTTTTTAACACTACTAGCTGGTCGACCAGGTTAACCAACAGTTCACCAGCCTAGTCAGATAGTCCACCAGTTTAGCCACCACCTAACTCCAGCTTGACCAGCTTTGAGCAGCCACAGGCCAGTTATGACCAACCTTGACCAACCAAAGACCAGCTAAGACCAGCTTAGAATCCCAGTGGGTTTTAGCTGAATATTTAGCAGGACTGGGAGAAGGGACCGTGCGCTTCAGGCTGCCACGGAGGCGGAGTCTAAATGGGCCTCACCGCTCTTGTGCTGCTTTCGCACAGTTATAAGGCACCTGGGTAGTTTTCTTAAATGATTCCACCAACATAAGCGTTCGCTAGCTTCTTTTTAATCACCAAGTCTGATGAAAGCCCTCTGCTTAGTCTGTTCTTGATATGTCCAGTAAGCCACCCTGCCTGGATTTGAATTTGTTGCAATGGAATAAAAATGAAATTCAGGCTGCATTTACATGCCCACACAAACACACCTGCTTACACACCGTGTGTGCGTGTGCGCGTGCATATCCGTGCGTGTTAGCGTGCATATCCGTGTGTGTTTGCGTGCATGTCCGTGTGTGTTTGCGTGCATATCCGTGTGTGTTTGCGTGCATATCCGTGTGTGTTAGCGTGCATATCCGTGTGTGTTTGCGTGCATCGTGTTTCGTGCATATCGTTGTGTTGCGGCTGTCTGTTGCGTGCATGTCGTTGTGTGCGTGCATGTCCGTGTGTGTTTGCGCGCATATCCGTGTGTGTTAGCGCGCATATCCGTGCGTGTTAGCGTGCATATCCGTGCGTGTTTGCGTGCATGTCCGTGTGTGTTTGCGTGCATATCCATGTGTGTTTGCGTGCATATCCGTGCGTGTTATCGCGTGTGTGGCTGAACAGTATGCCCCTGTTACACAGCCCTTCATACATATCACTTTGAAAATTCAGATGAAGCTGAATATGTGACTGAGAGTGTCAGCATAATATAATCTAAAAGATTTTAATGAATTCTTAAATAATGGCAGAAAACAGGAAGTGTTGTTAAAAGCTGCGTAGCCTCTGGCCTCTGGCAGGTGGAGTGGGCAGCTCTGTGTAGCACAGCAGAGCAGAGAGATAAAGACTTTTCCACCGGAGTCAGGTCCCTGCTGAAACACTGAGGCAGTATCTCTCTCACTGACTGCATCAATTACTGCCTGCCATTGTTTTGGCTGCCCCTGCCTCCTGTGCTAATTAAGATGGCTGACAGGACGGCTTCTGCAGGGCACCAGCTGCTGGGCGGTCAGTTGGCACGATGTGAGGGCTGTGGGCACATTCTTGAAGTTGATTTATGTGGCTTGTGCAAGGTGGTTAGGTAGTGATCTCCTCTGAATGCGTACGCGTATGTACACATGCATATCTATAAACACGCACAAGCACACGCACTCTCACGCACACACAAACACACACACACACACGTGCGCACACACACACGCAAGCACACACAAGCGCACACACATACAAACTCACACTCAAAAACACGCACGCACTCGCACACACACACACAAACAAACACACGCACAGACATGTGCGCACACACACGCAAGCACACACATGCGCACACACATACAAACTCACACTCAAACACACACACACACACAGCTCTTGTTTCCATCTCGCGGGTCGGGTAATTGTCCGTAACCGGCCGGTTGTGAGGTAGACCGGAGTCACAGGGATGATTATTGTCATCACGGCCCACTCTGTGAGGGCAGGTTTCTTTTCAGCCCCGCCGATTGGGCTGCTGTTCTGCGGGATTGGAAAAGCAGCAATAACCTGTCATTACGCGCACAAATTGATGTTTCAGACTCTGCAAACTGTCATTTACTCAGTGTGGGGGGAGCTGTGCGAGCTCCTGTATTTATGAGTGAGTGTGAGCTCTGCTGTATCTTTCACTGATTTGCCCGTGTTGAGGATTGTGTCTGGTCTGTGGATTTGAGTATTTAAGTTTGAGAACAGAAGGCTTATATAGGTCCATATATATTGTCTGTGTGTATGTGGTGTATTATTTGTGTGGATATGTGAGCGACCGTCTGCGTGTGTGTTCAGTACGAGGGCGTATATACTGTATGGTGCTGCGCTTATGCGTTTATTATATGTGTGTTTGTATGCGTGCTTGTGTCTCCGTCTGTCTGTCCGTCCGTTTGTGTGTCTGTTGTGTGTCGATGCCGATCTCGGCCGCACGCAGACACCGTGACCGGTCTGTGGAGCCCCTCCCCCCTCGCTCCAGACTGACCACTGCGGCCACATCCCCCCGGCGCGTGTCCGCCAAACGCCTTTCCCTGTCTCCTCGCCGGGCGGCCCGAGATTTAAGACCCCGGAGCAGAAAAGAAAAGTAGCCTCCGTTCTGTCATTCGTTTTTTGGATAGATGGTATTCTGACATGATGAACTCCAGTACAAGCGTAGAGCTCCGGTCCGGCGTACCTCTCCTTTCCTCTGTTCCTCCTTCACCCTATCTCTCCCTCTCTTTTTTCCCCTCCCTCTCTCCCCCTCTCTTTGTTGTGCGTTCGGTAGAAGCGCAGGCTTTTGGTTTGATTTAATGCCCTGGCTGGGTCCCGCTGCCCGCTGAGCGCAGTAGCTTTCAGTGTGCATTATAAGGGCAGTATATAGCGCTCGCGCCGTTAGCCTGCAGTATTTTCCCTTTGTCATTTTCTTTTTCAGCAGTTTGTCAGGCGCTCGGTGGTCTGGTTGCTAAAATCTCTGTGTGTTACATAATCTCTGTGTGCTTCATTTGTGTACCTTTGGCTTCCTGTGTGTGTGTTTCTGTGTTTGTTTGTGTGTGTGTGTGTGTGTGTGTGTGTGTGTGTGTGTGTGTGTGTGTGTGTGTGTGTGTGTGTGTGTGTGTGTGTCAGTCAGTGTGTGTGTGTGTGTGTGTGTGTGTGTGTGTGTGTCTGTCAGTCTGTGTGTGTGTGTGTGTGTGTGTGTGTGTGTGTCAGTCAGTGTGTGTCTGTCTGTGTTTGTTTGAGGCCACGCGCATGTATTTTGTGTGTGTACATGCAGTTTTCCCGCTCATCCACTGGGGAATGAGGCGGCACAGACACATTTAACACAGGGAGACAGGCCGAGCCCTTCAGTGTGTCCTTCCACAGCACAGGTTTAAAATAGAGCACTCTGCATCTAGGTGTCTTACACACATACATACACACACACACACACATGCATACATACACACACACACACACACACACACGCATACATACACACACACACACACACACACACGCATACATACACACACACGCACAGTATGTAAGTGTGTTTGTGTATGTATGTAAATGGGGCCTGAAATTCAAATCCTGCTATGGCTCTCAAATATAAGTTGTCGTTTTAAATTGTATAAATAGAATTGTAATTTTTGAAAATGTGCCCGTCTTGTTTTTGATGTTGCTATTTTTATTAATTTTAAATGGGTTTATCTTTAAAAAAAAAAAAGAATTTAAAGGAAAAATTGAAATGGTCACAATCAGTATGCGTGGTGATATATGCCCAGCTGGGTGATGTACATGTTGTGTTATGCGCAGGCCTTTCCCTGTCCTTTAGGCAGAGAGAGAGGTGTAATGGAGGCTTGTGTGCTAGCGTGGGTCAGTCTTTGTGCGCATGGAAGTGGCTCGTGTTCAGCAGAGCTAATAGAAAAGCCAGCCGCGTTGGGAAGGGGAGGGGAGGGGGGGGAGCGCCGGAGCTGCATTCTTAATGGTCAATCTGCCCTGCGATGCCTCTCTCAAATGCCAGGTCATGCCTCAGCTGACCTCTGCAGCGAGCAGGGAGCCCCTGAGAGGGGGGGAGGGGGGTTCACTCCGCCTCCGCTGCATCTGCGAAATGGCCGCCGCCGCCGCCGCCGCCCTGCTCGGGGCGGTCGCGGTCGAAACGCTGCCGGCCGAATCCGGTCACGGCGCGAGTGGGACGGGTCTGAGCCGCGCCGCGCCGCTACGCGCTTCGATTTTCCATCGATCTCGTATCGCCGCCCCCCAACCCCCACCCCCCCCCCGCGTTTTCCATCGCAAACGTGAAAAATCGTTGGCCGATCTACCCCTTCATCAGCGCTGGCTTTCTGTCATCAGTCTTGCTTAGCATAAATCATTTTATTATTACGGGTTATTAGTATTATTATTAGCGCTGTTAGCATCAGCGACCCGGCCAGGCGGCGGGACTGAAGGATATTGCAGTGAAATGGAATTGTTTTGTCTGGAAGCAGGAAGAGAGCTGCCTGTGTGTGTGTATGTGTGTGTGCTCGTGTGAGTATGCTTTTGGTATCCGCGAGTGTGTTTGCTTGCATTAGAATGCTGCTGTGTTTGAATGCGGGTTTATGTGTGTGAATGCGTGTGTGTGTGTGTGTGATTGCACATGCGTGTGTCTGTGTGTGTGTCTACGTGTGTGTGTGTGTCTATAAGTGTGTGTGCGCCTGTGTGTGTGTTTGTGTATCTGTGTATACGTGTGTCTGTGTGGGTGTGTGTTTGTGTATCTGTGTATGCGTGTGTCTGTGTGGGTGTGTGTCTCTATGTGTGTGTCTGTGTATGTGTGTGTGTGTGTTTGTGTATCTGTGTATGCGTGTGCTGTGCCTGTGTCTGGCCTGTCGTTGCAGAGCCGGAGTGTGAGCCGGTGAACAGAGACTCAGAGCAGAGAGGCAGTGCAGAGGCTGTGTGTGTGTGTGTGTGTGTGTGTGTGTGTGTATATATATAAATGCGTGTGCTGTGCCTGTGTCTGGAGTGTGAGCAGGTTAACAGAGACTCAGGGCAGAGAGGCAGTGCAGAGGCTGTGTGTGTGTGTGTGTGTGTGTGTGTGTGTGTGTGGTGCCTGCGTCTGGCCTGTCCAGTGTGAGCAGGTGAACAGAGACTCGGGGCAGAGAGGCAGTGCAGAGGCTGTGTGTGTGTGTGTGTGTGTGTGGTGCCTGCGTCTGGCCTGTCGCGTGTGAGCAGGTGAACAGAGACTCGGAGCAGAGAGGCAGTGCAGAGGCTGTGTGAAGGTGTGTGTGTGTGTGTGTGTGTGTGTGTGTGTGTGTGTGTGTGTGTGTGAGTGGTGCCTGCGTCTGGCCTGTCGCGTGTGAGCAGGTGAACAGAGACTCGGAGCAGAGAGGCAGTGCAGAGGCTGTGTGTGTGTGTGTGTGTGTGTGTGTGTGTGGTGCCTGCGTCTGGCCTGTCGCGTGTGAGCAGGTGAACAGAGACTCGGAGCAGAGAGGCAGTGCAGAGGCTGTGTGTGTGTGTGTGTGTGTGTGTGTGTGTGTGTGTGCGTGTGTGCGTGCGTGCGTGCGTGCGTGCGTGCGTGCGTGCGTGCGTGTGTGTGGTGCCTGCGTCTGGCCTGTTGAGTGTGAGCAGGTGAACAGAGACTCGGAGCAGAGAGGCAGTGCAGAGGCTGTGTGTGTGTGTGTGTGTGTGTGTGTGTGTGGTGCCTGCGTCTGGCCTGTCGAGTGTGAGCCGGTGAACAGAGACTCGGGGCAGAGAGGCTGTGCAGAGGCTGTGTGTGTGTGTGTGGTGCCTGCGTCTGGCCTGTTGATTGTGAGCAGGTGAACAGAGACTTGGAGCAGAGAGGCAGTGCAGAGGCTGTGTGTGTGTGTGTGTGTGTGTGTGTGTGTGTGTGGTGCCTGCGTCTGGCCTGTCGAGTGTGAGCAGGTGAACTGAGACTCGGGGCAGAGAGGCAGTGCAGAGGCTGTGTGTGTGTGTGTGTGTGTGTGTGTGTGTGTGTGTGTGTGGTGCCTGCGTCTGGCCTGTCGAGTGTGAGCAGGTGAACAGAGACTCAGGGCAGAGAGGCAGTGCAGAGGCTGTGTGTGTGTGTGTGTGTGTGTGTGTGTGTGTGGTGCCTGCGTCTGGCCTGTCGAGTGTGAGCAGGTGAACAGAGACTCGGGGCAGAGAGGCAGTGCAGAGGCTGTGTGTGTGTGTGTGTGTGTGTGTGTGTGTGTGTGTGGTGCCTGCGTCTGGCCTGTCCAGTGTGAGCAGGTGAACAGAGACTCGGGGCAGAGAGGCAGTGCAGAGGCTGTGTGTGTGTGTGTGTGTGTGTGAGTGGTGCCTGCGTCTGGCCTGTCGAGTGAGCAGGTGAACAGAGACTCAGCAGAGAGGCAGTGCAGCCGTGCCGCATGCCTGGAGACAGATTTGATTATGAGCGGCTGGCCGGGGCAGTAATGAATAACAGCAGATTATGTGAGCCAGTGTAAGTGCAGTAATGGCTAATGGGATGGTGGCGGCGGGCCGTGCTGCTGGGCCGCGGCTGCCCTGTTCTTCCACGCCGTGAAGACGCGGCGCATTAGCGTGTGTCGCCCGGGCATCCTTTCCTCAGGAGGTGTAGCTGTTATACAGCGCTGTGCTGTTATCATTAGGCTGCATCTCGGGACCGTGTGTATGGGTATGACTGCTTCCTCTGAGTGTGCGTAGCAGGGTCAGATGCTTTCCTGTTAAAAAAAAAAAAGATTCATGAAAAGGCATGCACTCTGCCCTTCAACAGAGCACTAAATGAAAGGTGAATATATTTACATTATAAAAACAGCTGGAAATTTTTATTTTTTATTTTTTAAATTTAATTTAGGATGCATATACATATAGCCGCTGTAAAAGTACTCTGCGGTCCTGATCTTCCTTACAGATTATTGATTAAATGCTGTTCTGCCATGAGTTTGGCTCTCAGCTGTTACTCTTAAAATAAAAGCATAAACAAAATCCTACAGTATCCAAGCCGGTACTGGCACAAATGCTAAAAGGAAATAAACATATATGAAATCAAATTAATAAGAATATGCACTTTTTTCTCAAGTGGTCTTGTCCAGACCCAGGTAGTCAGAATGAGTCGAGCATTCCGTCTCTGTGTGGCTTTAGGAATTTGACGGGCACTGCTTCCCGTTCGGCTCTGTGTGGTAGTGATGCGCGATGGTGACGCCATGTTTGTGTGAGCGTGTCTGCTGCTTCAGAATGAGCGGCTTGCCCTGTGACCCAGTCCTCCTCTCCCCGCTTAGTCTGCCCCTCCACTGCTTCAGAATGAGCGGCTTGCCCTGTGACCCAGTCCTCCTCTCCCCGCTTAGTCTGCCTCTCCACTGCTTCAGAATGAGCGGCTTGCCCTGTGACCCAGTCCTCCTCTCCCCGCTTAGTCTGCCTCTCCACTGCTTCAGAATGAGCGGCTTGCCCTGTGACCCAGTCCTCCTCTCCCCGCTTAGTCTGCCCCTCCACTGCTTCAGAATGAGCGGCTTGCCCTGTGACCCAGTCCTCCTCTCCCCGCTTAGTCTGCCTCTCCACTGCTTCAGAATGAGCGGCTTGCCCTGTGACCCAGTCCTCTCTACCCGCTTAGTCTGCCTCACTGCTTCAGAATGAGCGGCTTGCCCTGTGACCCAGTCCTCCTCTCCCGCTTAGTCTGCCCCTCCACTGCTTCAGAATGAGCGGCTTGCCCTGTGACCCAGTCCTCTCTCCCCGCTTAGTCTGCCTCTCCACTGCTTCAGAATGAGCGGCTTGCCCTGTGACCCAGTCCTCCTCTCCCGCTTAGTTGCCCTCCACTGCTTCAGAATGAGCGGCTTGCCCTGTGACCCAGTCCTCCTCTCCCCGCTTAGTCTGCCTCTCCACTGCTTCAGAACGAGCGGCTTGCCCTGTGACCCAGTCCTCCTCTCCCCGCTTAGTCTGCCTCTCCACTGCTTCAGAATGAGCGGCTTGCTCTGTGACCCAGTCCTCCTCTCCCTGCTTAGTCTGCCTCTCCACTGCTTCAGAATGAGCGGCTTGCCCTGTGACCCAGTCCTCCTCTCCCCGCTTAGTCTGCCTCTCCACTGCTTCAGAATGAGCGGCTTGCCCTGTGACCCAGTCCTCCTCTCCCCGCTTAGTCTGCCCCTCCACTGCTTCAGAATGAGCGGCTTGCCCTGTGACCCAGTCCTCCTCTCCTCTGCTTCAGAATGAGCGGCTTGCCCTGTGACCCAGTCCTCCTCTCCCCGCTTAGTCTGCCCCTCCACTGCTTCAGAATGAGCGGCTTGCCCTGTGACCAGTCCTCCTCTCCCCGCTATTGCCTCTCCTCTGCTTCAGAAGAGCGGCTTGCCCTGTGACCCAGTCTCTCTCCCCGCTTAGTTGCTCTCCATGCTTCAGAATGAGCGGCTTGCCTGTGACCCAGTCCTCCTTCCCCGCTTAGTTTGCCTCTCCACGCTTCAGAATGAGCGGCTTGCCCTGTGACCCAGTCCTCTCTCCGCTAGTCGCCCTCCACTGCTTCAGAATGAGCGGCTTGCCACTGTGACCCAGTCCTCCTCTCCCTGCTTAGTTCCTCTCCACTGCTTCGATGACGGCTTGCCCTGTGACCATCCTCCTCTCCCGCTTAGTCTGCCTTCCATGCTCAGAATGAGCGCTGCCCTGACCCAGTCCTCCTCTCCCCGCTTAGTCTGCCCTCCACTGCTTCGATGAGCGGCTGCCCGTGACCAGCTCCTCTCCGCTAGTCTGCCTCTCCACTGCTCAGAATGAGCGGCTTGCCGTGACCCAGTCCCCTCCCCGCTTAGTCCTCCTTCCACTGCTCAGAATGAGCGGCTTGCCCTGTGACCCAGTCCTCCTCTCCCCGCTTAGTCTGCCTCTCCACTGCTTCAGAGTGAGCGGCTTGCCCTGTGACCCAGTCCTCCTCTCCCTGCTTAGTCCTCCTCTCCACTGCTTCAGAATGAGCGGCTTGCCCTGTGACCCAGTCCTCCTCTCCCCGCTTAGTCTGCCTCTCCACTGCTTCAGAATGAGCGGCTTGCCCTGTGACCCAGTCCTCCTCTCCCCGCTTAGTTTGCCTCTCCACTGCTTCAGAATGAGCGGCTTGCCCTGTGACCCAGTCCTCCTCTCCACTGCTTCAGAATGAGCGGCTTGCCCTGTGACCCAGTCCTCCTCTCCCTGCTTAGTCTGCCTCTCCACTGCTTCAGAATGAGCGGCTTGCTCTGTGACCCAGTCCTCCTCTCCCCGCTTAGTCTGCCCCTCCACTGCTTCAGAATGAGCCTGGGCTCCTGCGCAGGGCTTCAAACGGGCGACGGGGCATTTAGCAGTGTTGAGCAAAGAGGAAAGCACACTTTGATCAATGGCTGTACACACGCCAGAAAACAAATCAAAACATGCCTTTAAGAAATCGACAGTCAAACACCGCTCTCACCACAAGACCTATTTGAAACCGTAAACCCGAGCAGAGGAGATATCGAGCCCGTGACGGTCGCTTCAGCCTGGACGGGATTTCCTGAATATCAGATGAGCGGTAGCAGCACGGAAATGAAGTCACGCGTGCGCTTGTGTGCTGGCGTTTTTCTCATTTTGCTCTCCTCCTCTTTTCACCTCCCAGGCAAGGCGCTGACCTTCCTGCTCCTGCAGCCCCCCAGCCCCAAGCTGCCCCCCCACAGCACCATCCGCCGCACCGCCATCGACCTGATTGGGCGGGGCTTCACCGTGTGGGAGCCGTACATGGACGTGTCGGCCGTGCTGATGGGCCTGCTGGAGCTGTGCGCCGACGCCGAGAAGCAGCTGTCAAAGTGAGTCTCCGCCCACCCGGCCCCGCCCCACCGCGCCCTGCCCCGCCCCTTAATAGTGACTCCACCCCATACCAGCAGTGCGCTGCCTGAGACTGAGGTCATACGGACGTGTGCCTTTCAGTCTAATAGGCAGACTGCACTGCGTTGTGTTCAGTCTGTGTTTCTCCTTACTACTGACTGATACAGCGCAGTGGCCCTCACTCACCTCTGCTGTGTGCTTCCTGACATTTCAGGACTTCTGTGATGGCTTCACCCAGATGTGGGTAGACCCTGTGTAAATATGAAGGGCTTCCTTTTTAAAACGATTACTGTCATGTTTCTCGTTGTACTATTATTATCTTTTTTCCCTCAAAAAAGTCCAAATTGCGCTTGACAAAGCCTTTTGTAGTCTTAAAAAACCGAAACATTCACAGAAGTACGGGCCAAAGGAGCGTGCCTTGAGGCTTTGATGGTTAAAAACAGCCCTTATGCCGTATGAGCGATTGTAGGTGCTGCAGTGTGCGTAATAGTGTGCGTCCGCGTGATCCATTTTTGCGTACGAGCTGGTTGTGATGAGGCCTGCGGTTCCTGCATTTCCTGTTGCGCATTATGTAACTCACGAGCGTGCTGGGGGTGGTACGACATGCCCAACTGCGCCAATGCGAGGGACGCGCCGGATCTGACACACTGAAGGATGAAACCGAAGCCCTAATGCGATTGGAGCGCATTAATATGATGTAATGATGTCTGCACTGCTTCATGTACGAGACCTTTTCGCCGTGGAAACAAGACCCATCAGTCGGTTCGCTAACCTTCCAGAAACCGCCCCGCAAACGAGGTTAGCGCTGGACTGCCGAGACACCGAGTGAAAAATACTGGCAACATCTGGTTATGTAATTAAGATGAAACCCCATCTTAACGAATTTATTATGAGTATAAATATGTCTGCCTTTCCGTGTAGCGCGTGCTAACGTGGTTAGGATGAAATGGCGGTGATTTTTCAGGGTTTATTAGTGCCGGGGCCTGAGACAGGGCTACCCCCCTGTGCACTTAGCGCCGGCTCGTCCAAACGCCGACAGGACCCGCGCCGCGGACCAGAGGCCTAGCCCCGACGCGGTCGCCCCCGACAACGCCGCGGGGCCCGGACCTGTAGCGCTCCCGCCCATGAGTCACCGCCGGCCCCCTCACGCCGCTCCAAACGGCGCGCTTGTGCATCTTTGCGATGATGGCGGAGGATATTATCAGCCATTTGAAATGGAGTTGAGACGTTTGTTTTTTAAAGAGCGGAAGAGGACTGAAAATAGCAGTCGTTCACTCAAGGCTGACTCACGGCTGCTCTTGAAGTGTCTCAGAGCAGGAGGGCTGATTTTAGATCAGCTTTGCCAGTGGCTCGTAATGGATGTGGCTGGCATGTGGACAGAGGAAACCTGATCTGGGATCAGCTGTCCTCCCCTGTGTGAGAAATGGCCCTCATCTGCTCGGCACAGGGTTTTTGACACAGGCTGCTTTTTGATGGCTCTGTGAACAGTACAGGCTATGTCCCTGTGAGCTGCTAGCTGAGCGTGTGCATCTGTTTGATAAAAGTCGCTGTTCAGCCGTCGTTAAGGCCAGGCATACTCTGTCCAGTGACGTTTGGGACAGTGTGTGGCAAAAGACAATTGGAATTAAATGTCACAAAATGAATCAGTCTCAGGTTAGGGAGAGGTATAGTAGAGATGGGACTGTTTTCTTTGGGAAGTGGGTGAAGCTCAATGCAATGGTGTCGAGAGCCAAGACAAACTTCCCTGTCTGAACCCTGAAAAAGATGCATTTTACCCTGGCTGTGGTCTGCCGCCTCGTCTCTCCCACCTGAAGCCGCAGTGGAGCAGAGATGGACTGTCTCGCGTCTGAGGGCCTCTCTGCTGGGGCCAGCGGCTCCGCCTGGAATCAGAGCGAGCGTCTGCGTGTCCTTCCCGCTCCGAGCGTCTGCGTGTCCTTCCCGCTCCGAGGCTCCCCGCCCAGCGTCGGGAACGGGCAGCGCTCGCCGAGACGGGCCGGCTAAAGCGGTCGCCCCGCCCCCCCCGAGCCCGATGGCCAATCGACAGCATTGATCAGCTATCGGCGAACGGTCCGGGATAAGGCCAAAGCAGACAGGGAGGGCCCATCAGCGTGACGTTAATGTACTGCGATCGATCCCACGCCCGCGTTTGCATGTCTCTCAGTCTCCCTGTCACGTCGCACGCCTCCAGCTGACCTGGCGCCAAGGTTGGGGATTTATCCCAAAATTACGTCATTACGTTAAAAAAAAACACATCAGAAAACACCCGCCATGTCCGCTGTGTAATCCTAATTACGGCGCGCCAGAGTGTAAATCCATTTATTTAAAGAAGTGAGGAAGCCGTGCCTGTGCATCGTGGGGATTGTAGTCTCCTGCACACCGTGCTTGCCAGTTTTCCCACTGCATGTTATCTTTGTGATCTCCCCACCGCTGATATTCATAAACTGATTACTAAGGATCCAGTAACGCTGCTCCTTCTGTATTAGCTATTGGGGAAAATGAGGAATTCAGCTGACGCATCACAAGTAACTGGACTGTTGAAATGGATTCGTTATTTGATGGATGAAATTTTTCAAATAGCGGCTCTAGAGTATTTTTATTTCATCATTAAGGGAAGTGCTAGACGTCCCTGACTGAATGCTATTGTGAAGAGCGTGCTGTGTGTGTGCGCTGGCTGGCTATCTAGGCAGTGTTCTGTAGAAACACTGAGAACTCTTAAACCTATAGACTGTGCCCTGATTGATCAGACCCTCAGAACTCGTGCTAGTGAGACAGTGCAGTGATAAAGACCTCGCTGATTTAACAGTAACATCAAGGGGAAGACCATGTAGATATTCTTTCTGCAGGACTTTTAAATGAGAGTTCAGGACATTATCAGTTTTTCTGTGGGTGTATGTGTGCGTGTGTGTGTGTGTGTGTGTGTGTGTGTGTGTGCATCTGTGTGTGTGTGCGTGCGTGTGTATGCATGTGTGCATCTGTGTGTGTGTGTGTGCGTGTGTATGCATGTGTGCATCTGTGTATGTGTGTGTGTGCGTGCGTGCGTGTGTGTGTGTGTATTCTGCTGCTTGCATTTATGCCCAGACAAGCCACTGGACTGGTTATTTATTTCACTGTACAATTCTGGTAATTCTTCACTTGGAACAATTTTAACCAGTTGCATGGCTGATGAGTAAAATAATATTTCAATAACAATAACTGAATTCAAACTAGAATGATCTTAGTATCTAAGCATAATTCTTAAACATCAGAATGACAGCAGCAGTAATATAACTTTGTCAGTGTGTAAGATCAAAAGTGCTGTATTGCGCATTTTTTGTCATGTATCACCGGCGATGTACGCAGCGTGTCTGTCAGCGTGGTCAACGGTCTGCACTGCGGTTGCCACGTTATCAGCGTGGTCTGCAGCGTGGTCTGCAGCGTGGTCTGCAGCGCGGTCTGCAGCGCGGTCTGCAGCGTGGTCTGCAGCGTGGTCTGCAGCGTGGTCTGCAGCGTGGTCTGCCTGGCGTAATTACAGGCCTGGGATTCTGCTCTGTCATTAGTGTGGAGGCTTGCACATTTCCTATTCTGAAACAGGAGTGTAGGTGGCACTGTGGCTAAGCCTATGGCGCTGCAGACGCTCCGACGGCCCCCGGAATGCGTGGGATTTAATTAGGCCGCCGCGCGAGGATGAAGCGCCTCGCTCGGCCGCCGCCACCGGGATGCCGAGTCACCGGGAGAGCGCGTCCGGCGGCCCCGGCAAACGGGGGAAGCCGGCTCTTTACCGCGCCTCCGATTCTGTCAGCCGCAAAATGGCCCCCGCACAGTCAGCAGGTCCTTCACTGAAGCTTCATCACAATTTATTTATTATTATTATTATTATTATTATTATTATTATTATTATTATTATTATTATTATCATTATCATTACTATTATCATTATTAATTATCATTATTATTATTATTATTATTTAATTTTTTATTTTTTTTATTTGGATACTTAAATGAATGATTTCCTTAGATAACTGAGCACACCATGTTTACAAGCAGCAGTGCTGAAATATACTCTGTTACTGTTTATTGCTCATTTACTGCACTGGACTATTATAAATCACGATGTTAGGCTAATCTTTTCATACAGACCGGTTTCTTTATTGCACATATGATCTTTTGTTTTGGACATAGATATTATATTTTTAACATGTAATACAGTCACTGCTACTGGTCAAGAGCATTACTGATAAAGAAACCGATCCAAATGTGTTTTATAAATGATCACTGCTTTATTTTGTATTGGGTTGTTTTAATTATTGAGTTCTCTCCAAAGGGAATTTAGTGCATTCAACCCATTAGTCACTTGTATATTTGAATGCAGATTTAAATGACTTCATATTTCATGAAGGACCTAGCTTGTTTTTTTTTTCCTGCATTTAAAATAGGACGATAAACTCGAAGTATTATTAGCGTTGTCATCAATTAGATCTCAATAAAGGAGTATTGGCTGAGAGAGAGTTTCAGTTCATATAGAAGACTAAAGCGAATGTCTGATATTAGTGTATTACATCAAAGTGTGCATGTACAGTGTCACTTAAGAATTACGTCAAACTGAGAAATTGATCTGACTGCTGCATACACTATATAAACAACATATTCATATACGTATGCACATTAGAGACTCATAAACACATTGCACATGTGTACCTTTCAGCTGTACTGCGCTCTTATGCAGTCAACACACAACATGATAAAAATACCAAAATGTACAACTAACTGTTAGTTTCAATAATCTGATAAATATAAACTGCAACGTGGCCCCCTTTCTAATAACCAAACTGCCATATCATCCATAATCAAATTATTTAATTGTGTATTTCTATATCAGATATGATATTTATGTTCAGTATTTTATTATGTGAGTCTGTTAGAAGGATTGTGTGCTTTAGGAGGATTGTGGGTATTATGGAGTGTGATTCTCTCTCAGACGTATCAGGCTAAGGCTTTTTGTGCTCGCAACCTCATTTAAATGGTTAATTCTGCTGGCCCAGAATAACTGTCATGCGTCACATATTACCGTCATCCATGTTCGTTAGGCCACAGTAGCCCACCTCTCAGAATACTCACAAGAATAGCAGCAGTCACAGCAGCGAACTCAGCTAAAGATCAATCTTGCATGTGCAGTTCGAATTTGTCCTGCACTGGGGCAAGATAACCGAACCCGCAGATATTCAAATAAAGAATTATTAATGCAATATCATATTTAATATTTAGAACATCAGGTTGATGATAACGATGAAGCGTGTGGGGAAACATCTTGACAAATTTAATAATTAATAATGAATTTAAATAATAATCATAACGCCATAAAGTGTTTCTTTTCTCATCCGCTGTGCATGTCTCTGATTTATATGCCGGGCGAGAGAAATTTCTAAGAACAAAAAAAAAAAAAAACAAGAAAAAGAAAAAATGCGAACTGCAAGCGATATCTACAGCTTGGCTGCCTGCATCTTTGAACTAAGCGTATTGACAAATTGTTGGATGGAGTTATAACAAAGCGAATAGCTGGAAGTCACGTCCATGCAAATGCGCTGATAGCCCAAATAATCCCTTTTCAATAAGGAGAGGGGAGCGCTTTCTCACCAAGAAATGCACACCTCCCTCGGCCCTGTCAAGACAGCACGGGTCTCTGTCTTTGAGTGGGATCTCCGTCTGCCTTGTTTTAGGTGCATTCCGAGACTATTAGACCATTTATCATTCATGTGTGTGACTCGTAAATCATGTGCATGACTGGTAAATTCTCTAATATATAGTACACACACACACACACACACACACCCGCTCTCACGCTCTTATTCAGACACAAACATGCAACAGAATTACAGTACAAGATTCATTTTCATAATGAATTACATTTTTGGACCAGATGTTGTAGGTTAGAGTATTATCAAAGGTTTCCTGCCCAGATTCAAATCATTGACAGTTCATCAAGAATATCCTTTGAATTATGTAATTTGTCAAATAAAATTGCTACATCTCTGCACTGATTTATATCATTTGTATTGAAAATGTATAGTGCATTATATAATGAAGGGATCATTTTTTATGTTATGCATGCTCTCAGAAAGCATCAACGATCTGTATACATTCATTGCTTATATTTAAAAATGCATGCATGTGTGTGTATATTCACAAAAACAAAGGTGACAAAAATTTCAAATAGCCAGAGGAGGGCTGAAGACTGTGAAATGCTTTGAGACAAGCCGGGAGAAATGACTTCTTCTGGAAGGTTTTTTCATTTCACATTTTAAAAGGCTTTGCGAATATTGATTACTGATCTGCATCGATATTTATATTTGCACATTTAGCTGTGTAGGCTTGTGTTTGTTGTGTGTGTGTGTGTGTGTGTGTGTTATTTCCCCCCCCCCTAATTATACGTTGCAATTTTATTATACATATAAGTGTGAAGTATTTCATGGAATAATTCTAATTGAACATTCACTTCTTCAAACAATACATTTAAGCTACAGTCCATTGAAATGCTCAGGCACATGACTATATTTACACAAGAATATTAACTGCTTTGCAGTCTTAGAATATAACAGAGTAAAATGCATCTGGATGCATCGAGGCAGGAAATGTGGTAGATGAGTATTATCAAAGAGGCCGCTATGACGGTTAACTGGAGGTTTGATGAAGGTTGTCAAGCACAAGCACATTAGTGCTGTATTTATGTGATTAACCTGTCGATTTGAGTATTCACTCCCTGTTGTAGAATTCCTACAAAGTGGTTTCTTCGAGCAGGACCGAGCGGAATCGGAAAGCTGTAGCGCTGTTGCTGGGGATCAGAGCACTGATGTTTACTGTGTTTCTGCACATCAAAGGCAGCCGAATATCCGTGTTTACGGATATGTTTGAGTTGTGTACTCAGCTTCTTCTGGAATACTTGGGGGAGCTCACCGTTTATTTGCAAATTCAGGTTTGTGCAAGGACTTCACAGCTTGTTTGGTGGTAATATTTTCAGTGTTGTAATACCTTATTTTTAGGCGAACAAAAAAAAGTAGATTCTTTTAATTGGCATGACTATAGTTTAGGAGTATTTCTGAAAAATAAAAAGTGACTATAGCAATGTCTGACAATGCCAAAATGAAAACTGAATTTAAAAGGGAATATTAAAAGTGTTTGTGTAAATTGTCTGAGCAGTTTCACTTTTTTTTATTTTGTTGTTGTTTAATTTTTTATCTTAAGATTGATTTCATTGCTTGACAAAGTGGAATTATTTCAAACTATTTAGCCATCGATAACTTCATAAATTTTAGTTTTTCATTTACAGCACTGTAATTTGTTGTAAATGAAGTAAGGTTGCATATATACGTTTATAGAATTGTCTCAAGGAATGATTCAAAAGGCACGATTAGCTATTTTAAAAATATTTACACATGCTTGCATGCACACCATATGGTCTTATTTTCACTGGCGATGTGTATTATTACCTTGTGCAACAAAAATTGTTTTTATTTATACAGGCTAAATCAGTTGCAGAGGTAAGGGAGAATTTGAGCAAAGTGCACATGTTTCAGACTCAGATAAAAATAAATTACTCGGCACGGATTGGTCAGGGGTACATTTGCATCTGTCGGATACTGAGGCAGTTCAGGAGAAAAACGTCATGGAACAGTTTAGAGGGACACCGGTTGGTGTGTGTGTGTGTGCATGCGTGCGTGTGTGCGTGCGTGCATTTGTGCGTGCATGCGTGTGCAAAGAGAGAGAGAGTGTGTGTGTGTGTGTGCATGCGTGTGCATGACAGAGTGTGTGTGTGTGTGTGTGTGTGTGTGTGTGTGTATGTCCAGGTGTGCATGTCCGTGCGTGCGCACGTGTGTTTGTTCAAATGTGCGTGTGTGCTTGTTTGTGTATTTTGGTGTGTATATAAGACTGAAGATGGTAGAGAGTGGGAGTTTGAGATGTGCTGGTTTTGTTCATGGTATGAGTACTGGTGCATGCTGAAAGGTTCAGAGCTCTGGGGGTGAAATCCATTCTCTCTGGGTTTCTGATGGGGCGGGGCCTGTCGCTTACCAGGAAGCATAAATGAGGAACTCTCTGTGGAGATCAGAGTGTGAAGAACAACCGATTCTTCTTCAGGTCAATACAACAAATTCAGTGGCATCCGTGTTATCATAGATTGGTAGGCACACTCTTCTCGTTGGGTTGCAACCTTTCTCTCGCGCTCTCTCACTTTCTCTTTCTTTCTCTCTTTTTGTTTCTCTTTTGCCGCTACTTTTTCCATCCTGAGAAATTCCTTTCTGCGACATGGGTGGGCAATACTTTATTCATTTAAAAAATATTTTTAGTGGTTTAATTTTATGCGTATTGTAATTGCAAAGATATCCTACAATATCAATACAATAAATGCATGGCATGCAAATGAAATCCAAGTAGCATTGCTGTTAATGTGTGTGGTGTACCTCACACTAAACTGATCGGCTGTTCTGCTAATTCAGCTGTTTTGCTTATTTGTGCTTTTCAAACATTTTTCCTCTGAATGTTTAGGGTTTAACATCAATGTTTGTATCACGTGAAATAGTGCTGAGGCAATTAAACATCTCAAGATATTTCATAATCATCCTTACATTATAGAAATATTGCAATATGATTTTTTTTGCACATCCATGCACATTCTGCCCTTTTATTACATATTCAGATTTAGTGAGGGTGCGTTTTATATTGCACTTAGTCACAGTTACGCATCGGTATGGTATTTATAGTACTGTACAGGTGCATATGGTGGCCTGAGCCTTTGTCAGCTCTGTTAGCGGTTTGCTGCTAGCCGCGGGTGGACGCAGTGCAGTTCCAGGGGAAGGTGAAAGGGACAGGCTTCAGGTTGATTTCGCGCAGGGATGCTTTTGCCCGGAGGCCCATTCTGCTCAGCACAAAGGAGGGGCCCGCCCAGGCTGCCCCCTGCGCGCCCCCCGCGCCCCGCTTTGAGCGCGGAGAGAGGGAGGGCTGCTGGGCAGCAGCAGGTGAGCCGGGCCCCGGGGCCCGCGGGGCCCCGAGACAATGGGGCCTATCTCACTACTCCCCGCCTCTGCCCGGCCCCCCTGCCCTCATCCACTCTGCTCGGCCCCTATTCTCCCTGCCCCGGCACACACGTCACTTTTTAGGGGTGCGAGGCTGTGCCGCCCGGCTCCCCGAGGAGCACCCCGATATCGCCGGGGAGTCGCCGTGGAGACGTGACTGCACGCCCGTCCTCTGCATCGCAGCGATGGAAAAAAGCAAAGCACGCAATCACGATAATAGATTTTTTCCCTCTCTCTGTCCCCCCTCTCTATCTGTCTCTGTCTCCCTCTCTCTCTCTCCTTCTCTCCTCTCTGTCTCTGTCTCTCCCCACTCTCTCACACACACACACACACAATCAATAACTCAACTCAGAATCTCTGTGCCTGCAGCCTTCCCTATTATCCAAAGCTATAAATACTTTGTTAAACAACCTTAAAAATAATAATAATAAAAGCAGGACACCGCTGGACGATAAGAGCAGAAATTAGCGGCTGGCTCTGGCCCGTCCGCTCTCCGGGGCGCAGTTTTATTTTAAAGCGTGCCGGCTGGGGCCCGCGCTCTGCATGCAGGTAACCGGGCCAGATATGCCTTATCAATCTGGCCTGATGGAAATCAAAGCCGCCGGCAGATGAAGGAGGCTGATACTGGGCTGCTGCAGGGAAGGGTCTCCGTGCGCCTGTCATTGCTCTGGTCCTCCTTCCGTTGCCTTTCTTATATTTCTCCCCGTGCAAACGCCTTTTAAACTGACTGTGATCCAAATAAAGGGCAATACCAAAAATAATAAATGGGTAAAAAAAAAACCATTAAAGAGCAAAGACTTGCAAAGCAGAATTTTGGGGCGAAAATGGCCTGGAAAACAAGTAATAGCTTTGTGATTCTTTTAAGTCACGTATCAGTTTGTGTATTTAATAATATTAGTTGATATAAATGATCGAAGAGTTGGAATAGTCTTTTTTTCATAAGTGTATGTTTTATTGATATGTTCTTAATGCATGTGTTTTACCGATGTGTGTGTGTTTTGCGGCATACTGTGTGTAGTCATTAAAGTGGGACTTAATGCTGGTATGGTTTCATATCTCTTCCATGAATAACCTCTCAGCCGAGGCGATGAGTGACGCGGATTAGGAGAGTGTGGCTGTGTGTACCTCTGGCAGTGCGGGCGGGTCAGGGCTGTTTCTGATGTGGCTCGCAGGTATCCGCCCGGCTCTGACTGACCTTGAGAGCGGCTGGGTGCTTTTTTTTTTTTTTTTTACAGTAGCCGTGGGGCAGCTCTCCCGCTCGCGATTGGTTTGGCAGCGTGTCAAAAGAGCATTTGTTCCCCCATCACAGAAACCCCCGGCGACTTCCAGGCCGGGCCGCATGACCGCACCACAGCTGATACATATTCACGCGGGCGGCGGGTAATTTGTTAACAAGGGCCCCTTTACATTCGCGACAGATGCACAAACTATTTTTCAATTTCCACGCTTAATTGTCGGGCCCGTGTTGTTGACACTGGAACACCCAGGCCCCTAATTATGGAGCATTGTCGGGAGTCCATTATACAGGCAGCGTCTCGGTGATCCCATTGACCTTGAACTGACATTATAAGCTGTGTCTAATCTTTTCACTCTATATTTCTGACGCTCCGGCCTTTTGATTTCCCCTCCCTTTGTCCTCTGCCTGGTTAGCATCACAATGGGGCTGCCCCTCAACCCCGCCGCGGACTCGGCACGCTCTGCCCGGCACGCTCTCTCGCTCATCGCCACGGCCAGACCACCGGCCTTCATAACGACCATCGCCAGGGAGGTGAGAGACCCCACGCTCCTCCCCTCCCCCCCCCCCCAAAAAAAGAGCCTGAGAGGAACGCCCTCTTTGTGACTTGGCGCTCTTCTCCCGCCGTGTCCCCTCCCCCCACCCCCCCCGTCCCCTTCGCACTGGGGCCCCAGGCTCTGTTTGATGGCAGACCCATGAGGTCCGCCGGAGTCAAGCAGGCTTACGGGGAAGAAAGAGCTGGCCGCTGAGTGTTCTCTCTTTATCCGTGTACATATGCCCATTCATTACGCCTGATGAATACCCACATCCCACTTTATCAAGTGTGCCTGTTCAAATAGGGATTCTGAAATCCATTACATGTTGGGGGAAAAAAAAATCAATGTTATGCATGGTTTGGCCTTGAAACTAAGATCGGCAGTATAAGAATGTTTTCAAGGTGGAAATATGGATTTTTTCCCCCACACTTATATTTTTCACTACCACCAGCCATACCACCTGATAGCCATTTTGTTTGGACAGCTGAAGCTGAACACTTGGTTAGACAGTAGCCTGTAAGGGGTGCTGTTTCCTATTAGTGCTGTGAATCCAATACTGCATGTGCAGTGATGGATACTGTGCTATGGGATGTGTCACCTTTCAGATGAGACTCTGTGGTCTTAAGTCACGTTAGTTTGAGGGATCCCATGGTACTTAAGGAAGGGAATCCTCATAGCCCGGCCCAAACCCCTGATACGGCCCTCAGAATCCCTCCACCTCATCATTCCCTATCTCCAAATAATCACCTTCACAAATCATTCACTCCTTTCATGGGAGTTTACTCTGTTCCTGTAAAGGAGGAGTGTGTTCTTGCGTGGCCCTCCCGGTGGGATGAAGGTTGTGTGGACATGGTCAGATTATCATATGACCTGCCCTGCATGGTGCAGTCCTGATCCTCTCCGTTTCCACAGGTGCACAGACACACAGCCCTGCAGGCTAACACACAGTCCCAGCAGAACGTGCACACCACCACGCTGGCCCGAGCCAAGGCCGAGATCCTGCGCGTCATCGAGATCCTCATCGAGAAGATGCCCGGCGACGTGGTGGATCTGCTGGTGGAGGTGAGAGAGGCCGTGCTCCCAGCGCTGGCCACT
This sequence comes from Anguilla rostrata, assembly GCF_018555375.3. Taxonomy (NCBI): domain Eukaryota; kingdom Metazoa; phylum Chordata; class Actinopteri; order Anguilliformes; family Anguillidae; genus Anguilla; species Anguilla rostrata. Next base: position 21,226,683 of record NC_057946.1, read on the forward strand.
GTGGAGCGAGGCGAGCTTGGGCCTTCTTATCCTCGTGGGCACCGACAGTAGGGTTCCTTTCTCACAAAATCAGGCTCTGGAAAAACGCTTGGTTTGATCCATCCATCCTTGATCCTGTCTAAAATCAGACTTGTGCTGTAGGATACAGCCTGGGGTGTATTTTAGTTCATCTGCCCAATGCTTTTGCTGGTTTCATTTTCAGATTCTTATTAGCGTGTCTTAGAGAACCTTAGAGAAGCATTGATTTATTGAGGACTCATTCGTCTACTGCTCTTTCCGCCCTCAGGTGATGGACATCATCATGTACTGCATGGAGGGATCTCTGGTGAAGAAGAAAGGCCTGCAGGAATGCTTCCCCGCCATCTGCAGGTGAGTCTCAGGGCTTCTTCACCATCTGCAGGTGAGGCTCAGAGCTTCCTGCCATCTGCAGGTGAGTCTCAGAGCTTCCCCGCCATCTGCAGGTGAGTCTCAGAGCTTCCCCGCCATCTGCAGGTGAGTCTCAGAGCTTCCCCGCCATCTGCAGGTGAGTCTCAGAGCTTCCTGCCATCTGCAGGTGAGTCTCAGGGCTTCTTCACCATCTGCAGGTGAGGCTCAGAGCTTCCTGCCATCTGCAGGTGAGTCTCAGAGCTTCCTGCCATCTGCAGGTGAGTCTCAGAGCTTCCTCACCATCTGCAGGTGAGTCTCAGAGCTTCCTCACCATCTGCAGGTGAGTCTCAGTAGTTAGCTGCCACCAGCAAGTCTCAGTGCTTCCTGTCATCTTTGTTTGAGTGTCAGTGTTCAGTCCCATACTGGCCAGTCTGTCTTCCTATACAGCTGCACTGTATTCTCCTCTGTACTAGATGTCCATGTTGTATTGTTGTATCTCTTTGCTCTGGGTGCAGGTTCTACATGGTGAGCTACTGTGACCGCAGTCATAGGATTGCTGTGGGGGCGCGCCAGGGATCGGTTGCTCTCTACGATGTCCGTACTGGGAAGTGCCAGGTAGGTCCCAACCTGCTGCTACCCCCTATAAGAGCCAGTGAGGAGCTGGGCTGGTCATTCCCACTACCCCCTATAAGAGCCAGTGTGGAGCAGGGCTGGTCATTCCCACTACCCCCTATAAGAGCCAGTGTGGAGCAGGGCTGGTCATTTCCACTACCCCCTATAAGAGCCAGTGCGGCAAAGGGCTAGTCATTCCCACTACCCCCTATAAGAGCCAGTGCGGCAAAGGGCTGGTCATTCCCACTACCCCCTATAAGAGCCAGTGTGGCAAAGGGCTGGTCATTCCCACTACCCCCTATAAGAGCCAGTGTGGCAAAGGGCTGGTCATTCCCACTACCCCCTATAAGAGCCAGTGTGGCAAAGGGCTGGTCATTCCCACTACCCCCTATAAGAGCCAGTGTGGCAAAGGGCTGGTCATTCCCACTACCCCCTATAAGAGCCAGTGTGATGAGGCGGGTGACCCGTGGTAATCTGCAAGAGGGAGTCAGTGGGAGTCAATAAGGCCAGGAGGGGGTCCTTAGCACAGGGGCCCCTCTCACCCAGTGCACCTGAAGGGAGGGACGTCCCTCCGGGCCGAGTCGCCCCGGCACGGCCGTCGGCAGCGATAGGAGGATTAACGCCTGAAGGGCGGGGAGCGTGAGACGGGGAGGACGGGGCGGCCGGCTGGAATCGCAGGTGCTGAGCGGCGATGTCGTGTGGTCCTCTCCGTCTGGAGATGGGTATCTGCGAACACGGCCTTCTGAGAAAACGTCGGCGGTATTGATCGGCGCTAACTTAGCCTCGCTGGCTCTAAACACGCTTTCGCCGGCTCGTCTCCGACCGCCTCTGTCAGGATGTTCTCCGGTCTTTCAGGTCCGATGAGTGGAGCAAATTGCAGTGATTTCAGCCCCAGCCGTCTCCCCCCCCACCCCCCCGCTCTGTAACCTCTGAGGGGCAGCCTGGGACTCCAGCACTGCGGTGCTTTCAAGGACGTGCTTGAAGGGCACTCTTGATTTCTCTGAGCATTTTCAGAAGGGTCGGTGTTGTCGGGGTAAATTCACTTCTCTCCCACTGCACCAGGCGTGTGTGCTGTGTGTGTTTGTACCCGCTTCACCGCGCCATGATTGTGCTTCACAGGTGCTTCACAGTACATTTATACAAAGGCGCCACACCTTCCTGTGCAGTAACGGGTTGCTCACCTTTCCAAAACACCCACCAAATAATGTAGCCTAAAGAACATTCCTGCATTATCCATTATTTATTTTTAGCATAATTTATTTTCTATGTCCGGAAATCCAAATTCTCAGAGTGAGTCGACTGGTGTGCGCATTCACAGACTGACCGCGTAGCAACAGCTGGGCCGGGGTGGGCCCCGGCCACCTGAATAGTGTCCTCCTAGCCCAGGCATTTATCTCGGCAGAACCACCAAACCCCGATTGAGAATGCCAACCTGTAGGTAGTTCTGTCCTACCCTACCCAGTTCTATGCAGGCCCAGCTGTATGAGACTTTCTGGGGATGCTGCTGGTACAGGCCTGCCCTTTGTGGGATGGAGCCAATGATGAGGATGTGAGAACTCTGAATATTATTCACTGCTAAGGCATATACACATCAGCTGTGTGCACAGCCCCTAGTCTCTCCTGCTCTCGAGCCTGCTGACAGGTGGTGTCATTGGCTTAAGTTTGTCTCTTCCAAGGCCTTCGCTGGTCTATTATACTTGGTGTATTCAAAAGGTACTTTGCTTTTCATGTGCTGGTAAATGAATTATTTAGCTGCTCTATAAATGAGTAAGAGGTCCTACTTTAGTTGGGTTTATGTGTCTTGGCTTTTCTTCTTTACATTGAACTATGTCATTTTGAGACCAATAGAGTCCCTGCTTACTGTGGTAAATTCCTCATGCATCTTCCCTGCGATGACAGAATTGTGTCTCTGAGGGTATGACATAGCGATGGTAGAATGAGCCCCATAATGGGACAGGCTACCATTGGCTATATGAACAGAGCTCACACCCTTCAGCAAAACGCCAAATCTTTGAGTCACTGATGATGCATAATGGTGGAACTGATTTTTGGGTTCACCCTCTTACAAATATTCTTACTGCGATTTTTCATTTTTCCCCACTGTCCTAAAATGACACATCATTAAGGAAGAGATGTTTTATTATGTACAAATATGCAGGATATATATATTTATACAAATCAAATACGAGAATAGAATAGAATAGAGTAACTTAATTTTTCCCAGAGAGAACTTAGGTAAAGTAGGCGGCATGTAAGAAATTAAATAAACATTTTACACAAATTGCATTATGAAATAAAATGACTAAATTGCATTACTATCATTACAAGTTAGAAATGAAGAGTTACATTAAAGAAATTGTAGTCAGAACTTTCATACATAAATTGCATAGAACTAAAGCACTTAACACTAAAATACATTTTGGACAACACTAATTCTAAAAATGAAATTAAACTTTAAAATGGAGGTGTGGTGTGTCATTGACGAGGCAAACAGATGTTAGCACAAAGCTGTTGAGTGCCGTCCTTGTGTTCTTCCTGATGGCTAGATCTCGAACTGCTGTTTCCTGGGATGTCAAAGAAGCACCATCTTGCCTCTTGACAGTTTGTTCCTCAGTTTGTTTCATGGTTCTTTGTTGTCTCCCTAATATTTTACTATTGATATTAATATTATATTAATATTTACGAGCAGTGAAAATGGCTAAAAAAAAATTACAGATATTCAGGTTTATTCATAAGTATAGTTATATCTGAGTGATGTAATGGCAGAGCTCAGTAGCTGTTATGAACTGTTTGGGATACATTTTTGTCTGTTGTTGAATTATAATATGCGTCCCGAGGAGCATGGAGGGTCTTCACAGGCTACTTGGAATGAATTATGAAACATGCGGTCCATACATTCGTAAAATCATTGATTTATTTGTAATTGTTTTCAACAGTATCCTGGGTGCTGACACGTGGTTCTGCATAGCTTGTTAGCCATAGTAGCTCACACTTGCGCATCAGACTTAAGCCTCTCTGTTTGCAGTGCCCATAGAGCACACCTTCTTTGTAATAATGTTACTAAAGTTAGTTTCCTGCTGCAGCGCTATGTAAAGATACTGTATCTGTGTATACACTGGGGGTGATATATTGGTATAGGTGGGTGCAGGTACACCATTAAAAATAGGTAACTTCTGCTGTACGTGGCTGTGTTTTGAGGTAATTATTTTAGTACCATTGGCTGCATTTCTTCATCTTAGCTTAAAAGCCTGTTTTAGGCATTCCCTTTCAAATGTTCACAGTACTTTAAAGAGAATAGTCTTATGTGATTGTATTGAGAGCTGGGGCTACACAGCAAAGCTTAGAACGTGCTTGTGTGAAGGAGGAATGGAAGGAATATGACCTTGTCCTCAGTACAAGCCACTCTCAGCTATAGGGATTTCAGTTTTTTTTAGGATCCAGCACCTGCACACCTTACAGACTGAAATGTCCCGTTCTGCTCTAGGCACAGATGGCTTCATATTTCTCACATTAACAGCCAAAGATAGAGGGTTTGTCTGTGCATTTTACTTAGCATAACTGACATACAAATGGAAATTAAATCTGAATTTTCAGAGCATCTAGCATTTGTCCTTGAAAATAATGTAAGCCTGAGCCCTTGTGTAAGTGCTACCATTAACGCTACACTGATTACCATAATGTATTAATAGTTGGTGAGATATTTGTAGATGTTGCCAGATAGTTGTATTTTATTAATTCACGCACCCCTGGGATCAGTGTTTTGTGCATGTTCTTTTGACTTCACGTTGCTGACACTAAAAAGATTATACCTGAAATCTTATGAAATTGAGACTTTAGCAAGTTTTTGAGCTATCTGAGCGAAACACCTTTCATCAGATTTTGCGATTTTCTTTTCAACTGTTTATTTTCTGTGCTGAATGACATAAATGTTCATTGAGCACAATCCCATAAGTATACATAATGATGCAATCAGGCTGTTCAGCCAATCTAGGCCTGTCATTTACTGCAGACTAGAGTATCTAGCACTGTGTCCATCCTGGTCTTGAATACCTTGAGGATCTGTTCCCCTTCCACATGACCTGTCAGCCTCATCCACCTATTTACGGCTCCTTGTGTAGAAATGCTTCCTGATATCGGTGCATATTTAGTGATATATTGGCTCCCGGATTACCGTTTGTGCACTGCTGTCTAGATACCATTGTTGAATTCAAAATGCAAAACACAAACGTTTTGCATCATCAAACATAGTAATTCTATTCTAAACTCAAAAAAGTAATTCTAAAACTATTTTGCTACGAACATCTCTGTCAAGATCATGTCCTAGCACTCATCCACCAAGCTGCTCTTCCTTCAGCCCCATACTAAGGCATGATCCATCCTTCCGTTGCCTTTCCTGTTCCACCTGGTAGACAATTTAAAGCCCTCTCTGAAATAACTATGCTTAATTTCTTCATTTCCACTGCTTTTAGCAATGAGTCTCTTGTGGCATTTTATGAAATGGTTTTTATCAAATTAATCCAAAGTCTAAAGTCCAAAACCTCTCTTAACCTTTCTGCTACAATAGAGAAAAACTGTTTGAGATTTCTTTTTGCATCTTGGGAAATCAGCATTTCAAAGATTCTTTTAACTTCCTTATTCCTTTTTACTCTTAGCACTCGTGTTATGACTTTCTACCCTGTTTCTCCCCAGACTGTGTTTTAAAAAAGAATACACTTCATGAATTCTCTTCTGTTGTTTCGAACTCTCCTATGAAGATGTATTCCTCCACTGTGGACACCACTCTTTGGCTTATTTCTCTTAATTTCTGAGCTAATTTACACTGCCATGAAGAATAACCCCTTTGACTTTGCTCCACTTTCCATGAGCAGCTTTATTATGTAGACACTGTACCCAGTCTGTATTACTTTTGAAGTACATTCTCTTGACTTATTAAAGTCGCTTTGACTCCAGTTAGAATTCTAGGACGGGACCTTGACCGAATGCATCAGAACTGACTGCTCAATGATCATTTGTCCCCAGTGGCTTCACTGCCATAGAGTAAAGCATTTAGAGAGTCAATCCCTGAAATTTCTTTGACATTTAGATTTTCTCAAACCCAAAAAGCTACTGTGCACCCCCCACCCCCCTTTTAATGCTTTTGTCCTTCCCGATCACTTTGTACCACACTACTTTTGACTCTTCCCTGTCCCTCTATCAAGCTAGATTTCAACTATGCAATAACCCTCTCTTATAAACCACCTCTACTGAAATTAATACCCTCGCTGCTGTCATTACACTAAACGTAGCCTTGATATCTTCTATCCATCTGTGCCTCTCGACACTTAACGCTAATTACTGAACATACCTTGTTGTTGCCCTTGGTTTTAAATGGACTCCTGAAATAGTTTTCTAACACAACATCCTCCTCCTAGAAAAATAGTGGCTGTCTTAGTTGCCATGAACTCCTTAGTAATGGACACTATAGTTAAAATGGATAGGTTCATTTTCTGGTGAATCCCTTTATAGCCATCACCTCAAATTTGTGGACCACTCTCTCGCTGTCTGCCCTCAGCTGAAATATGATGCAGTATTGCATTTCTGGGAGCTTATTTTTTACATAATACATGAATGTGATCATTAATAGATGAGATCATTGCATTTGTTGGAAAAGCATTATGTGTAAAATGTATACTATTTCTTTGTGCAGTATTGGGAGTACTCAGATGTTTTGGCTGTCAGAATTGCTATTTATTCTGTTTATTTGTGTGTGTGTGTGTGTGTGTGTGTGTGTATGCACGCGCGCATGTGCTAGTATGTTTTTTATTTTTTATTTGTGTGTGCACGCGCAAGCACGTGTTTATGTGTGTGTGTGTGTTTGTGACTGTGTATCTATATCTATTTATTTAGTATTTTTGTTTGTAGAATTTTTGTGTTTTTGTGAGCCATGCGTATGGAAGTGCATGAGTGCACACGCCATTACTCTGTGTGCGTGTGTGCGTGTCTGTCTTCCGTTCTGCCTGTAGATCCATAAATAGTGTGTGTGTCATGACAATGAATTATGCAATGCAATTTTGGTTTCCATGCCCTTATATAATCCCCTGCTCATGTGTGCTGATTGCCTGATTTGATTTCAGTTATTAATTTTAGATAGGGGGATACAGAACAGCAGTCAGAGCCCAACCACTGTGCAAAATCTATTACCCTCTCAAACAGACCTCCGCTCTCCCTCTCCTCCCTTTCTCCCGCTCTCTGCCCCTTAGCCACCGAGCTATTATTTAAGGCTACGCAAAGTGAGAATTCAAAGTAAACAAAGCTTTTACCTGGAAAAACAAAGGCATGCTGTGCTGGAATGATGTTTTATTGGACATAGCACACACACACACACACCACTCTGTAATCCTTCAGCGATGTATCCCCTCGAAATCTGCGTCCCCCCCCCGATCGCCTCGTAACCATTGTGTTCAGTGATTACATTTTAAGCACATCAGTTTTCACAGCTGATAGATTTCAAAGGGATACGACCGGGGCAGCAAACTTTCTCGCCCCCTTTTCCATGTTGTGCTTGGAAATGAGGTCATCGTGTTTAGGCTCGCTGCCGCATAAGACGCCTCGTCCGTCTAAATCTGTTACCAAGGGCTGCGTATCGCCTGAAATCTTTGCCCCTCACAAAACAGAGCTTTTGGGGGGAAATAAAATTACCCGGGGGGATAAAACAAATCCCCTCTTTTCTCGGGTTCCTTTGAAAGGAGTTGCCAGTGCCCAGCAGATAGCTGGGGATGAAATAAAAAGGTGACATTTTTGGGTCCTTTTTTGTAATATTGATGGTGTATTGTGGGAAAGGGAGCGGGGTCAGTGTCCTTTCCTTGGCCGTATTGATTCGCCCTTCAGCTGGTGGTGGTGAGACGCGAGGCAGGGGTTCTGCTGTTGATAAGCTACACAATGTCTCTGTGAGCATTATTGACTCGGTTGCAGCTACTGCCTGTGGCTCTCCATTTTTCACCCCGTCGCCATGACAATCATAATAAAACACAGGATAACGCGCGCCGCCTCGGCCGCGGCCGCCGCCTCTTTCCCCCGCGCGTCTCCCGAAAATTAAAAACCGATGGGGGGAGAAGGGCCCGTCTTTTTGAGCATAACAACCAGTTGAAAAAACAGCCAGTCTTGATTTTTTTGCACGCTAATTTGCTGTGCTGTCTTTTGGAAATAAATGACTTTTATCACAGTACATTTAACACATTTGAATGTGGGAAACAGTTTTGTCAACAGAGCAAATGCATGTCTCTTGAATCAGGTTATTATTGAAATATGAAATTAAATAATGGAATTTGAATTTGAGTGCATGCATGTGTGTGAGTGTGTGAGTACGTACGCGTGTGCTGGTTCGTGCGTACGTGTGTGTATGAGTGTGTGAATGCATGCGTGCATGTGTACATGTGTGTGTGTGAGTATGTGCGCTTATGCATTCTTGTGTGCGTGATTCCCTTCTGTACACTAATAAGTACACAGTTTATATCCCAGTTTAGCTTACAAGATGCAAAAATTAATTCAGATTTTTAGTGCTTAATGAGGTTATATGATGATCAGACCACTGTGGCTCAGTTCAGTAATTCATAGTGTTTGTAAGTGTTTGTTTCAGTACTATAGTAGCTGAGGATTTTAAAAAAAGCATTTGATGGGCCCCCTTCTTTTACCTGAAGAAATGCAATTCAGATGGAAATATGATGCTGGAATGTTTTTCATGCAGAGATTTGCAATTCTAATCTTGCGCTCCATATATTGACCATGTGCCTTCCAACAAGCCGCTGTCCACCTTACAGAGCCTGTTTAATTATGATCCTCAGGATTGGGAAGAATGCAACTCCATCACCTTGCTCTCTTCTGCTGTCTCTAACACACAGCTGTGTGTTGTCCTACTGGGCATTACTCAAAATACATTCATTTTGAATACAGTTATATCAGACTGTCTATAAATGTGAAGGATTATTTTATAAACAATAACGGCACAATATTTAAATGCCAATATAATTGGAATGAACAAAAAGAAAATGTGCAAAGCGAAAATCGTGCAAGGGATCCCCAAAGTGCTGTATTTCAAGTACAGATGTGATTTAATGGCAAATGATCAGATTGGTCCATAAAGTCCTGATTGGCTGCTGTTTTAGTGATTTGGCAGACATCACTGCCACGGGGTTTAAAAAAGGAAACGTTTCCCTCTCATCCCGTGGTGTTCGCTGCATTGTGTCCCTCATTGATTTGTGTAGAATCTTTAGCTTGCTGGCTCCAGCGAGGTGCAGCGTTCACTGGAGTGAGACCGAGCGCTCTTCCAGCAGAGAAAACCAAAGGACAGGAAGCTTCTGCAACGATCGCAACACCAGCCGGCGTACGGGTGTTTTTTTTTAACTGCGGGATGCGATCCAGAGTCGCGGTCTGTTTCTGTCTGAGTTTGAGCCCTGCGTCTGTGTCTGCTGCTCCCGCAGGTCTTTTCCCAGCTGTGCGGTTATATGTTGCGCGTGTGTGGCGTTTGGATGCTGCGCAGGCCTGTAAGGTGCTCCGTGGGTCGGATGTTGCTCTGTGCGGGAGCAGGTTCACTGCTTGTGCGTGCGAGCGAGCGTGCATTTGTGCGTATTTGTGCGTATTCCTGTGTGCGCCTGCGTGTGTGTGTTCGTGCATGCGTTTGTGCGTGTTCGTGCGCGCTCCTGTGTGTGTGCGAGCGCGTGAGAGAGAGCGCCCCCCGCAGCCCCATCCTGCGCGGTGCACGCGGAGGTGTGTCCCGCTCCCCGGGGGCGCTCCTAAACCCCGCAGCACGGGAGACGGGGCAGCCTGCGCGGCCATCTGCCGCCGCTTTGATCAGAGCCCGTGAAGTGCGCCGCGTCAGCTGGACGACAGCAATCTCCTTTAACACCTAACTGCATTTACTAATGAAGAGCAGGCCCTGCTCTCATCCGGCCCCAGCCATGGCCGTGCTCGCTGCTGCTCCCGGGCGTGCACGCGTGTAGATGTGTGCAGGCTCCCCTGCGTTTGTGTAGCATCGTGCTACGCCGCTAGACGCTATCCTCACGGCCCCCCTTTAGACTTTTTGGTATGTCCTTGAGAATTTGCCTTTAAATTTGCCCGCAGTGCCAGCCCATGTCAGGTGCCCATGGTTGGTGCAGGCTGGGTGGGCACTGGAGTCAGGTGCCCCAGGTTGGCACAGTCTGGGTGGGTACTGGAGTCAGGTGCCCCACGTTGGTGCAGGCTGGGCGGGCACTGGAGTCAGGTGCCCGAGTTGGCACGGGCTGGGATGGTTGAAGCTTGGAGTCAGGTGCCCAGGTTGGGCGGGCTGGGTGGGCACTGGAGTCAGATGCCCGCACGTTGGCGGGGGCTGGGGTGGTTTGTGGGCAGGCCCCCGAGCTTGGATGCAGCAGATTGAGGGGCCTGGCCGTCCAATGCCCGAGGTGCTCGGCTCTGCCCCGCCTACAACTTGCTGGATGCTCAGGGCCTCCCGCCTCGCTGCGGAGTGGGCGCCGGCACATTGGGATGTAGCAGGTGCTCCCACGTTTCTCGCCAGGCTGCGGGCACTGGAGTCAGGTGCCCCACGTTGGCGCGGGCTGGGCGGGCACTGGAGTCAGGTGCCCCACGTTGGCGCAGGCTGGGCGGGCACTGGAGTGAGGTGCCCCACGTTGGCGCGGGCTGGGCGGGCACTGGAGTGAGGTGCCCCAGGTTGGCGCGGGCTGGGCGGGCACTGGAGTCGGGTGCCCCAGGTTGGCGCGGGCTGGGCGGGCACTGGAGTCAGGTGCCCCAGGTTGGCGCGGGCTGGGCGGGCACTGGAGTCAGGTGCCCCAGGTTGGCGCGGGCTGGGCGGGCACTGGAGTCAGGTGCCCGGGGTTGGCGCGGGCTGGGCGGAGGGGTTTGTGTGGAAGCGCTCCCCCGCACTGCCACATTTGATTAAGAAGCCAGCAGATATGAAAGAGGCGCTGGCCCGGCTCCTAATTGGGCCCCCTGAGTGCTCGCCTGGGCTCTGCCCCGCTCTTATCCGTTAAATCTTTACGCTGGATGTTCTTTTAGCGGGGCCTCTCCCGCCCTCCGCTGCGGACGTGTGCGCCGCGCATCATTTGGGATGACTAATGCAGCGCCGGTGCTATTAACATCCTCTGTTTCCCCCTCCGCCGCTGTTTACCATGCTGTCCCTCACATCCCACTGCCTGCTGCTGCTCTGCCTCACATTTGTTCTTTTGTGTGCGTGCGAGAGTGTATGTAAAGCGTGTGAGTGTGAATGAATGTGTGTGTGGGAGAGGGAGTGTGTGTGAGTGAGTGAGTGAGTGAGTGTGCGTGTGTGTGTGCGCATTAGTGTGTGTTTTTACATGTGAGCTCATGTCTCATGAGTCCAGGCAAGTGAAGGCTGAATTTCAATCATACTGCCCTGCAGCTTTTCCCAAAATAATTATTTAAAAGGCAGCACATCCTTAAACGTTCTAAATAATTCAAAACACCCCATAACGAATGAAACGTGGTATCCATCTTTTTATTATTCCCCCAAATGGAGCAGCTATTCAGTACTGCTGCTGTTGTCTGTCAGAACAATTCTGTCTTTTATCCATTATATGAATCTTTCACCGTTACGTTGTTGCTTTGTTTACTCATCTGTTAGTTTAGATATGTTGCGTTTCACGCTTCGATCTACAGCCTACAAAGACAACAGAACAGTGTACTTGAGGATATTTCTGTTTGGAAAGTTCATAATAATTCATATTAAGGAGATTTATATAATGTTTGTTTAGTAATGATTGTTGAATATGTACATATTTTGCAGTGTGCGAGTGTTATCGCGGACGCATTGCGAACAAAAACAGAAAACGGAAATCGAATCCAGGAGAATCCCAGCTCGGCTCCGCTCTCGTCTGTCGTCTTTAGTCATAGGTGTGACACCATTTTTCATAGTTCCGTCTGAGTCGTTGGGCAATTTTAATTGGCTCTCGGGCTGATAGAAGCGCGACTCTCTGGGACTGCAGTGGCCAACGCGGAGCGCGCCACGGCCTCCGACTGCAGCCGGCAGAACCCGGCCAATAATGCGCCTCACAAACGCCCGATAGATTTATCGCTCCACTTGAGCTGTTACACCGCCAAAGAAATAACCACTGGCCGGCCGCAGAGCGTTTCCGCGGCGCTGCACGCGCGCCGTCGTCTTTCTGCTCCGGTGGTCGGGAGGTAAAACGCAGTGCCGACGGTTAGCAGACGGTTAATCCTTCTGAAACAATTAAGCAATATTTAGGAAACGGCCCTGCATCGCCCTCCTCCTGGCTCGCCTCTGAACCCAGTCTGTGCGGTTTCGCTCGCGAGCGTTCGTGGGGATTAGATGCAGGGGAACTTTAAGGTGAGGTGCGGGCGCGTGCGGCCCACGCGTGCGGGGACGTGGGGAAAGGTCGCGTTTCGTCCGCGTCCCAGCCGCGGCACTTTCAGCAAACTTCCAGCCTCACAGCCTGTCGGCCGCAGTTTGATGATTATTATTGATCATCCGGCAGCTGCCCGGTCGCTCGCTGGCACAGCGGCCGAGTCCGATCTGCAGATAGAGGGCAGGCCCGCCGTCCGGCTAAAATAAGACTCCATCTTGATTATGGGCCCAGATGAGATACTAGCGTGAGATAAAGATAATTGATGACGGGTTACGAATTGGCAAGCAGCTCCCACAGTCCCGTCTCCCTGCGCCCACCCGCCCCCCCTTGCGCTCTCAGCCGCAGGAACAGAAAGTGAGGGTAAGTGCTTAGCAGACCGTTATATGCCTGCTCTTCACAGCCATCCGCACCTGTTTACCACTTTAATTTCATTCGCCTGTAGACGTGATTTAAGAACAGCGCGTCCATAGAAGATTCAGAACACCCCCTGCAAGGAAAGATGCACCCATACCCCCCGCCCCCTATTTTTCTTCAAACGGAGCGGTGTTCAGCGCTGTCGATATGCTCTCCGATCATTTCGCCATGGAAACCAGATCCACCATAGCGACCAGCAGTCAATCAGTTTATTTGCGCAGGATCCTGGTCTGAGACGTGGGTGAGCTGATGGAAGGGTGAGGGTAGGTCTCTGCGTTTCTCTGTGTGGAGGGGTGACTCTGACTCTGAGCACAGCCTCGCCTGCTCTCCCCCCCTGTCCCCTGGCTCCTCAGGAAATCTGGTGGACAGGTCTTAAATGGTTTTCGTGGCTCAGTGGTTTCTGATGGACAGATTGATCAGAACTTCAGCCGAGGATGACCTGTCAGATTCGGCCAGGTCCCTGCCCATCACGCATCAAGCAGTGGTCTTAGTTATCATTTTTATTTATATACGGGTCATATCAACCAGCACAAAATGAGTGCTAGATTGGAAATAAATTATGAATGAGCACAATATTCAGGGATATTTTCAAATAAAATTTAAATTTTGGTGGTCTACAATATTATAATATTTTCCATGTACTACATTTTCAAAGGCAAAACGTGTTTATTTTATTGTTTTCTACCATTCCTTACATACTAAATTTGATGCTTTGGAAATCATTTTCTTGATCCCCTAAGATTCATTTTGTCTTCACGCGAGATCTGATCTTCGCCAAACAGAATGAAAACGTTTGGGCTGTAATGTTATTGCGACTAATTGTAGAGACCAGCAGTGAGAGGATTTTTCTTCTAGCTGGGGAGTGAGAGCCCGCTAACTTCATCTTGCATTATTAGGTGAGCAAGAGCAATTTTTAAGATGGCAGGTGAGGGGGCTTATTGGGTTAAAGGGCCTATTGCTGTCGTCCCCTGAGCTCCGGGGAGCCGCGTGGCGTCTCGAGCGGGGGAGCCCCCCGTCCCACATCTGGGCCGCTTATTCGATCACGTTCCGAAATAAACACGCAATTATGATCATACCTCAAGACAATACACGCCATTAATTTGACAGATATATTAAGTTCTGTTGCCAAATTCATTTAATGATACACATCATTGAGCACTTGAGGTCTTGGGAGAGGGGCGTTCTGCCCCCCCCCCCGTGCGGGAGATGAAAGTGAGATCCATCAGTGCTGATGAGCAGAGAGGCACAGGGACCGGGCTCCAGCCGTCGGGCTGCAGAACGTGAGCGGGTTTTGTTTACGGAGAGCTTCCCAACTCCCCCCCTGGAGGGGGATTCTGGTTTGAAAATGGTGGGTTTGTGGCCCGGGCTGACGCACACGGGCCCGTGATGGAGTGCGTCTCCCACGCCAACGTGCGGAACTGGCAACCGGGGTCGGCCCGACGGCCTGGACGCACCCAGCGGTCCTCTGAACGATCCTCGATTACGAGCTCTGCGTTGCAGCCAATCAAAAGTAGCGGATGTTTATTTGTCGTTGATTTTTTAAAAAACATGAACAATCAAGTCTGTTTGACCAAGACTTTCACACTCGTCTCGACTCTGGCACCTTTGCACTTGCCCATGCGCATCTCATCGCATGAAAATTCCACCTCCAGCGGGATTGTATTGAATCGTGTATTTGCAGGCCTGTCTAGTAATAAGGAGAAGCTCTCGTGAATTCAGTAATGAGCGCAGCTGCAATGTGCTGTTTGAACCCACCAAAAAAAGGACGCTGTACACAGCGAATTATGGTGATTGGTTAAAGTGAGTGAGTCACGGACGGAATGTGATAGCTATGCCCCTTTGAGAAGCCTCATCCTCCCATAACTGCTGTTTTTGAGAAGAATGCCACATGATTGTGGTAATGGAACTGGATAGTTAGGCACACTCTATCACAGTGATGTCAGTGATACTGTGATTCTTTTCTCTTTTGATAGGCATAATAGATCTTGACGTACACATAAAAAAGGAGGCAAAAATAGAACTGAATTTAAAAAAATGTTCTTCTGTTACTATGTAAAGCATCTTTGTGACAGTTCTCCATAAGAAGCACTGTGCAAATTAAAATTCATTTGATTTGATTGAACTGAAATTAATGAATTGTCAATCTAGCAGTATTATAATAGGGGCACATTCTTTCAATGCCTCTCTGTGATGAATGGTGTTGGAGGCATCATCATAAATAAAATGTCAATATTCAGCATTTGGACGCATTTAGTTTGTTGAGGTGAAATAGCATTGGCCTGTTTGTCACAGTGAGTGTATCTGTGGTGCAGTCGTGCTTCCTTTCTGAGCTACCGTGAGTGTCTATGTGCATGGTACCTGTGTCTGTTCCTGTAGAGGTTATGATGCCTTCTAGGCTCATCCTGTTTGTTGTATGCTAGGTCCTTGCTACAGAGCTAATTTTGTCACAGAGGGTCCGTAGCTGTTTTTTTGTGGTCAGACTGTCGTAGTGTTACTCTCTCCTGTGAAACTCTGTTTTTCTCGTTTATGGCAGGGGTCTCAAACTCAGATCCTGCAGGGCCGCTGTGCCTGCTGGTTTTTGATGTTCTCCTGCACTTAAGTGCTTAATTTAACTCATTGATTGGCTAAAGAGTCTTGTTTCCCAGGCCTAAATTGGCTGCCGATTGAAAGGGAATCACAAAAACTGGCAGAGACTGCGAGTTTGGACGGACCGGACCGGAGTTTGGAGAGCCCTGGTTCATGGCATAGCAGCCGTGCTGAAGGAGAGAGAGAGAGAGAGAGCGCGTTTGGACTGGGGCGAGCTGTCTGAATGCGTTTTGTCGATGCGTTGTCTGTATGCGTTCTGCTGATAACAAAAAAAGGCGCAGCCCTCTCCAGTATATCAAAATCAACACATTTCAGGAAGCAGCTGCTGCCCAGATTTTGTCTGTGTGCTCGGAGGCACAGTAAAGAAGCTCTGAATAATTGAATGGGAGAATCGCGCAGCCAGATAAGAATAAACCCAGAGGACAGGTGCACGCTGTACATTTATCTTAAAGCTGGTTTTTTTTGGTGGGGGGTGGGGCAGGGGGGATAGGTTTGGAAGACCTTGGCGTCAGGGGACATGCTTCTTGCTATTCAGTTGCTTTTTAAAGTATTTTTGTATTGTGTATTTTATTTTTCTTTGCAGTCCCTTATAAACATTTATCTTAGAACGACAGAATGCTGTAAATAAATCCAAATCAGAAAGGAGAAGTGTCCATGGTTTCACTCGCTGACCGGGTGCTGACTCCGTGCTGAATGGTGAGTGTGAGAGACTGAACAGTAACAGAGGGTGTGTGCAGCGCGGCTCTGTAGGGGCGAGCACGGATCCCAGGGAGCAGGTGACCTGTGCGCTCAGGATGCCCTTTTACTCAGCGCTGGTTTCTGCACCTCCCCTCTCCACTGCGGCCTGGCGCCTCTCCCCGCTGCCTGGGAGGGTGAAGGCCAGGTACTGAGCGGCTATGATGAGCCCTTCAGCACACTGTCTGTCAATACCAGATCTGAGCAGTGCTGCCAAGGACCGGCTCTCTCTCTCTCTCTCTCTCTCTTTCCGTCATGTCTCTCTCTCTCTCTCTCTGTCTATGTCTATGTCTCCCTCTCTCTCCCTCCATTCAGGGCCAGTGTGTGAGGGTCCGGCTGTGTTGGGTAGTGTGGTATGTGAGAGCACTCACGCGGCCCATAGCAGTGTGCGTAAAAGGCTTGTTTTAGAAGCGATGTAAAGGTCCCTCTGATTGGCCTGCTAAGGCTGAGCAGCCGCTGGGGCAAGGAGAGGAAACCTGCCCTTTAGAGGGAAAGCCCCTCCCTCAGATTTGCCCTTCTGCCATTTCAAATACATCCACTGTGCTGGCCAGGGGACACAGTTCTGTTTATAAGGATCCAGAACAAGAAATATGTACTATTTTTCTATTTTTTGTGTGTGCGCGTGTGTGTGTGTGTGTGTGTTTTGGCACTTATTACTATGTGCAGAATTGAATCCGATGAGGACAAACCCGTTTCGCGCAACTGCTTCTCCACTGTCGGACTTTAACGCACATTCCTGTTTCAGTCAAATTTAATTCATTATTAATTAATAATTTTTGCAAAAAAGTGCCACAGCAGTAAAGAAAACTTCAGCTGGAACATAGTTTTGGAATTAGAAGGGAGCGCTTTGGTATATCTCACACAAACTCTTTGATGTTGACTCTTTGACTGACCTTTGGCTGAAGTTTTCTAGTACTGTTCCTTCCAATGGCAAGTGAGAAATAAGGGCAATGTGCAGTTTTTTTTTCTCTCCCAATACCCTCCTGGTATTTGTGGAATTTTCTGGAACTTGTCAAATAAAAGCAGGTACTTCTGTGTACAAGGTTATGTTACAGGTACTGATCATGTCCAAAGTACTTTTTGCATGAAGCCTAAATTACATTTTAAAAGCCTACATTTCCAGCAGATATTAATGCAGAGCCAGAAGCACCGATGTCGAGAGTAGTCAGTGGTGATTTTGTTATGTATAGTGTGCGGACCATTTCTCCACACTCTAAATATTGTTTATCCCAGCCTTCTGTTTGTATTTTGCCAGTATTGAATCTCACAAATGTGCCTTCACTAATGCATAATATTTTCAGAACATTGACTTAAATCCTTTACGAACAGTGACGCACTGTTTTTTATTTTGTGGCTGAGAGAGTGGTCTGTCTGTGTGGTTTACGTACAGAGACCGGCCTGGATCTGAAGAGGCCAATCGGAGAGGCTCGTAAGAGAACGGTATTAAAAACAGCTTGAATTCTTTAATTAAAAAAGTCCAACCATGCATTATCTCTGATGCTCTCCGCTTCCTGTTTTATAGGATTATGGTATATTGATTATGAAGCCAGGGAATAATGTAGAATCTCCCTTTATTACTCACATACAGCCTGCCTGGCTGTCTGAGTTTAGCTGTAGGTCCAGAGTCGGTGTTTAGCCCCTTCCGAAAATGTACTTTTTACAAAATAATCTGAGTGATTCATCAAAATACAGCTGCAGCATAGATCTAGATTCGTTTATTTTCTGTTGGTCTTTCTTCATTAATGTCATTAAAAATATGGAGGACATTTCATACCAATGTTGTAAACAAATTATTTAAAGCAATTTTGAAAGATCTCTTATTTGATGGGTGTTTATGAATCCAGCTTGTATTTGTACTTTTATAGAAATGTTCTGTACCAAATTAGTCTATTATTCATAGTCACTGAGTTTAAGTGTCGTTTAAGTTCTTATTTTCATTTTTCTTGCAATATGTTAGTACGTTCTGGCAAAGCATCTGCATGCAGATTCAGTGGGGTCATTGGCCTGCTGCTCATAGCCTTAAGAAAGGCAGTTTGAGAGGATGTGAAGACTGACTTGTCTTGTAGTACAGAGAGTACAAAATTGTGTGTAGGTTTGTCTATAGACGCATATGGGTATCGTATGCAGGCTTCTATGTGTACTACATGTAATGCTTAAACCACAGAGCTCTGCAGCTAAAGCATTGTTGTGTGAATGGCGATTGAACCTTGTGAAGGCTTGATGTGAGGTGTAGGCACAGTGGTCCTTCAGTAACCGTGTGAGCATGCCTGGGGAGCAGTCTGGAGAATTACAGAGGGGAAGTGTCCGGGACCACAGGGCCCACCGCCAATTAGAGCCGCGCCCACAAGGCCGAGCGTGACGTCAGTGTCTGTCAGGGTCTGTGAGAGCCCCTCGCCGCGGCTTCCAGCGTCCGTTTCTCTCTGTCTAGACCCGCACCCAAGACTGAAAAATAGCTCGAAAAAAGTCATTAGGACGACAGAGCAGACCTCCCTTCTTCCGCGGTTCAGCCGTGCGTAACGTCGCGAAGGCCCCGTAAATCTTCTTTCTTCGGCACTTCAGCCGTCGTCCCCCTGAGTAGCGATTGCCGATATGTCGCTTATCGACAGGACGTGCGTCGTGCTGTTACAGGATGTCGGTGCGCTTGTTCCTGTGGGCTGCTACAGGCGGCTCAATGGAAGATGGTGCACTTCAGCTCCCAGCCCTTCCTGATTCTCGCTCGGTGAGACCTCCGGCCCCTCTGTGAGGAGCCATTGATTGTATCAGTGTTGGAGGGGAGAACTTCGCTCATCGCTGTCCTGGTGGGCACGGTGCTGGGCTCTCAGTGCCGCTGTTATCCGTCATCGCGCAAATACACGGATGGAAGTGCCCCCAACCGCTGCCCTTCAACAGATCTGCAGTTAATAAATATCAGGACTTATTCGTTTGCTTTGTGTTACCAAAAATGTAGCATGTTGTCAACTTTGACCTTAACTTACAGTAGAGTATCTTGTAGAGTAACAGAAGTTTGGTATCCATTTTGTGAGGCCAGGTAATTGGTGAGGGTTTAAATGTGAAATGTTGTTGTTTGTATGTGCATCATTCCAGGCATGTATCTAGCCAGCTGCATTCAGTACAGGAGTTTCTATAATTTACCTGCGTTGTTAATAATTAATCTGTTCAGCTTTTTTCCCTGTTCTGTATACATACACAGTCATGTAAGTCATGTGGGTACATTACTTGCTAAATGCATGTCGTTTTCATTTTGATCAATAATCATAGCACAGTTCCTACCTGTTTTTTTAAATAGGTGATTTAGAGCAGCAGTGGCAGTATAATCCCTGAAGCTCCTCAGAGCTTTACTAGTGCTGTTATATTTGATCAAGTGGAAGGGGAGAGCAGGACAACCATACAAAGAAATGTCAGTCTTTGAGTCTTAATATTGTCCCAGTGTTTTTGCAGTTGTGTTCAGGTAAGCTGTGTTTTTGCACACGAGTCGAGTGTGAGAAATGACCCCTCTGCCCTTTGGCAGTGGTCAGAATATTGTACCACAGTGACAGGACCCCTCCCCCCCCCCTCCCCTCCTCCTCCTCC
Source organism: Anguilla rostrata (assembly GCF_018555375.3). Taxonomy (NCBI): domain Eukaryota; kingdom Metazoa; phylum Chordata; class Actinopteri; order Anguilliformes; family Anguillidae; genus Anguilla; species Anguilla rostrata. The sequence goes on from NC_057946.1 coordinate 21,246,314, forward strand.
TCCTCCTCCTCCTCCTCCTCCCTCAAGAGATTTGTGCCCCATCTGGGAAAGGTGCTCCTTCCTCCTCACAAACACTATCCAATCTTCCATGCTGTGCTATTTAAAAAAATGGTTTGCGCAGGGAGGTGTAATGCCTGAAAAGATTTCAATTGTCCACAGCTTGACTCCCTGAAAGGCTGTCTTCCCCCCGCTGAAGCCGACAGGCGTGGAGAAGGCCTCAGAAAAAAAAGAGATTAAATTTTCTGTGTTGGTAAACTGGGCTTTGTTACACATAGTAATAGTTGGATGAACACATCTGTCTGCTAATTTGCTATGACGAAGTGGGCTGGAGTGAAGGGGGATTTTTGAGCGACCGCTTGGTTCTTTTGAAGATGGGGAACCGCCCCTCAGCTCTGACACTAGATCAGTTCAACCCTTTGATCCCGAATTGGTGTGGTTAGGTTTGGATGTTGCGCGAGCTGATCCTGAGTCAGTTTGAGGGGGGGCCAGGGGGTGCCTGGAGTGCAGCGGCGTCTCCCGCAGTAAGTGAGATTGGAAGGCAGATGGGGGATCGCGGCACAAGCGCGCTTCTCAAATGAGCACAGCGGTATTGACATGCAGTTTGGGCGGAATGAATTTTCATACACCGGAGGTCAAGGTCACCCCCCGAATGCAGTGGAAAAAGAGGCTTCCCGTTTCATGTTTCTGTGTGTGTGGGTGTGTTGCCGTGTGTGTGCGTACGTGCATGTGTGTCCTTTGACCTCCTCCCTTATATACAAACGTTTTCTATATTCTACATATTCACACAAACGAGATAGCATTTGGTTGGTAGTTGTGTGTTTAACATACTGATCCTCAACTTGTTATTAGGTCTTGCCTATATAAATGTTTATGTATGATACATTATGCAAATTATAAGATGTACTAATAATAATTTCCCAAAGGTATTTGCAAATTACATTAGTATACAATTATTCTGTTTTGTTCCATCGAGATGTACTGGATACAATTTTGTAAAGTTAATCTAATTTATCATTTAAAACAATTACACATAATGCTTTATATTACACTGTAGGTTATATGAAATTTACATGGTCTAAATGTGAGTGAGGAACATTTAAATTTAAAAAGTTTATTATCATAATATTGCCAGGCAAATCCTCAAATAATTACCACAAGCTTTTTAATGCAATAACTTCATACAAGAGTCAGTGTTTATCCAAACAAAAAGATTTAGACAGGTAGTGTTAAAATAGGACATAAAAATCTGTTTTTCACAAACCAAAAATGCATACCAGAAAATATAGATGAAAAATGACGTAAATATTGCACACGCATTTACCTTTTCCTTATATATGTGAATGTAAAGCCGCATCTTGAAGAATTAACTGAGCTATGCAAGTTTCAGATATTATCTTTTAGTAGTGGTGTAAGTATTTATTTTTTCAATGATGCCATTAGTAAAGTGAAAACGTTCTCGGCTGGTTCAGCAGCAGTGGACCTGCGGTGGGTTTGATCGGGGCTGTACATGGGCTCGTTTGCTACAGGACTTTTATTTTGTAAATGAGTCCCGAAAGCCCTGCGATTCAAGCCCTTTGTGTCGTTTTGAGATTCTGACTGCAGAAAGTGGGAGATTTGCTCCAAACAACCGGGGGGCATTTTATATGAAAAAGCTTTTTATTTGTTGTGTTGTTTTGTTTTTTTTAAAGTTGGCGTCGTTTCAGTGTATCGCTGGGAAATCGCAAACGAAACCGATTTCCTTCCCAATTGATTTTACTCTCAGCCAGTTGCCTTAGCCCCCTACAATACCCAAATAAAACGCAGAGCAGTTTACCCCTGTGTGAACAACGCAATCAAACCTGCTTAGCATTACAGTACCATTCCCTTCCCAGATACAGCCTGTACTAAATACAAACAACACTAACTTAAAGCACCGGGAACAAAAGTTGGGTTCGTTCTACTTTTTCGCAAATTACGTTTCTGTTTACTTGGACATGTTTTATATGCGGAATGAGCATGAATTATTTATGAGCCCAGCACTTTTTCCCCCTGCTCTTTATTTGCCTTTCTTGCTTTGGAACTATCTGTAAATCTGCCAATCTTGTGGAGCATTTGGGGGCAGTAAAATACTAATGAAAGTGCTTCAGGAAGGGAGAGGGCTTTCTCCGGCTTCTCTGACAGATTTTTAGGAGCAGCCTGATGTGGTCTGATTGGTCCCCTCCTCTGGTGACAGTGGGCATGTCACAGCACGGCGCCATCCAATCAATGAAGTCAAACTGCCCTCCAGGGAAGTGACAGAAGCCTCTATTCTTTAGGTTTTGGGAAGCCTGGTCTTGTAAAAAGAACCAAACCACCATGGAGGGCAGCCACAAATAGCATGATAAACAACTGATAAGCATTTGTGGAGGGGAAAATTGTCCTAAAATGTGGACTGTGTGCGATGGGGCTGAGGGACTGTGTAGAGGGTACAAATGGCGCTGAACCTTCTGTGGCTCTTTCAGTACTTCCTGTAAAGGGTGTGGCTGGGACTTAGAGTATCTCATCAGACAAACAGCATGAGATTATATTTCACTTGTCTAAATCAATTAAGAGCTTTGTAGCTTTGTACCTATGCTATGCTATATGTGCTTTGAAAACGTCACCAAGTGCAGGCTGTCTTTGTAGTTACGTGAACCAAGGTAATGCTCAGCCGACAGGTTGTGGCCTTTGGTGTGAATTGTATGCAGCTCTTAATGGCTCCTGATCTGTGACTCAGCATGAGTCTAAACTGTGTTCCTCTGCTCTCCCTCCCAGAACATCCACGGACACAAGGGTCCGATAACCGCGGTGTCCTTCGCTCCTGACGGGCGGTACCTGGCCACCTACTCCAACGCAGACAGCCACATCTCCTTCTGGCAGGTGAGAATGTAGCTGAAAGTCGATCGTTTGTTTTATTTTTTATTTTTTACTGGATCCATTCCTGCCCCTTCTCGTCCTCCCGAGTGTTATTTTGGACGTGCCGGTCGCCCACGCTGGAAGCGCTGCAGCCGAAAAGCGCCCACCCCTCTGACGCCCCGGCGGGGGCGCGCCGCGTCTCTGGCAGACGGCAGCCGGTGGCGCGTGGGCCCTCTGGCACGGCGACCCCGCCCACGGCGTCTTCGGAGGAGCGCTCTGCGTTTTACAGCTCTAATGCGTCTGCGCTTCCGCACGCGCTCGCCTTCTCCTCCGCCCTGTCTGCGCTTCCGCACGCGCTCGCCTTCTCCTCCGCCCTGTCTGCGCTTCCGCACGCGCTCGCCTTCTCCTCCGCCCTGTCTGCGCTTCCGCACGCGCTCGCCTTCTCCTCCGCCCTGTCTGCGCTTCCGCACGCGCTCGCCTTCTCCTCCGCCCTGTCTGCGCTTCCGCACGCGCTCGCCTTCTCCTCCCGCCCTCTCTCTGCGCTTCCGCACGCGCTTCGCCTTCTCCTCCCCTCCCTGTCTGCGCTTCCGCACGCGCTCGCCTTCTTCCCTCCGCCCTGTCTCTGCGCTTCCGCACGCGCTCGCCTTCTCCTCCGCCCTGTCTGCGCTTCCGCACGCGCTCGCCTTCTCCTCCGCCCTGTCTGCGCTTCCGCACGCGCTCGCCTTCTCCTCCGCCCTGTCTGCGCTTCCGCACGCGCTCGCCTTCTCCTCCGCCCTGTCTGCGCTTCCGCACGCGCTCGCCTTCTCCTCCGCCCTGTCTGCGCTTCCGCACGCGCTCGCCTTCTCCTCCGCCCTGTCTGCTCTGAGCCACAGCGCCGGGGGGAGGGGGGGTTCAAGCCCTCTGATTACATAACACTTTAATCTCGCGTGCTTTTACTTTTTAATTACCCCCTCTAACAGTGTATGGTTCTGCAGTGTACAGTGCAGCCCTCTGTATTTGGGGAGCGGTGAGAAGCGTGCGGGTCCCGTCTCCGCCCCCTGCGGCTGCCCGCCCCTCGCCTGTTCGGGGGTTTTGGCGGGAGGTGTTCTCATGGCAAACGCAGAGTGCCGTCCTCGGGCCCAGCCTCTCTCGCCGGCAGCCAGGAGACGCCTCCTCTCAGCCCTCCCGTCTCCTGCATCCCGTCTCCCCTCCCGCGCTGCAATTCCCACGGCCCCGGTATTAAAATGGCTGCTTTGTGCGGCGTAAAGTTTGTGCGGAATAATTCATGACCGGCAGCGAGACAGCCGGAGGCGCCGCGCTCCGAGCACAACTCCGCCGAGCTCTGACAGTCTCGCAGCCCTGGCTGCGCTGGAGAAAGTAAAATCTGAAACGGGAGCGTGGCTGCTGTTCTGTTCCTGGCTGTGAGGAAAGCAGAATAAATGTAGGAACAGGCTGAGCCGGTCAGCACGCCGCTCGCTCGCTTCACTGGACACTGTTTAAACCTCGAACCCACAGGCCTGCCCTTCATTAGGCTTCCTGTCCTGAGACTGTCCAGTGACCCAGGGAAATGAGCCATTGCTGAAATGAGCTGTTGCTGCGAATGCGGCATGCTGAAATGCACCATTGCTAAAGCACGCTGTGGCTGAAATGCACCATTGCTAAAGCACGCTGTGGCTGAAATGCACCATTGCTAAAGCACGCTGTGGCTGAAATGCACCATTGCTAAAGCACGCTGTGGCTGAAATGCACCATTGCTAAAGCACGCTGTGGCTGAAATGCACCATTGCTAAAGCACGCTGTGGCTGAAATGCACCATTGCTAAAGCACGCTGTGGCTGAAATGCACCATTGCTAAAGCACGCTGTGGCTGAAATGCACCATTGCTAAAGCACGCTGTGGCTGAAATGCACCATTGCTAAAGCACGCTGTGGCTGAAATGCACCATTGCTAAAGCACGCTGTGGCTGAAATGCACCATTGCTAAAGCACGCTGTGGCTGAAATGCACCATTGCTAAAGCACGCTGTGGCTGAAATGCACCATTGCTAAAGCACGCTGTGGCTGAAATGCACCATTGCTAAAGCACGCTGTGGCTGAAATGCACCATTGCTAAAGCACGCTGTGGCTGAAATGCACCATTGCTAAAGCACGCTGTGGCTGAAATGCACCATCCCTAAAGCACGCTGTGACTGAAATGCAGCATCGCTAAAGCACGCTGTGGCTGAAATGCACCATCGCTAAAGCACGCTGTGGCTGAAATGCACCGTTGCTAAAGCACGCTGTGGCTGAAATGCACCGTTGCTAAAGCACGCTGTGGCTGAAATGCACCGTTGCTAAAGCACGCTGTGGCTGAAATGCACCGTTGCTAAAGCACGCTGTGGCTGAAACGCGCTGCAGCTGAAACGCGCCGTGGCGAGGAGGCTGAGGCGGCCGCCAGCAGACGCAGCCGCGCTGATCCTGGGACTTTTTCCCCCTCCAGCGCGAGCGCGAGCGGCAGAATCTCCCTGACGCGGCGCTTTCTCCCCCGTCTCTAATGACGTTAGCGCCAGCGCGCGGCGGGGCTGCCGGCGGTCTGCAGCGCTAATGAATTCTCAGACAGGCCGTCTGGCGGACGGCGCTGCCGGGCAGGGGGCCGGGGGTCTGGCGCTGGCGCGGCGCTCCAGCCGGGGACGGGCGGCCGTGGTCTGTCTCTGTCGCCGCGGTTTGCCGCGCGGCCCCTCCAGGGACCCCCGAGCTCACATTCACCGCGGCTCTCTCTCCCGTCTGATCAATGCAGGCAGCGCAGCGTCTCCTTCCTCCCAGCCCAGCCGCGCGCTCCAAAACGATCTCTTTTCCCTTCTCTTTTTTTACATTGGGTATTCTGGACAGTGGCTCTGTTCCCTCAGCCTGCTTCCAGACATTGGTTTTTAAAAAACACTGGCTGTGTGTGTGAGACACACTGGCTCTGTGAGACACACTGGCTCTGTGAGTCACGTTGGAGTCGCAGTGCCTGTGAGCTTCGGCCTGAGGCCTACCTGGAAAGGAGGCGTTTGATTGGCCGGGAGAGGCCGGACGTCGGCCCCCGTAAGGACCCGCGGTGACCCGGCTGCTCCTCTCCCTCGCAGATGAACACCTCGCTGCTCGGCAGCATCGGCATGCTGAACTCCGCCCCCCAGCTGCGCTGCATGAAGACCTACCAGGTGCCCCCGGTGCAGCCAGCCTCGCCCGGCTCCCAGAACGCCCTCAAACTGGCCCGCCTCATCTGGACCTCCAACCGCAACGTCATCCTCATGGCCCACGACGGCAAGGAGCACCGCTTCATGGTCTGAGGGACCCCCCCCCCACTCCGCCGTTACCGCCCATTCCACTAGCAACCCGAGGCTGTGCAGCGTTTACACTGTTTCTCTGTTTACATTCTGTTCTCTCCCTTGTACTGGTTTTAATTTAAGTTTTGCTCTTATTTAAAGACTTCGTGCTTTCATGCAAATATCTGGGTGACTTGTATTGATTTCACCTTGCACCCGGAAATACCATGTGTGCGTATATTTGAAGTCATTTGTCGGTGTGTTACTTGTAGGATATGTTTCCATTCATCCTTCAGTAAAAAAGGTTTATAGGACAGGTCCAGTTACAGGATTGTATAGGAATAGCTGTATTTAGGGTGGCCTGGGTATTCTGGGTGTGTCACCCCAAAACATTTTTCCACCCCTGAGGAGAAAAAAGATTTTATATCTATACATAATCACCCAGTGGTCCTATTAAAAAATCATAGCATATCGTAAGGGATATTATCAACAATGCTTTATGTTGTAGCTCGTACTTATTCTGTGCTATGTTTGCCTGTTTGTTTTTCATTGGCTATGGAATAGAATGAAGTAATAGAAGAAGTACTGTAAATGTGTTCATCACCCCCACACCCCCCCTCCACCCCCCATAGCCCTAGAGAAGCCAAAACTCACCTAAACGAAGGCTGTAGACTTTATAGACTTTACTCAACAGAGATCTTTCACGTGTCTGTCCATTGTAGACGGTAGCGCAGAAAGTAAACACAGAGCTGTATTTTAATGTATGATCTTCAGAGAGGCTGCTGAAGCTGAACCTGAAGCTGGGGTGTCCTGAGACTGAAGCTCAGCGGCTGGGCAGCGCGCGCTCTTGGGCTGTCACCGCCCCTTTGCTCCCTGCCCCCCCCCCCCCCCCCCCCTTCGCCCAGCCCCTGTCATCAGCACAGACAGAGTATAAAAACATCCAACACTGGAGCACGCCTGCACACTGAAGCATATCAAGGCTTTTCACAGCTCTGCTGGAAAAAAAAGAAAAAAAACACATTTTGCGAATCTTGTCAAGCAGCATTCAATGCCTTCGCTTCCTTGTCAAGGAGCCTCGAAAATATCTCTATCTTTTTACACCGTTCACTGTTCCAGGTTCAGAGAAAAAGGAAAGGTTATGGGTAGAGTATAGCAGAGGGAGTGAGAAAGAGAGAATGAGAGGCTATCGGCAGCATCTACCACTCCCCTATTGTGATTTTGTAAGTATTTTAAACAAAAGTATTAATGGAATAAATATTTAAAAAACAGTCTGCTATCGTTTAAAATCAGTGGGTCGGGACGAGTAGCATGTTCATTGAGGTTTTTCGCAACTGAAACACTTTCATGTGAGGGTCCGGCTCTGGCCAGTGGCTTCCCTCCCTATGCAGAGAGGGTTTCCTGCTGGAGGAAGGCTGATCTTAGCAGGGGCAGAGCTCAGGCTCTCTGGCAGATGCTGGTAACGCACTGGGAGCAGGCCAGACTGACTCGAGCGCTGCGCGTTCTCCTTGTGGCGGAGAGAATCATTAAGATTCCCATTAGCTTTACTGGCTGGCTCTTTATTTAATTTGCCCGGTCTCTGGGAGTGGCTGGGGGGCTGGGCCCGCTGGAGCTCTGGGCCTGCCGGTGTTTCCGCTCACAGAGCTGCAGACAGCGCTGCTGTTTCGGGGGCGGGGGGGGGGGGACAGGCCTGTTTCCACACGAACAGCCATTCACTTGAGTGGATTGTTTTCTGAATTGGCCCGAGGAGAAAAGCAGGAAGAGCGGCGGACGGGAGAGCGATGTTGAGGGTGGGGAGAAGTGTCGCTGCTCGCAGTGCGCAGACTGCTCTCAACAGCTCCTCACGGGCTCTGGAGAAACGGCTGTAACTGAATCCTCTGGGCAAAAAAAAAAAATCTCATATTCATCTCAAGTCCCATGGTGCACCACTCTCCTGTGATCTGAAATTCACTCAGTCCAATCTAGAAACTGTGTCTGTTATTTCTATAGGATACCTGAATATCAGTAAGCATAATTATAGTAATAGATGAATAAATATTAGATAATGAGTAACCGTACAGTTTACCTGCTATATTTGTTTAGTTTTTTTCTGTGGAAATAAGGAAATCCAGCACAGTGACAGCATTGTGGGTCTAAAGAGGTACACCAGTGGATTGTGTAATATGTTGTATAATGTGTATGCAATGTCACTTTGATGACTGAGACTAATCCCAAAGGCCATTTCACCAAGAGCCGAAACCCCTCCCACAACAGCTGATGACATCATTGGAACTTGAGGTACTGCTCTAAGTCTGTGGGAAGAGACGGGAAGGTATTGGCAAAATGATTTTTTTTTTTTTTGCCACGTTAGTCTCTGATCACTTAAAGACAACAGACAGCTTGTAAATATTCTTTGCCAGAGCGTATAGACGTGCTTCGTCAATTGTTAAGATTTTTTGCTTTGAAATTTTTTTTCTGCCAATAGCTCCTGCTGAACACTTCAGAGCCGTCCCTAGTTCCAGTGTAGCTCCATCAGGACGATTAGCCTATGAGCTCACGGCTCTTTTAAAAGCTTTGTTCTCAATCATCAAGGTGAATTCTGATGTTTACAATATATGAAATGATACGTTTTTTGACTGTAGTGTTCCATTAAGGATTTATTTCTCAGTTCTAACCTCTTCCTACATTACTGTGAATAAATCCTGTGTCGGCGCTTGCCATTGTGCTGCATTATGTTTTATATTTCCAGCCCCCCCCACCCCCCACTGCCGTTGGCCAGTGCTTCCTGTTCTCCTGCCCCTCCCCCAACTGCTCATGGCCCCTCCTCTAACTGTTTTCTAATGACCCCTTCTCTAACTGTCATTCAGGGTCCACCTCAAGGCCATATTTACAGCTGAGGTCTGACGCATTCTAAACGTTTAGGAGTCAGCCCTGCTCTAGCCCGGTTACATGTGGACTGAGGGAATGGTGGAGTCCTGACTGGATCTATACCAGAATGCAATTATACTGGCTACTTTCATTCTTACTCTGTGGTTCAGACATCTCTTTCCCTCCGCCTTCCCTCCTACCTTACATCACTGCCTTCTGCTGCCGTTACCCTGATAATCACAAGACAGAAGGAATTGTGGGATACATGCTGGCTTAGCCTCACATTTAAGACTGTGGAAAAGATCTTACATTTTGGGGAAAAAAAATCTTAATGAAAATTTGTTTGCCCCCATAGCAAGCTTTTATTGGATCCATCTTGACAAATTCTTGGCTTGCGTTCAGTGTAACTGAATGGCATGTTTCAGAAATTACAAATAGGCTTTTTTTAACACGTGTGGTGCAAAATATACTTGGATCTTAAACCTAATTTAAAATTAAATTAACTAAATTGTTTTGCATTACTTTTACAAATGCTAACAGCATAAATATTTCTGAGGTTGAACATTTAAATCATCTCCCTGAAGTGCGTTGTTATTTGATTACTCTCATTTCCATTCTGAACCATTCGGGTTTTAATCGCCGGAGATCTTTGTGCGCTCTCATTTCTGGGCCCAGTTCCGCACATTCCTGTGACTCGTCTTGCTTTGCATGAACGGATGGATGGATGAATGTTGTCACCCCGTGATGGAGAAACCCGAGCGTTCTGATTCCCCTGGCGCCGCCACGTCCTCAGCCCCTCTTTTTCTCTTATCTTTCTCTTTTTCGCTCCCTCGCTCGCTCCGTGCTGCAGTACAGCTCGCATCAGTGCGACGACTTGAGCTTTTAGTGTTTTATTGATTCGTCACCACTGTATTTGAAACTGCCCTTCTTGTAAATGTAGATACATAAAATGACTTCATTGTCAATTTATTTGTAGAAGACTCGACATTATCTAGTAACGCTAGTGAGATGATCTGCTATTGTCGCCGTGGAAGGTACTCTGTGTTATACTTGAAAGCCGTGCGTGACTGTGTATTTCCGTGCAACCACTTACTTAATATATTGAACTTGTACTGTAAAGGCTGTGTTTCAAAAATCTATTGTGTGTATGACTCTACGTTCAATAAACATGAGATGTCCAATAAGATTTCAGTGTGATTGATGTATGTACCATGTAACATCCAAAGCATGAAACTCAAGTATTATGTATTGGAAAAACCCAGTCAGAATATGTAAATAACTGCTTATAATTTATTAGTTATTTTTAACATTACATATAGATATGTGTAGAAATTTATTTAGCATCTGACAATTAGCATTACAGACAGATGTAAGGTACCGTATTTTGTTTTGGAGCCAATCCATAACTCTATAACTTAATCTATAACTCCCAATAATTCAGCTGATCGTGTAAATTGCCTCTTTCATCCTGGTGTATTCTTAAATGCATCTTTGAAATAATTAGGCTCAAACAATTAAATGTTGATGCAAGCAAGCTTAGCCAATAAGGACAAGTTGAGAGTTATTTTATAAAATGGAGGGCAGAAATGATTGATAGTCACATTTGTTTGCATGATATAGATTTTTGATCTGTTAGTATACTTAAAATGTAAAAGAAACTAACAGTATTCTGATATGCAGTTTTTTCACAATTTATCTTCGTGTTTTTTCTTGTAACCAGAATTTGGTTTACCATTTACCATTTACCATTTTCATGATCCATAATTTCCATTAATATATTCATAATTGAATATGAACAAAACAACAACAAAAAAAATGGGAAAAACAGGCTGTTGTCCACTCTGCCTTAAATGGTCTGCATGGATTTGAAATACTGTATACTGTATACTGATAGATCACATTCGCACTCTCATACTACAGTTAAATTCCAGCAAACGGTGTGAATCTAAATCAACTGCTGCTACTGTTTCAAATGTCCCATTTTAAACAGTCGTTTTAAAATGGACGCTTGTTTCCCGATTCCATTTGAAAACGGCGTGCCCAGCGAAGACACGGCTCTTAATGAAAGCTCCAGGTCTGTATGGAACTCTTATCTTTATTCATCCACGTCGCAGGCACACGGACCTCAGTCAATATATCAGCCACTTCCCCATTACTTGGAGAGGCATTTCCAGCACGCGTGTTTCTGCCCATGTATCAGAGCAGCGTGAAGGACAGGACAGCGCAGACGGGCGGGAGGAGCCGTGCCTCACACCTCCAGGCCCGCCTCGCTGTCATTTCATATCTGACACGGGGGGGGGGGGGTCTTTCAGTCCGGACGGGCGGACACATCGCCGGAACGCATCGCGGAAGACATGACACTAATATGAAGGTAGAGCCGGCCACTGCCGCGCGAACTTTCACCTCTCACCCCCCCCCCCCCCCCCCCCCCCCCGCCCCACCCCCTCGCAGCCGCAGCCGCTGGTGGAAAAATCAATAGCGCCGAGTCAGAAGGGAAATATTTCCTGGCCCTAACTAGAGGATGCGCTCTGACAAGGCCAGGCCGAGGCGCACAACAAAGGAGAGAGACGAGCGGAGAGGGCCGTCGCTAAAGGATGGCGCTTCAAGGTGTCTCCCCACATAATGGAGCCCGCGGACGCTCAATAAGTGCAAATACCAAAGGTCAATCGCAAAGCAAGTGAATATCAAAAACAGCGGAACCTTTTCTGAGTCTAATTATCTCATCAAATGGCGCTACTAAGCACACTCTTGTGTGAATCCGTCTGATATTTCCTCCGTAAAGGAAATCATTGCGTGGTCTTGATTCTTTCTTCTTCTGGAACAGACTTATTGTTTTCTTTCTTTGTGTTTCAATGGAAAGCCATTTCTACAGTATTTGTGGGGGAGATGTTTTTTTTAATTTTATTTTAAAGTAGGCATTTGCCCCAGTCTAATAGATCTGCTTGCGCTGTGTCTGGAGAAGAAGCGCCATAATGAGGGCGATGGTTTGTTAGTGCATGACCCCTTCTCTCTGGCTGTCACCCTGATATTCTAGGGGATTGTGGGATATTGACCACAGCATGTAGGCGAAAGCATGTGTGCTTTCCAGCTGGGGTAGTGTCTGAATGGGGGAGGGGGTTGTGTTGTGGGAAGGAAAGCTATGATTTTCTCCTCGCAGTTTCATATTTGTATGTGTGCGTGTGTGTGTGGGATGTGCTTGGGGGTCTTTGTGCGGCTTGTCACTCGTAGGCAACTCACACCTCTCCCCCTCCCTGACATTTCCCTGTGTGTGTTAGCGCTTTTGGGAAGAGAGAGGCGGTTTCTCCTAGAGCTAATTTGTGTTGAAATAGTTTTTTTTTTATTTAATCACTTTGTATCTCTGAAGTAGAATGGGTTTTTGTGTCTGTTTGTGTGTGTGCATGCATTTGTGTGTGCATGTGTGTGCATGTGTGTGTGTCTGTGTATGTGTGTGTACATGTGTGCATGTGTGTGTGTCTGTGTATGTGTGTGTACATGTGTGCATGTGTGTGTGCAAGCGTGTGTGTGCAAGCGTGTGTGTGTGTGTGTGTGTGTGTGTGTGCGACAGACTTCTCTGAGACCCCGGGAGCAGAGATAGAAAATATGGGGAATTTTCCATTAATATACCTGCAGCGAGCCACACATAAAAAACAACCCCCTACTTCCTGCACTCTTTTCCCCACTCTTTAGTTCGTGTTTATATATGACCTACTTCTAGAATTATGAAGCAAAATTGGCATCAGCGGAGCTGAGACGCATTTGCGTGCGATGAAGGCTTGAAGATTTCTCTACTCCACTAATGTGCGAGTAGCAGAGGCTGCCAGTCTGCAGACTTCTGGTCTGGGGGCGATCTGTGTAGGAGGTGTGTCAGCTTCACTCCTTCACTGCTTGTCCAATGGTCTTTCCAGGGAGGGCAATCAGGAGGAGACAAAGCATGCTGAAAACATCCCATATAAATTCATTTTCTGTTAAAGAAAAAATTGTAATACTTGGTTAAAATACAGTATGTTCAGTAGGTGCTAATGGATGAAATTTTATGGTAAAGAGACGTTAAAACTGATATCTGAGGACCATACTATGAGGACATAGTTCTGGGAGCAATAACTTATGCCTCAAATATAGGACATCCTGGTTAACTTCAGACATACCAAGTAGGTTAAAGGAGCCAGATCGTGTCATTTGAACCATTGGCTATTCCCAAAACAAATGGGGTTGCATCACTGGAGGAAAGGTCACAAGAGAAAAAATGATCCTTCTAATGAAATTTTTTTCTACGAAAGTTGATTTTCAGGGTAGCTGGCTTTTACATCAAGGTCATTCTAACTAGCCGATGAATCTCTAATTATATCAGGTTTGCCATGCAAAAGTTTAAGAGAATACATCAACTCATTCCTTAGAAATGGATTTCAAATTCTGAAATGGATTTGCAACGTATATTTTTATTATTGGAAAAGCTTTTCTTACATCAAACATGGCTCTGAGCGTTTAGACATGAACTAAAATGCATTACTGAATTTCTGTAGTGCAGCTCGGATGGTGCTCTATTTTGTTCCTTTTTCATGCTTGAAGTCAATTTTTAATCACATGTGAAGGCCTTAAAATACCAACGTTTTAAAATGCTGTATAAATGCTTTATTTTCTGTTGCTGTGGAAACGGTGCACAATGTGTTCCTATTGACCAATAAGAACCAAATTTGGCCTTTTACAATTCACAGTTAAGCAATTAGGCCAAAGTGTTTTACAAAGTGCAGCTGTTTATTTACCTGCTGCCTTTACCTATTGCTGGCTATTGATTGCTTCCAAATTAATTATAACATCATGTTAAATCCGTAGGCCAACCGACTTTTTCACTTTGGGTTTTTTTTTTTTTTTGCAGTAGGGAAAGATTAGAGACCGCTTGTGAATTGTGTCTTGAAACACCCCTTCACCCTCCCACCACTCCCCACCACCACCACCCCCCTCCACCACCACCCCCCTCCTTTTACTTGTGTAGGACTAGGACCCTCCCTCAATCAATGATTTCACAGGATAGGAAGAGGGAGGGGAAGCGAGCAGTCCTGTGTGAGGAAAACAGGCCAGTGGTCAGTGCACCAGTGGCCAGAAGGTCAGCATAAGCCCCTTTTACGGCTCCAATCAGTGTCCAGCAGAAAGGCTGAGCAGATGTAGATTATAGATCTCAAGGTGATAGTGACCTCTGACCCCTCTGGAGTCCTGGTGCCTACTGGTCATTTATCATATGCTCTCTGACCAGCGAGATACTTAACCATTTTAAAGTCGGCAAACATTAGGAATTGATTTTATTGACCATGCTTCTGAATCTGCAGAAAATCCTTCACCATATACTTCTGCACCGTCTCTATTTTTTTCTGTGACTCTTCCCATTTATGGGAATGAATTTAAACATCTGATTGAGGGTTTTTATAATCCTTTTTGAGTCCCCGCTCTGGATGGGGGGGGAGTGGCATGCCGTTGGTTTGTGGGTGGACAATGGGGAGCCCCGTAGCAGATGGCAGAGCTGCCCACTGCCTGCCACAGATTGGAGGTCCCATTCAGTTCAGCCATTGGGATCTCTGACTCTTCTTTAGGGCCAGTTTCAACAAAGGCGTCTATCTCCATTGTGTCTCCCCAAACAACAACAAAGGTGCTTCTCTGGGGTGGGAGGGGGTAGGAGGGGGAGGGGGCATACTGGCAGCCATCTTTTTCCACAGAGGATTTCTCCTGCTGATCTCTGGGTTCTAATGCGTGCACCATAGATGACTTTTGCTCATTATTCTGCAGCTCTCCAGCAACAAACACATCAGGCCAGTGCATTCTGCTGGAAGTTTAGCATGAGGCATGAGAAAATGAATTACTGCCACCTAACAGGCAGAGGCCACATTGCACCTGCAGGTCTCAGAACGTGCATGGGTGAGATGACTGAGGGCTTCTGCCTACATTTACACAGACTTGATTGCTGTGAATAAAAAGCACTCAAAGCTTTTCTATCTGAGATTAAAGAGTTGTTTTTTAATTTTTTACTCAATGAGAATCTTTATTGTACAAAGGGTAAAACAAGATTATTTCTGAGGTCTGGGTTATGTTTTGATGAGATATTAAATGTATGATTAAATGAGATATTTTTTGCAACTAGTAACTTATTTAAACCGAAAAGTAAGCACTTCAACAAGTTATACGATGTTGTATAACTCAAATGTGGTATGGTAAGGGTAGGCTATTAAAAACAGATGCAAATGGACACCGCAAATAACGTTTTAAAAAGAAAAGAAAAAAAATCTAACACCGTAAACGCCATTAAACCGGTAAAATGTTATTCGTCGTAAGATGTAATGATAGCCTTATGAATTATGTATATTTAAACTTCAAGAGTTTTTACGCTTGCTTTATCTTTGTTTGACGGGTAAGTGAATGCGGCACGGCTAAGTTGGCGTTCTGAACACTGGCAGATGTGAGCCCAGAGATTTAAGGCATCGTTTAATCCCATTTGGGTTTGAAAGGATCTTTTACGAGGTAATACAAAAAGTAAAGAGTAAAACTGGGCGGTTGCAACGTGGCATGTTTTTTGAACGAATCGCGTTTCCTTAAACGTGTGTAAATGTTTTTTGTGTCTGTGTAATGAATGCACATCTCGATGAAGAACATTGCTTAACTAAATTAACATTACATTTGAAATTGATAAATTCGAATGCGCCTTAGATTCATGTACTTGAAAGCTTCTGTAGTACATGAAATGTGTATACATTCGTCCTGTGATCTCCAGGTCCACAGTAACATAGTATATATATATATATATATATATATATATATATATATATATGATTGAAGGAACGAGAATATGGATTGAATAATAACGCTGGTCATATCGTTTTCATTTTTATCTTTAATGTCAAACTGGGACGTTTGATTCCTTATATCCCCTTTAACTGAATAACTGTGCGTTGCCATTTTAACACATAACAATAATAAAAAGATTTTGGTATAACGGGGTCGTGTTGAATCTTGTTTAAAGTGGATTTCGGATTAAATGGAAATGGTTCTTTAAAGGTTACATATTATTTTGAAAAATATAATAGCCTACTGTAATATCTTATTATGCAATTTGTTATATTTATGTTTGTTTGTATTTACTTGATTTAATTACAACCGGATATATTATTTATTGCAGGATTTCTAAAAGATCAATCAAATAAACAGTTTGCTCACGGGAACCTTCATTCATTTGTATACCAGTTATAAAGAACCGAAGTAGTTAATACTGTATGCGGAATCATATTCTGAACGTGTGCTTATTTATTGGTGCTGAATGTCCAACTAAACCCTCCCGGAGTTCTGCTCCCAGAACTATGATACTTTAATCTGATATTTGTGTATTCTGAGCTCTTTATTTTCTTTGCAATTTGACCCTGCCTATGTCTGTTTGTAGATTGTAGGCCTATTTTATCTTTTTATTTAAAATGCTCATTCTGCTGAATTATATATCAGCAGTTGGTTTGCCAAAGGAAAAAAAGCAGCAGTAATAATAATAAAATAATAATAATAATAATAATAATAATAATAATAATAATAATAATAATTAAATCAGGTGGCATGGTTTGTTTAACGTGACATATTTAGCAAATTTAAGTCCAGTAGAATCATTTAAACTGCCAAGTTAAATGTCATGGTGTGGCAGTATTCAAATCAGTACCACTGAAAGCTGTGGGTATTCATTAACAAATGCTTGCCTGGGTCCCCCCAGCTCCAAAAATAAAAAATAAAAAACTAGATTTACAACGGGATACAGTGGTAGGGAGAGAGGTCAAAGGCCCTGACCGTGAGGTCAGAAGTTGTGGCCGCAGGGCACCGTGGTCAGTAGTTAAGTGTCCTCTCTCTGTAAACATGGAGCTTTCTGAATGATTAAAACTCTGTCTAAGGAGGCCGGGCATATTATAATAATCACCATCTCCTTAACCTGCTGCTGACTGCCCATGGGCTGGTGCCAGGGCCTCTCTCTGCCCGCCTGGTCACAAACCTGGAATGGGTCCCTTTCCCTCCGAAATTTCCCCTGAAATACTGCTTGACTCTTTATGACTCCATGCAGTGTGTTGCTGAGATCATTTCATGCCTCTAATATCCTTACTCAACTATTGAATTTTAAAGAGATTATGGCTTTCTCTGCTTTCATATTCACATTGAACATTAATATGTTGTCTGTGTCATTCACACAAAGAAATATGATGCATTATACTGTACGTTTCCAGTGCATTTGTTATTTAAAAATACAACATTAAGCAGTCATTGAAACAGATTGTTTCTTCAGTTGTTACTACAATTACTGACGTCAACTACTTCCAGGTAAAACTGCTTTGTCCCATGTGGGATTCAACCCTGCACGACCAGAGCCCATGGCTCTTACTAATACACTATGTGCCCTAGAAATGTGCAGAAATGAAAATGATATCAAGTATATGAATGGAGAAGTATAGGAGGCAGCATATACCCACTTTCTGAAAATGCTGACCCTCAATTAACATTTTGCTGCAGCCACCCCCCCCCCCCTTTCAGGGAAGGTGACAAGTGACCCATTCCTATGGGGTCACCCGGAATTATCATACAAGCAGCTCCTTGACCTGCCCCTTACTAAATGAAAATCCATCTCTGCCACTGGAGACATGTTCACAGTACCTTTGCACCCCTTCCCACATGCATATGCACATTAGTTTGTCCATTTATGTAATTTTGTTAAGAGAACATAAAAATAAAGAGATATCAATGCTGAAGTTTTCTTATTTTATTGAAGTGTATATTTTTAACATCTGACATTTGTTGTTGTAGACTGCTGGACAACTCAACTTTTTGGATGATAGTTCTGAGGTGTTTGAGTTGACTGCTTCCGAGTAATATAGTTCTGATATGGCCAGGGAATGGAAAACGTCATTGAGCAATCTGTTTCTCCAGTAAAACGATTAGGCCATATTATAATGCAACTGGATTAAGGCAAGGCTAAATTTGTTGATTTGGACAAAACAGTGTTAATTATTTAAAATGGGGAAAAAAGCAAATATGTTGTTCAGCTCTTTCTTTAATAAAATATTGAAAAAGGCCTAATTACATTGCAATTGAATTGAATCTGTGTCACTGTTACTACTTGATTCTACCCTGACTCAGCACCTAGCACTACAGCAGCAAACCCCAAGCCCCCTCAACCCCCCTTCTCTCTCTCTCTCTCTCTATGTCTCTCTCTCTCTCTCAAGTGTATGTATAGACCTTGCTGATGCTCTGATTGGTTGCAATAAAGGAGTATCAAAGGTCTCTCTCTCTCTCTCTCTCTCTCTCTCTTTCTCTCTCACACACACACACACACACACACACACACACACACACACACACACACACATGCCCACAAAAAAAGGCATGCACATGCAGTCACAAATCACCATTCTGTTTTCACTCAGACGGTTAAGTGATAATGCCCTAAGCAGACGATCGCATGTTTATAATCCATTCCATAGGACAGCAGCTATGACTGCGTTAAAACTCTGAGCGGGACGTCCCGAGCCATTCGGGCAGCACAGGGCTCTGTGCACTGCGCTCACTCAGGCCTCAGGACTCCCGCCGGGCCTCTCGGCCACGCGGGGGATGCGCTGAGAGAGCGCTCGGCCCTGCTCCTCTCCGCATTCTCCTTTCAAGAGGCTTTTGTGAGGCCGAAGGGGCCGGTGCGATTTCAGCTGGGGGGGAGGGCACCAGCGCAACCTTCACCTCCGTACGGGAGGCCATCAGGCGCGCTCAGGCTCTTGATCCCGTGACTGTTTTAACCTCAGAATGAACCTGATTACAGGCCCTTGTATCCACGAGAGGACTACGGAGAGTGCTAGTGATGATCAACTTCTTCTGTTTTGAACTTGTTAAGCTGCTCCTGTGAAGAAAGAAAAGAGCTAAGTTTATACCCTAATGTTGACTAAATGCAGCCCTGGATTTTTCTTTTAAATTGACTCCATAAGCCTGGCTTTAAATATGTTGGAAAACTCCCAACTTTAAAATATATATTTTTTTATCTTATACATAGAATAATCTTTTCAGCTGAAAAGCCCTGTTTTGTTTAATATTCTTTATTCTTTGTATACGCTGGGGTTAATGATACTAATCACTCGCACCCTCTGTGTTGAGCAGCTAATCAATGTAATATTAGGAGAATTTAGATCCTACAAGCCAAGTTTTTTAGCCGCAGTACATTTAGACTTCTTTTCGGCAATTTGTCACCAGAGGTAATTATTGGTATATTTTCAGATAGTTTCTGGAGTCACATTTATCTCCATGTGGCACATATTGTATTAAGTAGAGGGGAACTCAGTGTGGGCTATTTATGAAACATTAGTGCGGTCTTAAATGTACCATATCGGTGTTTAGGAACATGCAAATTCACAGATTGGGGCTGCGTAATTGTTTAGATGCAAATTAATTAACGATGATAAAAAGCTTTCCTTGCCCGTTTCATTTTAGAATATTATATCTGCAAGTGTAAGCTTACAGTAAGCATGCTTATTTAATTCTCTGAATCTGTTAGAGACATTTAGTGACATTAATCATGGGTTATAATTAAATATTGTTGGTTGAGATATTTATTGCCAAGGAATTATTTATATTTTATTTTAATTGGTATGGCGATTAGTTTAAAATAAAATTTTATATACTACACTGACTTGCTACTTGTACAACTTTCAGTTAAAAAAAAACAAAAACTAATTTCCCAGTTAGCATTATTAAAAAGCATACTGTGCAAAGTTCTATTTTACAAAACGGTTTGATTATAGAAATTCACCATTATTCTTTAATGTTTAACTTCCGCTAAGGATTGTTAAACTTGTAATATTTGCAACGCAATCCATAATCACTAAATGCTGCACTGGTTATTCATTTATTAATCTTAAATATCAGTGAAATTATTTAAAAAGTTTAGTTTCAACTAAGTCATTAAATTAAGCAAGTATTTTTTACTTTTACATGCAGTTATCTATAGTCTTGTAAGCCTTTTGGGTTCTTTCTAAGTACTCTTTTCTAAACAAATATGCTATGAAATGAATTGGGACACAGTGCTGATGGAGGTAGATTGAACTGGTCCCTTAAGCCGGGTATGGAATATACGTTTTCAGTTTAATAATTAAAGTGCTGTATTTACAAGCTCTGAGAAAGGGTTTAGTTGGGCATGCAGCACCAATAATTTACCAAAGAGACTATTTAAAGACCAAGACTTTGTCAGGAATGAAGAGGAAAAAACAGAATAAGGAACTACAAACAAGAGAGGTTGATTCTGTCTATTCCCCAATGGGTGTCTAACCTGCAGTTAGACAGAATTTGCACAATATGTCAGTAAGTTTAGTTACTCTTCCAGTAAATAATTTATCAAGTAATCAAACGGATTGCTAGCATTGTTGACCATACTGCAGGAAATAATGTAACTCATTGTGCTTAATTGTTGCCTTGCGCAGAAGTCTATCAAGTCTAGTGCTAATGGAAGTCTGGAGCCAGTGCCTTTTGTGAGCGTGGGGCCCGGGCATGCCACTCTTCGGGGGCGCAGTTTTAGAGTGCAACCGCTGTGTCTGCATTTACAGTTTCCTTTTCCGATAGCTTGCACATCGCATTCCCCGTGCACGTCTGCAGAGGAGAAATCTGCATCCTAGAGTGGCGACTTCTCTGAGTTGATGAAGTGTCATAATGTCTCCCATGTGATTATTCGGTAATGGTCGGTGGTGGAAAATGAACACCTCAGCAAATGTTGATCAGTGACACCCCCTCTTTGGGTCCAGGAAGTACTTTGGGTTGGGGTGGGGTGGGTGGGTGGGTAGCAGAGGGTCAGCTATCAAGAATGAGCCTTGTGTGTGCAAGACGCCTGTTACCAGCAACGCAGGGCGTGTGGTGTCGCCGTAGCGATCGATCGTGTGTCTGAGGGGAAGCCTGAGGTATCCCTTTCCTCTCCAGGGGCATGCTGGGAAACTGGGGCTGGGATGATGGGGTGGGGGGGGGGTGGTTTACACCACATTGCACAGCACCAGACTTAGAGACTCAACCTAAAGGGTAATGTGCAAGTGAATGCACATAATGCTTTATGTGCTGACGTTCTATGGGATAGCATATGTTATTATACTGGAACCACAAACGCATCAATAGCAATAATTATAAAATTACTCATCATAATTATCTCAGTGATAATATTAAAAAAGAGGTGAATTATCAGATATGCCTTTCATATCACAGTACATTGCAAAGATCTGAAGGCGTGCTTATCTGTTTTGTAAAAATATAACTTATTATTGAAAGTATGTTGATCACATATAATATCTGTTCTCTGGCATTATATAGTATATTTCCATCTTATTTAGAGCATTCAGTTTGGCAGGTAACCTCCAAGACAACCAAAGACAACCAAAACATGACGTGCATCGAGGAACAATGGTTTTAGTCTGCTGATATTTGTCAGCGGTTTAGGAATTCTGACAAATCTTCTGCTTTTCCTCTTGAAAGAATAATGAATGGCTATTGAACAGGTCGGGGTACAAGCAGCTCGGGCTTCCACTGCTTTACTGTGTTGGCGCTGGTTGGCTTCTTAAGGAGAAGATAAGAATAAAAGCCCTCGTGCAGCAGCCTGTCCGCTCCGTAACCAGGAAAGCTTCTGCTGATGAGGCAAAGCTGTGTAAAATTTGGGCCGGGTCATTTGTCCATGTCAGCGGGAGAAACGGGGCCACGCTGGAGCGGAGGGAGGGCCCGTTTTTAACCCTCCGCGTGCCAGTCCCTGCTGTGGTCTGCAGTAATGCCGTCCGTCGATCCCGAACACTGGCCCTTAAGAAGTGTGTGAAAGACCTCACTGCTGCTCTAGTGGAAGAGTAAGTCTCTGCACAATCCCTGATCAGCGTGTGCCTCTCATGGTAGAAAACTGTATCCAATCCTGGAATCGAGGCATCATTTCTGAAACTGGCAAACACATGCACACAATTTTTTCTTTCCGCTGTGAAGTATATTTTTTTTATCAAACTTGAGGATTGTAACAGTAGTAACATTTTTGTTACTTAAATTATTTAAGAACATGCTTTAGATTAGAACTGAATTTATTTGGTTTCTGCATGATGCATTTTTTATCAGATGCATTTTCTCCTGCATTAGATAATTGTACCCAATTGGAAAGGGGGAAGAAACAGAGGTGTGTTCATGTGTGTGTTTGTGTGTGTGTGTGTGGGTGGGTGTTGGGGGGGGGGGGGCTTGATGGAAGTACTGGGAGGAGGGGCTGTCAGGTAGCAGCAGGACTGCAGGTGATCTCACCTAGATAGTTGGGAGCAGCTCCGTTTGGGAGCAGCCCCACAGTGGGGAATAGCTGCTTCCATTTAAAGGCAGTGTAATCTTGAGAGTAAGTGAGGTAATTGGATGCTGAGTAAGCTGTTGAATCATACAGTTATTACTGAAAGCAGAGGCACAGTAGTCATCAGTGTGGGGCAGTAGGGAGGGAGAGAGAAAGATAAAATGCATTGTGGAACGCCATGATCCTCCTGAATGCTGAGTTGCAAACAAAGCTACGCATTCATTTGAAATTAGTTTGCTGTATTTCTCAGTAAAGCATAAGAGGCAGGGGACAAAACAGTGTATTTATATGCTGGCAGAATGATATTATAAGGACCTCAGAGTCCAAGAACAATGAGTCTCAGCTCTTTTCTTGCCAAATGGTCAAAATATTTGGACCGCTTCTTGTATTTTTAATGAAAGTTTTGAACCCTTCCTCTTGCATGCAGTGCAGGTCTGACTCATTGTTTTGTCTCATTCCATTACTCTAAAGGATTTCAAAATGGCTTACCTCGTTAAAATACAATACGCCGGCCTTTTCATGCACTTGGTAAAACCCTGTCTTAACATCTTTTAGTAAGCTTAAGCCCACTCTAAGCTCTTATCCCGGGGAAACAGAATTTATAATTAAAAGGTAAGCAGCGGCGATTAATTTTCGACAGCGCGGCTCTGCGAGCCTCCTTCCCCCTGCGCCCGCCTCGGTCTCTCAGCCTCTGAGAGAATCCGGGAGAATCAAAGCCCTCGGCTAGCGGCCCGCTCCGTAACCATGGCGCCCGCTTCCCTCCAGCCAAAACTTTAATGCTTACCTGAGGGAAAGCGGGGCTGGAGTTGGTGCTGGATATCTCCATGTCGATACGCTTCGCCAGCAGACGGGGGCGGGGGCGGGGGAGGGGGGGTATAGGGAGGCAGTACATTCTCCAGGCTGCCTGCATCTCTTCGTTGCGATAAAAGAGCCCGTTCTTCTCTTCCCTTGAAGATTTTTGAGTTAGGTTAATTAATATGATTTCTAAACATGCTCTCAGGATAAATGGAATTCAATATTTTTCAACTTTGTTGTTTGCTAATGGAATTTCAGCTGTGCTTATTTCCAGGGATTGTGGTTCACAATGTAGCCTACCATGTATTTTGCTCGTAGGTGCGCTGATAATGCATTATAACGGGCAATCTTTAATTTAATAGTTTTATGAAGTAGTGAGTTAATAAGCAGTCTGCCTCATACTCGGTGAATGCATGTATCCTGGATATGCAATGGAGTCTGCCGTGTACGTTAACCCTGAATGGAGACGTGGAATCTGGCTTTGATATAGCGTGTTATGTCCGCAGTAAGATGGCAGTGCAGACAGAACCTCCAATGAAACGGCACTTAATTCTCAATCTGGCAAACTTTACTGCTCAGTGCAGGGAATGTCGTATTGCTATAAAATTACATTGATTGAATTCATTTAATCAGTATTGCATTGTAAAACCACTGTTGTCCACTTGAAAAAAATAAAATCCATCGAGCAGTAATTTCATATCCTGGCCTATAGGTTTGCTCTATTTATGCCACCATTTTGCGCGAATAAAGGATGAAAGTGGAAAATGATGGTAGTGTCAAGCCAAGATTTGTGTGACTTGTTTACCAATGGGACACACCTCCTTTTGAGTAAAACTCCACCCCAAGTGCCCATCTATCATATCCTGACTGCTCGCTCAGACCTGCATGTGCAGGAGAAAGGCTGTGCTTGTATGTTGAAATGGAGGGTCCGTGTCTCAATCTAGGACTGATCCCTCACAGCGTATGTGTGATTTGGACCGCATGCGTCACTGAGCGTGTGCAGAGACGTGCTTCCTGGGCAAGCAACAACATTTGTAGGGAGTACAGGACAGGATAAAGAGAGCAAACCACTTCACAGAGAGGAAGAAAGAGAGAGGGAGAGCGCTAGCTAACGAGAGACAAACAACCAGGGCTAGCAGGAGAAAGAGAGGAGGAGAGAGGAGCCGGGCGCTCGCTTGACTGCTCCTGTCGGATCGATGGCAGAATCTTGTCGTGCTGAGTCTCCAGAAGGATCCCAGGGAGCCAGGCTCAACTGCGTCTGCGGGCTGAGTGCTCAGGAGCACACACGTGTGCACACAGGAACGCATGCACACACGCACACAAACGCATACACATGCACGCACACACACAAATGCATACACACACATGCACACAAACGCATACACATGCACACAAACGCATACACACATACGCACATACACACACACACACACACACACACAAATGCATACATACACACGTGTGTATGCAGACACACACACACGCAGTCACACAAATGCATTCACACATGGATGCACACATGCACACAAACACATACATATACACACGCGCACAAACACACAAACACATAAATGTTAATTAAATTCTTCTGCGTTTTATATATGCTTTATATCTGTGCTGGCTCAGTCCTCGCCTTTACCATTTGCAAGATCTTCTATGTAAATACCTTGCAATGAAAAAGTAATTTACTTCAGTTGAAGCTCACGCTAAAATTATTTGTGCACTGAGATTGTGGTCAGAGCTATAGAAGCCAACTCTGTTGTGGAGGAGGTGGATGTTTAATTTGCACCACCAAAACAAGTAGCACTTGAATCCGGGGTCAAATTCCTATCTTTTTTTCCCAGACATAGTAGAACCTTAAACCTACAAGACCACAAAATAATTTCTTGCCATATTAACATTATAATGAAATGTGGCACATTAACATGCACATAATATCCCATGCAATTATGTACAAAAAATAGTACATAATTGCATGGGATATCAGTGCAAAACTAGATTGATAAGATGCTGTATTATAGTGTGAGGCTTTTGAAGGTTACACATGGCAACTTCAATTAAAATATCGTTTTTCTGCAGAGGTAGGAAAAATTTTATTTTTTTGCTTTTTCTCATTTTTTCTTCAACATTTCTACTTTTCATTTATTAAGTTTGTCGGTATTTTTTCTGAATATTTCTCTTTTGACCCCTCCTCCCCCCCTCCTCCTATCTGAAAGGTTCAATTTTACAGTATTTACTAGCTGCACTCACCTTCACTGTCAGTTGGTGGGAGTGTGGGTGTCCTGTTGACCAGCGGGGTTTGCTGGTGAGCCGCGAGACTCGGTCATCCCTGGGCAATGCCCTGCACTTCACCCTCTGGGTCTGCCAGCCACGGTCAGCACTGGCACGGTCCCGGTTCAATACCAGACCGTGAGGCCCGTCCACACACTGGGACAGAATCATTAATGCAAGCTGGTGCAAGTTTTGGGTCTGGGTATTCTTGCGCTGTAAAACACTTTCTTATACATCAAAAAATAATTTTGTCGAGCCGGTAGAGGGAGAGCGGGGCTTCTGCCAGCAGTGTGTGGATACGGACGCTGTCCTGGTGCGTTCTGAGCTCTGACTCAGAGACTGCTGATGAAAATGGCAGGCCTTTGTGGTACTGTTGCGCTCTAAGTCATTTGGCCTTTGTAACCAACGCTGAAGTGCACTGACACTTACCTTATTTCCAGTGTCAGTGCGGTATTCTGATTACATCAAACAGCGCTTATTATCTGACCTGCTCAGGGACACTCCTCTCGCGATTAAGGACTATTAGGAGGATTTTTAACCAGGTGAATCAAAGAACGACATGAAGGAAATATTTCCGATAAATGAGTAAAGTGCTCGGTAATTCTTTGTCTTATAAATCTAAATGGGGACAAGAGAAGTCTTACGTTGAATGAATACTCCACTGTATTGTTATTGATTGGCTGCACTGAAAAAGTAATATAAAATGAATTGACTGTAACATAGCCTTGTGTCAAAGGTAGACTAATGATATCAAAAGTGATATCAAAGCCAAGTGCCTTTGTGGCTGTGCGGAGAATTGTGTCCCTGGCTCAGTATTAAAGGTCTGTGGGAGCGTCACCTGCATTCTTTAAGTCCATTAATCGGTGCCCCTACAAAAGCTTTTCTTTCCTTTCAGTTAACTGTGCTGTGACTGGACACAGCATCAAGTGTTTACTTGGGATTGGAGCAATTCGTCCAATCGATTGCAGGAGACGGGGGGAGGGGGGTGGGGGGTTTGAGGGAGGGGGGCCAAGGGTCTGCAGTGGCTCCTGGTCACGGCCAGCGCTGTGGAATACTGACCAGCAGAGGAGCTGTAAGCAGCTGGAGTTTATTGTGTGTGTGTGCGTGTGTGCGCGTGTGTGTGTATAGTTTGTTTGTGTGTGTGCGTGTGTGCATGTGCGTGTGTGTATGGTTTGTTTGTGTGTGCGTGTGTGTGCAAATGGTTCGTTTGTGTGTGTGGTGTGTGTGCGTGCGTGTGTGTGTATGTGTGTGTGTGTGTGTGAGGGCTGTGTGTGTGTATGTGTGTGTGAGGGCTGCGTGTGTGTGCATGGTGTGTGTGTATGAGTGTGTGTGAGGACTGTGTGTGTATCTTTGCTGGGGGGGGGGTTGTCGTGGGGGTGCAATTGGGAGTATTTCGAGGACCCTCAGGACTGTAAGGTGAAGCCCTCCTGTTCACATGGAGGAGCATGTTCTAGAAGATCTGACAGGATGTAAGACAGAGATGCTTAATGACAGATAAGGATTCACAGGCCTGCTTGAGCTTTGCTGTTGCTCAAGATTGAGATTCCCAGCTCTTGTCCAATACTGCAGGGACTACTACTTCCATGGGCTAAAATGATTCTGTGTGTATCGTTTGCTAATAGCTTTGTAAATTGTATTTCAAGGAGGTAGGGAGATGTGTTCTGGGTGACACTATTACAGAAGATGAAGGAGCTTTGTTTTGTATTCAGAAAGTGGCCCCGTAACTTGGTTTAGCACTGTTGGGAAAACACTGAATGGTGTATCTGATATAATAGAGACAAATCGTCATGTCCTCCATGGATTGGCAAAGGTTTTTTTTTACATGAATTTATTTAAAATCATCCATTTCACAATGCAGATGGAGAGGCAAACAGTAAACTATATATAACATCTATCATGTGTTAAAGATCACCATCTGCCCAGCTTCACAGTTGAGTCGGCGTACTAACACAGATATAGAATTTCTAAATCTCAAAGTAAGAAGCTACAACAAAAATGAAAGTCTACAGAGAACAAATATAGATACACGTTAAAGTCCAGTGACTTTCCCACATTGGAGTCCTATTCCTTTACACTGGAGAATGAGGGGCTGTACCCCAAAGCCATAGACTGGAAAATGAGCAAAAGTGCAGCCCATACGGATTGGCTATTTCTGCTTGATTGTGGAAATTAACAGTGCTCTGATTGGCTGGGAAAAACAGCAGAGGTCAGGGCTTACTTTGAGCCACAAATCTTGGGATGAGGAAAAGAACAATGCTGGCACTGGATTTGCACTGTAACAGCTGGTGTGAACAGGGAAATATCTGAATTGTTTAATTGTCCACCTCTTCACTCCCTCCCACCACTATCACCAGCCCCACCTCCCTTACAGACAAGGACCCTCCAAAGGGCGTTCATTTATAAACAACTCTTTTGTCCTTAAATATGAACTTTATACTTAGAAATGGCATACACCACTGCGTGTGTGTGTGTGCATATACATATTTGAAATATGTAAAATTTGAAAACACTTGCAGGACTCAAAGTATTGTCTATACCTATTTACAGAATATGCAATAATATGAAAGTAATTTGAAGGAACTGTTTGAAAATTAAATTCATAGAATTCAAAGGGTTAAAATATTCAAAATCATTATTTGATGCAGATATGTGGTGTATTTGTGTCTTCATGTCTGCTGTTTATGTACAGTAGGTTTAAGTCTGTTTCAAAACAGTCATGTGGAATGTAGTTATGACTATTATATTTCTGAAGCTTTAACAGTAACCAATTTTACATGTGACAGTGAACAAAATTCGGAGTGGAGTCTGCATACTCTATCATATGTTACTGTGAATATTTCATGAAACCAGACACCCAGAAGAATAAGTACATCTTAAAAAGAGTGCTGCTGTTTTAAGAAAATTGGTGCATTCACACACACACACACACACACACACACACACACAATCCAGAAGCCTATTTGGACAGAAATCTGCACATTCATACTTCCCTGTCATTTATGATAGATTTATTCCAGATTTGTGATGAAGTGTTTATTGATTTGTCAATACATACATGGCACTCCAGCCGCACAGGCATGTACTGATAGGAACAATGCTATTTGATAATGTGCCATTCCGCCAGCTAATAAATTCAAATGGGGTTTGCACATAAACAGCGGGGCCCGGGACGGGAGCTCGTATATTTTCCTGTCACATGCAAAGCGACCTTAAATGGAGCCCGCGGTCGTAATGGGGGCCGGCGCTGGCAAGCGCGACGAGCCAGAGGTGCGGCCTCCCAAGCGTGCACGCGCTGGTATCCATCACTCAGCTGTGCGGGAGAGGCAAGGTTAAAAACCGGACACAGAAGCGGGGGGAGCGGCGAGGGGGGGGCGGGGGGGGTGAACACGATTAATATCGTTCAGCAGCACTCCGAATTCCCTCGACTGCACGTTAGCACCGATTTAATCTTTAGTCTATTTTAGACACCCCGCCCCCCCTTCTCCTCCCTCCCTTCCCCCATCCCCCCCTCCCCCCGGCCACCTTTTTGGCGGGACGGGACAGACGAGGCTTTCAGACGTCCGTCAGGACCCCCCCCCCCCAACTCCCCTTCCTCCTGGCCTTTTCCACACATCCTGCCCGGCCGGCCATTTGAACCAGGAGGTGGTTTTAATGTTGCGTGGATAATTTGCACGTTGGGATGAGTGCGAATGAATTGGCAGCCAGACAGCGACGCTTGCCCGTGGAACCTCCATTAGCGCTAATGCAGAGGCAGACCTGACGTCTCCGGCATTACGGCTAATGGAGGCTCTGCTGACAGGAAAGGTGGTTTCCTCTGATACTGGCCAAGTGGGGCGTCAGTCGGTGGGTACATGTCTTTGTGTTGCAGCGCTGGTGTTGAAGAAAGAAAAAAATAAGAGATGCATTTGTAAACATAAAATACAAATTCTTTCTTTCATGCCACAGAAACATAGAACCGAAGGGAAATGCACTCTGGTGTCAAACGTGTTGCATTACTGGAGCAGTGTATCAAATTGGAA
The DNA here is from genome assembly GCF_018555375.3 of Anguilla rostrata. Classification (NCBI taxonomy): domain Eukaryota; kingdom Metazoa; phylum Chordata; class Actinopteri; order Anguilliformes; family Anguillidae; genus Anguilla; species Anguilla rostrata. The sequence goes on from NC_057946.1 coordinate 21,275,677, forward strand.
AAAGCCTGGAAATGTTTTTTTTTCTTCCCCCTGGAAACACGTCTATTATCACACATGACCTGCCCCTTCAAGAGTCAATTGTCTTTAAGAAGAAGGCAGGAATGGCAATTTTTGAACAGAAAAGCTCCATAAATCATACCTGTGACATATAAAGCCAACAGGAAAACTATAGCACCCTTATGTTGCCCAAAATAAAGTTCTTTCATTTCTTCTGACCTATGAATTAGTATAATACTGCAATGTACACTACCACCATACTCATATCCCATATTTTGATATTAAAACAGAATTTAAATATCTTTCTGAAACTTTACATCATGAATTAAAAAAGCTTATTCTATTAATAGTTATTTTAGGTTTGCTGTGATTATGATTTCATTATTGTTAATCATGAATTTTTGTTAAACTAAACATTTGTACTCAGTAATAAAGCTGCCGTCTTTAGTATTCAAAGGCAGCTTTATAAATACTTCTCTCATTATGAAACAACCCTCAGCGCCCTTTCAAGTTCATGTACATAGGCATCAAAAATGTTTGTGAATGAAATTCTGCCAACAAATTCAAATTAATTTTCAGAAATCTGGATATTTGACATAAAATTCCCAATGTCTGCACACTACAGTAGGTTATATCTTCCCCTGGCAAAATGAATTGCCCTTTTAAAACCAATCAACCAGTTAGGTCAACTTGTCCAGTGATGATCTGCAGAATCAAAGTGGATTGGGAATGTAAGGGATTACGTAACCAATCAGATGTAGGGGATAATTAGGTGGCTAGATGTACTGTGCCAGTTTTTTTGGGAATTCGGCCAAGACACTAAGGTTAACACCCATACTCTTTCAAAACATGTCAAGGGATCTCTAATTACTGCAGTGAGTCAGGACCTTAGTTTAACATCGCAGCTGAAGGATGAGACATGAAGTGTTAAAATACTCCACAAACCCAATAGTCCACAATTGCTGTTATTCGTTTAATTTCTTTATACAGAGCAAGACCTATTTTTTAAACTGGCAGTCAGCATCCAATGATAACTAAAGAGTACATTTAACATTTTTCTACAGCATATACAATGACAACATTTTATTCCATATGGGGATACCATGCAATATTTTTGAAAAGGTCTCGGGTCTGTATTTTCTTGTTCAGATTCCAGTACATACCATTCTGTCACAGAACACAAAGACGATGCATTTTCCTTTTATTTAAATGAAATCAACAAAAAATGTATGATCAGTCAGATTTCCTTCCAGTGATGAAACCCCAGCTGGGCTGTCAGTGTGGCAGAAAGATCCTTATCTCCCCGCGCGCGTTTGACGGACAGGAGATGGCGTGTAGCCACACCGCTCACCTCCCTGGTGAGTAGTCATTAATGCAGTTTCACACAGCCTGCTACCCCACCTTACCTGTGCCTCTGCACCCTGCTCCAGAGACTGACAAATGGAATCTAATTGCACTGAGCTGAGGTGCCAGTTGAATCGGTTTTTACTGAAAAGTGAAGCTGGACACATAAGCCTGAACAGAGTGGGATTCCAACCTGTATCACACCAGAAGCCAGATTTGTTGGAAATTAGAGAGCTCGGTGCCTGGGAATTCAGTAGTTTGAAGCCCTGAAAGTCTACTGACATTTCTGCAGATTCAGGTAGTGTTATCAGCACTGTGTGCCAAACTAATTTATGCATGCTTCCAGACACTGTTGCGCACTGGTGCTGTAGCTGCATGCGAGTACTCTTTCCAGCGGCGTAACGATACTCGCAAACGACGGGCACTCTGTGGAGATCAAGTGCCTCCTGTCAATTTTGATCTTGTCATAGGGTTGCCCGGTCCAGAGGGTGAGGGGGAGGTCATTCCCAGACCCTCTCTGTCCCCGGATGCCAGCTGGCCTGGTCCTGGGACCGCTCTGAGTGGAACAGCTGCTACCAGTCACATCTCATTTCTTTGGCTCACTACCCATGGGCAGGAGTGACCTTGAGTTTGCCCTCTCTCTCTCTTTCTCTCTCTCCCTCTCTCTTTCTCACTTTCTGTCTCTCTCTGTCTGTCTGTCTGTCTCTCTCTCCTCCCTGACGCACTCACATGACAGACACTACCTTCAGTGTTGCTTTCAGTTTTTGCCACAAACGTAGCCAGGTCACACACACACACACACACACACACATATATATATATATATATATATATATATATATGAACCATGAATATGACAGATGAATATGCATAGCAGCGCAGGCTGGCAGCCCAGGACAGACCATTAGCAGTGAGCTCTGTGGCAAATGTGCAGAATGTCCCAGGTGCCCCAGTCACCCTGCTGCTCTGTTTCCACACGAGGGTGGACACCACGGCTCTGAAGACGTACTGGAGGTGGAGCGAGAGAAAAAGAGGGGAACGTGTACAATGTCGACTGGCCCCTAATGGAGGTTACAGTGTACATCACTCTGATGCTGAGGAAAGTTAATTACCTCTCCTTTTTTCACTTTTCTCGTTCTCATTCTTTTCCTCTGCCTCTCCTCCCCTTTCCCCCTCCCTAGCCTCGTTGTCTGTCTTTTTTGGGGGGGTTGGACTCCTAAGTGTCTAGCAGTCAGATGGCACTCTGGAGAGTCTTTTGTTCTGAATGGGCGAAAAATTGTACCCGCAAAATAGAGATTCCCAGCCCGATCAATTCCCTCTAACAACTCTATTGATTAGCTGCAGTAACATTTTTCATTTATTAATTATGAAGAAGATGTTCTTGGGATTTCTCCGTCTGTCTCCCTCACCCTCTCTCCCTCTCTCCCTTTCTCCCTCTCTCTCTCTCTCTCTTTCTCTCTCTATCTTTCTTTCTGACTCTCTAGTCTATCATTTTCTACGTCTACTCTCTCTTTCTTGCCCTCTGTCTCTCCTCTCTTTCCCTTTCTCTTTAACTCTAGCCAAGTTTGGGCAATCACATCTGGCCTCTGAAACACGCTTCTGTTCTTTCACGATAGGAAATGAATCCACAATGGACTCCCCAATATGATATCACAGAGGGGAAAGAGAGACATCTCTGCATATCCTCTCTCAGCTTAGCGCCACAGGCAAGCTTAGCACCGCAGTCACAGCAGTGTTTATCAGCTATGCCCGTATTGACCTTAACCAATCTGTCGTGTTTTTAACCATATTAAAGGTTGTTCTACTTTTCAAGTGGTGTCATTATCATCGAAGGAAGTGGTTCCTCTAACAAAGCTCCCGATTGCGATGGTTATTTGCCGTCTTAGAGTCGCATTTCTGTGAGTGTGTGTCTGCTCCTGATTCCCAGCTCAGTTTCTCTGCTCTTCTCGGATGTGCTAGATTTTAGCACACAATAGAAACCACTGTGATGTATAATTTTCCTTGTTTCCAGTAGGACAAATCACAAAGCTTAGAGTTTCACTCTTTAAACTTTCTTTTGCCCGTTTATTAACCTAGCAAAATAGAAGGTACAGTTATACCTTGCAGTGCAGCTGTACTCCATATAGGGAGCAAACCCAAAACCAAACATCCCAGAATTATTCTGTCCAGTCACTGCATACTGCTGATCAGAGGTGGGTAACCCAGCTTCAAAGAGTAAAAAGACTGACCATGTATTTGCGCCACCAACATGCACTAAACCAGCTGATTACAATAATTAGTTATCCTACCATGGTGAAGAGTTATGCTAATTAGAATCAGCTGGTTTAGTGCATGGTGGTGGAGCAAATACATGGTCAGTCTTTTTACTCTTTGAAGCCGGGTTACCCACCTCTCTGCTGATATTGGATTGTGTACACATTATCAGTACATTGGTTATCCGGAGTATATCTTGGGCTACAAACCAGAATTGTTTTTAATGTCATTAATAATGTTGTTTGATTTTATAGTTGTATTTGATGTTCAGTAAGACGGTTCTTGGTACATGCATGCAAATATATATAGATATGTACATGTATATATATATGTATATGTATATGTATATGTAATGTATATTATTATTATTATTATTATTATTATTATTATTATTATTATTATTATTATTATCATTATAGATCCTTTGTTTTGTTGTTCAGTTACATTTTTTACCCTCTGATACATTACTAATTCAGAGTAAAATATCTGATTTACTTCATTAGGTATTCATTTTATGGCACCTTTTATTTTTGGGGTCAAATTGACCCCAACAGTTTAAACTTTAAACTGACACACAATTATTGTGATTGAAATATATTGACACTTTGTGTGTCACCTTCTTAATGTCTCCCAATTGACAAGCTTTATCTAAATAATATACTGAAAGACTTCTTGAGAAACTTCAACTTATTTTAGAGCCTGAGGTTTGTGAAGTTTAGGAATAACTTTAAGAAGTTTTCCCTGTATCGAAAAGTCTCACACACAAAAAAAAAAATCTGAGATAAAAAAATATAAAAAATATTTTCTCACACTTTATACAGCTAAAGATCCTGGAGTCAAAAGTTGTATATAAAGGACCTTTATTATGTTTAGGGCATGTTTAGCATTTCATCCTACCAAAAAATAAGGTTAACTGGTTTTTAATAGATGTCAGACACTGAATGGAGACCCCAGACATAATGTGTCAGAGGAGAGAAAAGGCAGCTGCTTCAAACAGATCCAGCATTAACTGATGTTCCACATGCACAGATTATACTATATTGCTGTAACAACTATTTGTGAAAAGAAGGTGTGTTGTCATCAATACAGCAGCAATATTTCTCTTCAAATTCCCAAGGCACGTCACAGTGAAGAAATTTAAAAATGGCTCTGTGTCTTTTAAACACATTCTTATTGCCGTCGCAAACATAAATAGAAAAGGCCAGCTTGCATGCGTTGGGTTTTAACATTGATTTTTCAGATATTTTTTGCTCAGCATTCATAGTGTTGTTTTTGCGACAGAAAAGGGAGAAAAAAAGTCATAGTATATTTAGCACAGCACTGCTTTTAAAAAGTGATATTCCCAAGGCCACTGTTTGTACAGGAATCTGGACCATTTTCAGAAGAGTGTCCTGTTGTACTGCCTGCGATGTGACAATGTCAGGATTTCACTTTGAGGGGTTTGCAAGTTTAAACCGGTTTTTGTCATTTTCTTTGTCCCCATACACCTAAGAACACAACAGTGACAATGGAGGCTACAGAATGCTCTGATTTCACTACCCTACTCTAACAGGCAATTCCACATCATGTATCATGTAAATTATGACTTTCCTATGTGGGTGATTGACAGTTATGGTTGCATTGCGTCATTTGAAACTTTGATCTGTATGGAGTGAGATGCTTGATGTGCAATTATAATAAAGAGTATCAGCATGTGAATAACAGTATTGCTTCATCTAGGGTGCTCTGGTTTTCCTAATATGGTTTACGTTTATTAATCTATCATGGCTACATAAATGCAAATTAAAATGTGTTTGTTCCAGTCCATTACACATTTGAAAACTAAAGTTTTCTGAGAATTGAAAGGGCACCAACTGAAACTTTGTATAATGCAAAATCCATCATGGAGACAAGATTCACATTTCAAGTTCTGTAAGTGATGTTCCAAATATTGGCTACACAAAAACCATTATACCACCATTAAACCGTTATTATCAGTTTTCCTTTGGCATGAAAATGCCAGAGGGTAACTTGTTTTATATTTCAACCCTTAGATTGTAGCTACATTTACATAGAACTTTCAGATGCATCTCACAGGGCTTTGACAGGAACTGCCACTGAAATTAAATTGTCAACATTAAATTAACACAAATGATCAGAATTCCATATTTGTTGCTATTCTATTCTACGCTTTACAATACTGTTTCTTTTTTATTTTATTTTGTCGACAACACCAAAAAAGCACAATGTTCAAATGAATAATAATAATAAGAAGAAGAAAAAGAATAAGAAGAAGAATAATAAGAAGAACAAAATACATCTTTGCTTCTTTCACTGTGCCTTGCCATGATTGTGAATTCTGCTGTCACCTCCGCAGTTTCCATGGCAACCCCAGAAATGGAGGCAATATCTACTCAAGCCTCAATGACGTATCAGGAGCTTGGACATCTAAAGATTAGAAAATCATATCGCAGCAGCTTGGGGACATTTCTGAATCTGCCTGCTCTCTTATCTAAGCAGCAAGAAAGCAGAAAATATTTTAACCCTGATCAATTGATCAAATTTAGTCTCTTTAGGCCTGCGGACACAACCAGGCCTCACTGACAGGGCCTAGGGAAGTCTACTGGTGAGAGATACCTTATGATGTCTGTTAAAACTGCCTTTTTAATAATGGTCCTGTAGAACACTGTCTACATGGGTTTCGTTTAGTCTGACCACTTAATTTTGCTGGAGTGATTAAGCCAATTATTGACAGTCATCTTTCACCAATGTGTTTTTTGTGGAAATATATTTATTACTTTTCCACCATATATACATGAATTGATACTCATTGTAAAAAACAGGGTTATACGAAATTATTATGTGCAGATTACTGAAATTCGGTTTAATTGAAAAGTTGGTTTGAATAAGAACCTCCATACACCAGATCACAGATACAAAGACTGAGAATCAATGATTTTAATTCTAAATCTAGCTAGCTTTCTAGTAACAATATTTATAAATGTGGTTGCATATAATTAGATAAGTGTTAAGTAACACACACCAAGCTGTTATGAGCCATTTGTATGGTGTGAACAGTGTCTTCACAAAAGCAACTGCAGTGAACTAATTGAGTCTAATTGAGAACTAATTTAATTTGATCTGTACCGCTCCACATTGGTCACCAAATTTATTGTAAAAAATTTATCTGATTGGCTGGAATAACAAGATACAGCTCAACATTGAAAACAAGTTATCACACTTTTACAGATGTCTACATATTTGATTGACACATGCATACTCTGATACTTTTGAGAGGCTCAGCAGTGGAAATGGTACTAAAATCCTTTGTGTAAGGAATGGCTGATACTCAAATGTAATTTTGCTTTTCAAGTGGTGATTAGACAGGATTAGCCAGTCTGTGTGCCCAAAAAAATGTTTGCTTTTTTCAATGTGCTGTATATTTGCTAATACCATTATACATATTTTCCATTGGTGTCTCATATTTACAAATAATGTCTTGCATTTGTGACGACCCCGCCTCTTTTGGCCATTGGGCTGGCTGCTTGTCTTTGTCTTTGTGTTTTGTGTTGCAGATGCCCAGTAGGTGTGGTCAGGTCGTTGTTTATTGGGAACACCTAGGCCTGGTGTTCCCAGTACTATAAGAGTGCACCCCATTGTTCCATGATGAGAGAGAAAGGGGAAACTCTGCTCCCTATGCTCCACGCTCCCCATCTTTGTCTTTGTTTTTCCTTTTACCATACAGCACTCCACTCACTATTTTATCATTCATGCATACACGCCAAAACTACTGACTTACTGACTGCCACACCTCATAGCACTTTGCCATTTTTAGTTGCTTCAAATAAATGAATGTTTCTTTTTGCTTTAACTTTGTGTCATCTCCCGTTATTTGTCATGGTTTTTGAGCCGGCCGTGACAAACTGGGGGCTCGTCCAAGTCTAATTCCTAGGTGTTTTGTTCGTGTGCACTTAATCAGTTATCCTCTTTGTGTTGGAATGCGTCCAGGTGCTGTTCATTGTAGGGGTTTCCCAGGCAGGAGTGAAGGGACCAATCAGTGACGGGCCAATTGAGGTCTGAGGAAACACCTGGGTGAGCTAATTGTCTTTGCTGGTGTTCAGAAGGCCATGTTTGGAGTTGTGGATTGGAAGACCTGTTTGACCAAAGGAAGGTAAGTGTTCACATGCTGGTGTGTAATTGTTTTGGAGTTAAAGCTATTTTCCCCTGTTAGGCATAGCAGCGTCGCTCCTTTGAGTTTCGCTGGTTTGTTGTTTCTGTAGCGTTGGGGGTGAACGCGGCTAGAGCTTTTGTCTCGGGAGCATGTCCGTGGCTGTGGGGGTGGTTGCCAGTGGCTGGTCGCTTCTCCACACCATCGGTCTTTAGTGCATAAGTACCCGCTGCAAGTAACCACATGAAGACCAGGGGTGAGTTAGTTTAGTTTGGTTAGGCAGGATAGAGGGGACGCTCCTGTTTGCCTTTTTGCAGCCAGCGTGTTGACTACTGCGTTCTTTTGGTCTGGGTTTGTAAAATGGCTCATGTTGAGGATTTTTTTGAGACTCCATCAGACTTGTTGTTAGATGGCTGCACAAAGGAGCAGTTGTTGAAAATTGCAGACCATTATGTATACCGTATCTTTTCATTATATTGGCACAGATCTCTCTCCCAACAAAACCATTCAGACGTTAAGACTTGCTTCATCAGAGAGACGTACAATGGAAATATTTTTTTAAAATGCAAAAATTAAAAAAAAAACAGTGAGCAAAATGCACATTTAGAATTAATGAGAACACAGATCGATGACCCTCCAGCATATGTAACGGATCTTTCTCCCGAATTAGAATGCGAACCACAGTCTGTCACAATGCGCAATACCGCGCCGGTTCCTCGTGCGTTTGCTGCGAATTCCCACCGCCTCGTAATTATAACGGCCTCCGCTCCCGCCGCGGTGGAGAGGCATGTGGCATGGAAGTGGTCCGCACAAGGGCCATCCGTTTCCCTGGGAGACGTATTCTCTCCATCCCCGAAGCCTCTCAGGAAGTCGGCGTGTGATGAGCTAGCCCGCGCCGCCGTGTTATTGCTTAATTAATCACACCGGGCTTAATAGATAAGTTCCCGGGTTCATCTTCGGCCTGGCCATCCCTTCTCAGAATTGATAGGAGCGTGAGATGGAACGTTCCTTTCATATTAGGCCATTTAGACGGTGACAGATGGGCAGGGCCCCGCTTTCCTGCAGCCAAAGTGTGTTTCCTCTGAATTGCATCATTTGCCATAGTTACTGTGCATCCCATTGACAAGGTGCAGATTTCCATGCAGTGTTGTAGTGTTACAGATGCCTCCTCTCATACTAATGTGGTTTTCTGGCTGGGCATGTTTCCTATTAATTAACACAGAGGGAAAGTAGATACAGACGGTATTTCAATTATCACGTGAACAATGGATAATTTCAGACCTGCGTTCTCAGGGTTGTGGTAGCGTGACCATTTAAGGTAAGGAAATTGTGAACTTTCCAATCCAATCTGTATTGGATTAACCTGCAGAGGGTTTGCACTTATGTCAAATAACCTTACATTCATTTAGCAGGTACCCTTACCCACAGTAGCTCACAAACCAAAAAAACAAAAAAAGACCTGAATGCATACAAAGTACCTGTCTCTTGAGCAGTGTCTTATATTCCATGTTCTTTGTTGTGCCGCTGAGATAATCAGCTTAATGCTGAGGGGAAATGCATGTTAAATCAAATGATATAGCATTTTGTACTCCCCATGTTGCTCCACATTGCTATGTATGCTATGACTATGATAAATGTAAACACTCTAAAGTGTAAATCACATATTTGAAGACATTGTGATGGTAAGAATTCACTCACACTTTCACCTGGTCTTGGATCATTATATAAGAGCTGTTGGCTCTTCGTTCCTCCTGTTCCCAGTCACATGGGCAACTAAAGCCCAAGTGCCAGTGCCCTGATTGATTCCATCAGGTGGGCATCATTTTTATCACAATTCTCACGTAAGGTGTGTGTGTGTGTGTGTGTGTGTGTGTGTGTGTGTTCGTGCTAGATGTGCAGAGTGTGAAACCTCATCTCTCAGCCCATGGCTCTCGCGCGGTGTGGTGTGGGTACCCCATGCCGACTCGGCGAGGGGCGGACTCCGCCTGCTCGTTTTCGCGGGACGCTAATAACTGGGCCGCGGTTGTTTTTGCAGAAGCGTTCTGACCGGGGAGGCGAGCACTATAACCTTGCCAGGGAGAGTGTTAGACCTCTAAAAATAAATCTGATTACTGTTGCTACCATAGAGCCCGGAGGCAGCTGGAATGAAAGTATTGATGAGCGGAGCCAAGGCTTGGAGGCAACATCAAGCCAGTAAAACAGCCACTGGCCGGAGGCCATAGTAAACCTATTGATCCGCGGCTCACCCCATCTCTATGTGGCACAATGAGATCTGAGCTGCGAATCAGGCAATTCCCACCTCGCAGGCCGAGGCAAGCCATTACCGCTTGTGTTGGCTTGCCTGGGTTTCAAAAAAAAAAAGAATCACCCTAGAAACATAGATACGGAATACCCCGTCCACCATTTCACCCTCCGAATCCCTCATGCTCCATTTGCTCTGCTCCGCTCTGCATGCTCCCCTTTCTCTCCTCGTTTGGTGAGGGGAGATCCAGGCACCGCAACGAGTGCTTCAGTAGTTTCCGGGTTTGTTGCGCCGATCACTGCAATTTGAGTAAAACAACTGATAAGAAACAAAAAAGAGTGCAGTTTGGATACGAACACTGATAGTCTGCTGGCCCTTGGTGGCCAGGGTGAGATTTGCATAGAAGTCCCATGCCTAACACTGTGCAACTTAACATAGAAAATCCAGCACTTACCACTCATCTGAAGCTGATGTGTCTGAAATACATGTGGACTTAGGACCCAAATCTGTGCAGTATTTGTATGGACTCCAAATTATTTTCAATATGTTGGCTGTACCATGTGACCTGTGACCACCCTTCAAACTCAACCCCAGCCTCTTATTCTCCAGTAAAAAAAAACCTTTTTGAACTTTTATCAAATGGTAAAGAATCATTAGAGAAAATGGCTTCAAAATGGAAAATTCCTCAAGGATGATGATAATACCAACAACAAAACCAAAATGTCATCTTCTCCCAAGTTAAAAGCTGGAGAAAGACAGGAATTGCTACTGGGTTTTTTTTCAGACAGTTGCACGTAGTCTTTGAAGCAATGTGTGTGCCAGCCCCTGCAGTATTTCAGTCCTATTGATTCACGCCGGTGTTGCTGCGCTCACGTAGCTTCTCCGCTAGCTCTTACCCCCTGCACTGCGTGTGACTGCCCAAACACACATCCATCTCCAGCGTACAGCCCGGCAATTAAGAACCCGGCCATGAGAACCACCATCACAACAGCTCTCAACACGGGGACTCATCGATCCGCAGTTTTTGCCACATTAAGGGGAAGGGGAATTGGGGCGGATGGCCAAAGGTGTTTAAAGTTGTAATTGTACACAGCGTTTCTGTAGTGGAGGACTGGGAGGACCCGCTCATCAGGGTCTTGGATAGACCGCTGAGAGGCCGAGGGCAGCAGAGTTTCCTTCTCGCGGTTCATCTCGCAGTTCACAGCTTGTGGTTAAAGAGCTCTTCAGGTGAGACTGTGCTTGCAGAGCAGACGTGTTTCTGAATACTGGGAGGCAGAATTGTTTTCTAGGACCGTAAAAGCAAATATTGAACAGTGATCTGTTTCATCGGGTTACTGTGTATGCTCTTCACTTTCATGGGGGGAGGCAAAAAGGGAAGTTTAAATCGACCAATAGCAATAACTGTGAAGATGGCAGGTAAATATGCAGTTTTCCTTAAGCAGTGAGACACTTGGACTGGCTGCTATGTTTCTGAATGAGGACTGCAGTAGAATGTTCCCTGTGCTATCATGGACGTGAATGCGCTGCAGCTCACTACCAGCTGAAGAAGGTGCTTGTGGTACCCCCCTCCCCCCCACGCCCATTCAGAGTCGACCTCATCGACAGTCCATTGTGTTGACCTTCGTGCAGACAGTTTGTTTTTGAGTCTTTCCTGCCACCGTGCCCCGCACTGAATCAAAGCGGACATTTTTATGGTGCTTACAACAGCAGGGACACATGAGTGATACCTTCTGGCCTCCTTGTGGCAAAGTAGAAATTACTCTTAAACCTGATCCTGAGATCAATATAGCCTTCCTACGAACCGAGGGGAGGCAGGAGGGGGGGGTCTAGGAAAACCATCAAACAATGTCAACAAAAAAACAGAAATTCACTGATTACTCTCCTTCAGCGCGATGCTTTCTGTCGTTACAGACAGTCATCTCCGTGAAGCGGAAGAATGGGGATGTGTTTTTACAGGAACGGAATCCACGTTAAAGATTAGGAAATGGAGAACTCTTGGCAACCGGTACTCCTTGGGCCTGAATATTTGATTGGTGGGTTTGATTGTTGGTATAATTCTAGAGCACTGTGATCTACGGTACAGAACGTGAGGCCCACCCTGCACTGGGTGCTCAGCCCTGGCAGAATAACAACTTGGCACACACTGTTGTGAGTTTATACCTCTGTAAAAATTTCATGACATGGAGCACAGTTGACCAGAATAGACAAGCGAGAACACTGTCTCCCTGGATAGGGTGGGAAAGAATTGCAGTGTGAGTACAGGAGTGCATCGCATTGTGGTGTTTCGTGAGGTTGTGAGTGTCTGAAAAAGAAACTCACTCTCACACACACTTTCTTCGCTATTTATTAAGTCGACATTTCGGTCTTGGACCTTTCTCAAGAAAGGTGAGCAGACATCTGCTGGTGTTTGTTTTCACCTGACCTTAAAGTCAGTTCCCAATTCTCTGGGAAGTTAGCTCTACACTAAAATGCTTTAATTGATCAATTAAGCACTTGGTAACACCTTGTGAGTCTTCAGGGTGGTAGACCCCTGCTACAAGGTGTGGCATGTTGCAAATATCCAGAGAAAATATAGATGGGCAGTCACTGAAGCTTTCTTACCTTACTGTGCCCCGAGGTCGTTGCCCAGAGGAGACAGAAAAGATAAACAAATTAAGACTAGTGAAAGAGCATCATTATGCATTTTAAAGAAACCAGTGAGCCATGTTGCAACACAAAACAGTGTATGAAATTAAAAGTTGATGAAGTTGATATTTATAGGTATAGTTGTGGCCAGATGTTGTCCTAATATATTGCGGGTCCATCTGTGTGTTTGTGATCATTTTCTATTTCTGTCGGTCCTAACAATGACTTATGAAACATTGCCAGGAACCATATTTTAGCTGCAGAGATATACAAAAATACTGCCTTGAAATATCTGCGAAATCTGAACTTTATATATGGGGCCTCATTGGCACCTAATTTTCCTTGTAAGTGCATCCAGGTATTAGTCACCGAACAGGGTTACAAAATATGATTTGCTCCCTAGATGATGCCATATTTCACGTGGGATTGCCCGGCTTCCTGTCACGGCTGAAAACTTAGAGATAGTTTACAATAAAATACGGCCTCCTTAACAGCCGGGCCAACGATTGCGCAAACAATGTTCGGGCGAAAAAATGTGGGGAGCGGACAGGAGGTTAATAGAGCCCTGGTCCTTTTTTTAATTGAAAAAGGGAGTCAGGGACTCGCGGCGCGTGGAGCGCCGGCGTTATTACCGGCCATAAGTAAGCTCTCGGAGATCTACTGTTCGCCGGCGAGGAGGTTAATGAAGATTCCACCATGACAGCAGGTTGTAGACACGAGGGTTAACTATTTCCCCTGCTCCCCGTGGCCTCCTCCCCAGGACCACGTGATCCAGAGAAGGCCAGGCTATCCATCTCCCGTCCTGGGAGAAGGACACTGACGGTTCGTGCTCCGCTCGTCTGCAAGAAGCCTGTACCTTCGGCCGTTGCTCTGTAGGCCTGCGGATCGCACAGGCACTCAGGCGGTCAGATGTGCTCGACCAATCGCACGCATGTAGGGAGCACAATCAGGCTCGGAGGTGGAAAACTGAAATAAGGAAATAAGATTTTAAGAGCCTTGAAAAATACTATATTTTTAACAAATTCCGCCATTTATACACCATTTGAATATCATTAGTAATAAAACAAAGCCTTTCTGCGGTTTAAAATGTGAAACCCAAAGTTGATTAGGCGTGGTTGGGAAGTAATACAATTGCATAGTTGGTCTGGGCGCAGGCATAATCCTAACACACGTCGAAACTAGTGTTTTTACTCACCAGAAGAGTAATGTCAAAATCCCATATGTGCACTTCAGTAGCTCCCATCCTTTATTAATGCTAAGAAGGATGCTTAGAGCATTAATAATTACTTTTTTTCATTTCAGCAAAGAGCAAAGCGTTCCCCTAATTTCCGTCTGCAGAAAAAAAAAAAATCTGTTCAGCACAATCACTTCCTCGCAGTTTATTAGCACCCTGGTTCATTCATCTCTCCCTCTCAAAATACCACAGACGCAATTATGTATTAATGAAATCCCATATCCTCCCTGAAAGTTCCTAAACGAGTCACGGTAGTATAAACATTAACATTAGCTCTGAGGCATCGCCCACAACATCTCAGAGAATACTCTGGAGGTGATGACATGGGTGTGTCCGCAAACAGACACGGCGCGAGTGGGACTGAATATTTTGCTGGGCGTAGAGAGGATATTTTACTCTAGATATAGACATGATTTTAATGTTTAAGGTCTACACCAGCCAATTAAAAGACAAGCATCTCATACCATAATACATTTTCACTATTTGTTTCTCCATTAGAATATTTGGTACAGCTATTTAACCTTCAAAATGATGTGGCTTGGAGTTTTCACTCTAAAAACACACACGCATACAATTTTATTCTTTATCAGAATTTCAGTTCAGCAGCAGTACATCAACTGATGAACCGAAGGCTCAGCGTTGTCTCAGTGACTGATCCTGTAAATATTCTTCATTTAAAAAAAAAAAAATATATATAAAAAAACTGCATGGCTTCAAAGTAAAATATTACACTATACGAGAAAATTCTTCTCTAAGAATCTAAGAATAGCCAACCCAGAATGAGTGTTTGCTGGATTTGGAAGGTGTTTATTAATCCATTTTAAAGTCATTATTGATGCACACAGGAGAAATCCAACTACATTTCCTCAGTATATATATAACTTTTTTTTAGATCATCTGTCACACAGACAGCCTAGTCATATCATTTTGCCTTTCCCTTAATCTTTTCCTATGTAGAAAACAGGTCAGAAGTGTGAAATCTGTATATAAAGCTATGTAGAGAACCATCATTACTGTGTTTGATGTCATGGATGTGAACAACAAATCATAGCTCAATCCAGAAACATAAAATATCTAAGCATGATGGCAGTCATGGTTATGGTTAGAAACACATGAAAATTATATTCATATTCATGTAATAACATCTACTTCTATATTTATTTAAAATATATAGTACTGAGTTTAGATAACAGCTAACTCAGCTGTGTGCTCATAACTTGACAGAATCATAGTGACATATGAATATGAATGCAAAATAAAAATAGAAAAATGTACCACTTTAATTAGACTACACAATATGTTTTATTTACTTAAGCTTGAATTCAATCAAATTGAAGCTACCCGTTGGTTTGATTAAATCATCTGCTTGGTTAAATGGAATAACATTTATTGAATATTGACTTTGCTAAGCTCTGCACAGGATGTTCTGTCCAGCGGAGGTTTTAATGCAGGGGCCTGATACGTGAGTGTGAGGGAAGCGTCTGATATGACAGAGCTTGATTGGGATGGCAGGTATGCCAGTCCGCCAAGTTATGGCTTGGCAGGGCGACATGTCCCCCCTACCTATACAGCACTGTCATGATACACATAAGGTTTGACTGGCCACATTCTCTTCAGATGGTAGAAATGAAAAACAAAGGACCAAATTACATGAAATAATTTTGGAAACATTTGGCAGCATTGCTTTGTAAAAGAGCTTGTACAGTTTGAGTGAGATAATGGGCCTATTGGTTATTGTAACATAGTCACATTTTGATATCAATACTTTAATGGCAGGCCTAGTTTTAATTAATGACTTATAGGCAATGCTTTGTGTGAGTAACTTGGCATTGCGAAATTTTGAAAACATGTTTTTGGTGAGATATCTTACGCTGCTAATCACACAGGAGTGCATCAGGTCTTTGGTTGCTTCTGGGTTTCATGTCTAGGTTTGTTGGAGGGCCTTTGACAGTAGAGGACCTATAAGGGATTTCTGGAGACAGTTTTGGTAGAAAGAAAACTATTTAATTAAAGCTATAATCATCTGGAGTTTAGAGAGAGAGAAAAAACACGATCTCATTACTATCTGTTCTTTTAGACTCATACAGGGAGATGGATTCAATGGTAAATCCTGGGATGTTGTGAAAAGAATTTTGTGAGGCATTATGTTTTTCAAAAGATTACTATAATGTAGTTTTTTGGCTTAGAAAATATACAGATCAGTTTCATGGCAAAAGTATTGAAAAACCTGAAATTCCAGCTAGCTACTAAGGTGAGCAATATGAACAGCAGTGATTTGTTTTTACCAGGGTTATGTTAATAAAGTTTATGTTACTATGTCTTTTCAGTCGAATCCCCAGTTGAGTCACCAAAGACGAACCTTCTTCCTCTAACATCTCCCCCATATGCAAACCATGCAAAAATACATAATAAAAATTAAGGGGAATACACTTGTAGATGCAAGGAATGGAATCACAAGCAAAGATGATATATTTGATCAACAAGATGTGAATTTTGGTAACATTAACTGAATACTTTCAAATTTATTTCAAACACGTTTGATCCATTTTTTTGTCGAAGGCTTAAAAAATATTATTCACAATTCCTCATTTGAAACTCTACCTGTGTAAAATTACATTTCCTTAGTTTTCTTTGTTTACATTTTTAAGGCAATATTAATGGCACTAAATTGACACCATAGATATGTTTGGACAGATCATTTTGATGAAAGAAGCCAAACAGGCTAAACATGCCACCCGTTGTACCCCTTCTGCAGTGTGATCGCAACACGCACAGGTTTGATGGTCCCAGGCACACACCTAACTGTAGCATCACATCACTTCTGTACCTACAGGAGTGTGAAATTAGAAACTATGGGTGAAACCAGTTTCCTTGTATGGTTTAAATTTGAAGGCAGCTATTCATTGACAGCACCTGCACTATAAAGATGTCTAAGAAACAGCATGGTAGGATGACATCGAAGTCAAAGCCTGTAGAAACTTGCATTGCATTGACACTTCTTTCTCCCACTGCATGTAAATATTCAGACGAACATTTTAATAAACCAAGGAGAAGTTGACAGTAACTCAGTCTTAAAAAGACTCTTACAAAGGCCTAGCTTGGTGTCAAACATCTGTTACTCATCTACAAGAATTGACATTAGAAGTGAAAAGTCAGGGTTTGTTTCCTTATCTTCAGCTGAGTTTACTTCTTGAAAGTCACATGCAAGATTCAGCAAATGTGCAAACACTTGTACTCTTGTAATAACCTGATAAACTGGTTACATATCTATTCTTTTCTTTACTGACTCACAGTGAAGTCAGATGTTTACATGCAAGAGATGGTTTTTACTGTTTTGCGGTGTTTAGAAAGAAAGTTTGACATGATTTATAGAAGGCAAATGTTTGATTAGTGGGCCTTACATTTTGCAAAATATTTGCAGGTATACTAAGCACCTTGGCACCTTTAGAAAGTTTGCTACAAAAATATACTTGCTTTTTTTTAAAACTATAATTCCCCTGCTCCTCATGATGTGTAATTAGTTTCAAATGAGTGAGTCAATATTTTTCGTCTTCTGTAAGAAAATTCGAACGGATTTTGAGATTTAAAATCTAGCGAAAGTATTTCACTGGACGTGGTTAGCACACAGCGAGTGCCCTTGCATTCTGAACCATTCCACTGCTGCCATGCCAACTCTCAACTGCCATCTAAGAGTGCTGCTGAAAGGTGGAAGGGAGCAGAATAGCTGCAGATGCATAACTGGTTTGTGCGTCTATGAAAACACGGTCTCTGGAGTTATTTATGCAGTGAATATGAGTGTGCTTTGCTTCACCGAGTTTAGATTCGTTACACCACTCCCAACAGTTCCCTACAGCTTATGGAGAGCTTAGATCCCATACATAGTGATATTTTTTGACGTGCATATCGACATTCCTCTATACTGAAAAAAAAGAACCTCAAGAAACATCAACAACTCACCCTGGGCTTCTGTTTTGTCTCTTGCATTAACTGTTTATGGATCTCAGTTTTTTTTTTTTTAAAGAACTGGAATCCTACATTTCCCAACCTTTGCATTAGAAAGGAAAATTGATTTTTAGAGGTTATGAGAAAATTAGCGAGAACTAGGGGCCCCATCTTTCAAATGAAGAGAAAAAAGATTTTCTCGTGCAGGTAGAATATTTGACCAGATATGAATGAAACTGCACCCAGTGCTGCACTGCAGAGGTTAATAGAATCGCCAACCTTCATCAGTGGGGTGCACTCAAAATTGGGCCATAAGAGTTCACATATAATTCAATCGCTAATTACCCCAGCCAAGATTACAATTTCTGTGGCTGACAGGCAGTGTCTACTTGTCAAATATTCTGCAAAAGAAATCAATATTTTATCATCTTTTCGCATTACTCCACATCAGCTCCATGCGGGAAGTAGGCTGTGGGAAAGGGTGACTATTTCAGGACTTATTCATGATACAATAGTGGCAGTCCTCTCTAAGTCACATCAGACACACAGACACAGACACACACACACACACAATCCCGTATTGCTGTCCTTGTGGGGACTTTCCATTGACTACATTCATTCTGTAACCTATAACCCTAACCCTAACCCTAACCCCAACCACTACATGCCTAACCTTAACCCTAACCTTAACCTAATTGTAACCCTAACTGTAATCCTCAATCCCACAACGCATAATATTCCTCATATTTATATCATTGTGGGGACATTTGGTCCCCACAAAGGTAGTATTACAAGTTCACACACACACACACACACAGAATGTCCTCACTTGTAAGTGCGTTGGCTTGTCTTTCATGTTTCAGCTTGTTCAACAGGTATCTACAGCTGCATGTGAGGTAGTACAGAACAGGAAGCAATGTAACAGCAGTCCAAATCAAATTTATTGAACACAACTTGCTATTCATTTGCCAAAGCATTACCTTGTACATTAGCCATCTAAAACTCTAATAACTCTTTGTTGTCCCAAACACCTAGGTTTTCTTAAACAAAGACTTTTCATTCGACCATTTCCAACAGGCTGCCCTCCACCAGAAACAAGGCGTTTCAGGTAACTGAGATGACAGATAGGGACAAGGACTACTCCAGATTCTTCTACTTTACAGAAGGTCCCTTCCCTCATACACCAAAACGGATCCAGCAAAGACTCTGCTTCAGAAATAGAAATAGATGATGGGCATTTTGACAGTATAAATGAACATCCCACTTATGAACGAACCTTTTTCTTACTGTGTACCACAAATCTTCATTACTCATGGTTGTGAACTTTTGCCTCCCTGATCACTGGACATTTTGTGCCAAGCATGTCTCCCCATATCATGGCACTGTGCAGTTCAGCCAGACCCACGGCACAAATAGCACAGGTCACATGAATAATGAGTGACAGAGGGCCTGTTTGTGTGTAGCACACAGAGTATGTCACAGATGCTAAATGGGACAGAGCAGGACACTCTTATCTACTCTCTTGTGTACACAGAGGGGAATTCACCTACAGGGCTTCCAAAATTTAAAATCTGAAACCCCCTAAAATAACCACCCTATTAATGAAAACCCTGACCTCATTTTGAGGTTTGGTTCAGCATCTATATCCAGCACCCATTGCAGGCTGGAGTGGTTGTGTCTGTATAATTGCACTAGTTTATGGAAGCATGTCTAAACCATGACATCGTTACATTCAGTGCCATGCAATATAAATATTTAATTAAAATGTTTGGCGTCCTTCCTCTGCTTCTATGTGTTAGAGGAAGAGAGACCCTGTGCCATTTTTATTTTGGGGAGTGGCAGGACATAAGCTTCCGGTGAGGGGGGGGTTTGGCAGGACATAAGCTTTCGCACCCTTCCAGGTACTATCCAAATAAGCCCCCTCCAGCTGGCGCTGATGTCCCCGTTCCGTGTTTACCCTGGGACCTCCATCGCGGCGTGCGTGCGTCCACCGGCAAGAACAGCGCCTTAATGTTATCGGTGTGCCATTAACCCCGAGACAAACGCGGCTCCTTATCCGGCGCGGGAGACCTCCGTCGGAATGCGGCGCTGGCGATAACGCGTCGCCCGAGAGGGCCGAGCGCACACAGGGCCTCCGTCAATAAATCACTGATTCTCCATTGTGCGCTCGCGAGGAAGATGCCTTTGAGGTGAGGCAAACAGTCGCTGTGTGACTGTGTAAACGGCACCGGGGCCGGCTCACCCGGAGCCAGCGGCGAGCGGAGGCAGCGATTGTTTGCACAGGTAGAGATAACCACTCAGCGGGATTTTGCTGCCGTGTGAGTACTGATATGAGACTTTGGGGAACAGTGACTCATTCTCCTCGGTGCCTCTCAGCCCGTTTATTCGTTTATTTTTTTTTTACTCAAAGTTGGATGTTCGTCCGCCGTCGGTGTAAAGAAGAGCGGAGTTCTTTCATGTCGCATTCTCTAACAGGATGTCAGAGGCCTCACGGCACGCTGATAGAATGCGTAATCTGGGATTAAATATTGCTTCTTTGAGTCATTGTTGGCGTGCGATGTGGTGAATGCGGTCAGTTTCAGTGCCATTAATTATATTGAAATGCACACAGATTTACACACGGGCAGGGGCCCCGGTGTGGAGGAACCGTTCCGGTGGTTTCGCCGACGGTTCCTTGACCTGTTGACACGGCTCCGGGGGCGAGACTGCAGGCTGAGGCCTTCCTGTGCCGCCGGCCCGCGCGCATTAATAATTACCTCCTCACCGCCTGGCCCAAGGCAATGACGAAATGCAGATTTTAAAACACAATTCCCTTTTGGCACAGTGATTCTTCGGGAGAGGCGAATTCATAGAGGCTTCGCCTTTAATGAGTTTTATAATGGGAAGTTCTCAGTTACGAGGGAGAAAATGAGGTTCCCGTCTAATTGGGAAGCTCACCCGTACCCGACCAACTGTCTGATGCCTCAATTTATTTCCAGGTGAAGAGTTTGCAGTGACCTTCTTCCTGCTGTTACATTACATTACATTACATTACAGGCATTTGGCAGACACTCTTATCCAGAGCGACGTACAACAAAGTGTATAACCATAACCAGGAACAAGAATGACGAAACCCCTAGAGAGAAGTACCGGTCCAAGTACAGGGAACAACCGCATAGTTCAACCTGGACCCTGGTGGTTAAACTGATTAACACTAACAACGAGAACGGCAACAACGCAATCTATGGAAAAATAAAAATAAATAAAGATACAAGTAGTCGTTAAGACTGGCGCATCAACTAAGTCACCTATTAAACAGCTGCCTAGTTACAACCCTAAGTTTAGTCATTTACAGGGGGGGAAGGGATGGGGAGAGGTGCAGCCTGAAGAGGTGGGTCTTCAGTCGTCGTTTGAAATGGGTCACAGTCTCAGCTGTTCTGACCTCCACAGGGAGGTCATTCCACCATCGTGGGGCCAGAACAGAGAGGAGACGTGTTCTGGAAGTGCAGGTGCGAAGAGGGGGAGGTGCTAGGCGTCCTGAGGTAGCAGAACGGAGGGATCTGGCTGGCATGTAGGGTTTGAATATCTTTTGAAGGTATGCTGGGGCTGATCCCTTGACTGCCTGGTATGCTAGAACCAATGTTTTGAATTTGATGCGAGCTATAACAGGCAGCCAGTGGAGGGTAGTGAGCAGGGGAGTTACGTGGGAGTGTCTGGGTAGGTTGAAGACCAGACGAGCCGCAGCATTCTGAATGAGCTGCAGGGGTCTGGTGGCAGATGCCGGTAGTCCAGCCAGAAGAGAGTTGCAGTAGTCCAGGCGGGATAGAACCATTGCTTGGACCAGGAGCTGGGTTGAGTAGGTGGTGAGAAAGGGGCGGATTCTGCGGATGTTGTATAGGAAAAATCTGCATGCCCGGGTTACTGCTGCAATGTTGTTGGAGAGGGACAGCCTGTTGTCCATCATCACTCCGAGATTCTTGGCGCAGGGTGATGATGTCACTACGGTGTCCCCTAAGGAAATGGAAAAGTCGAGGAGGGGAGAGGATAGAGCAGGAATAAAGATTAGCTCCGTCTTTCCCGGGTTGAGCTTCAGGTGGTGATTGTCCATCCAGCTCTGTATGTCCCTCAGGCAAGCGGAGATGCGGGCGGGGACCTGTGTGTCCGATGGGGAGAAGGAGAGAAAGAGTTGCGTGTCGTCGGCATAGGAATGATAGGACAAGCCATGGGCAGATATTACAGGGCCAAGGGATCTGGTGTATATGGAGAAGAGAAGGGGACCAAGGACTGAGCCCTGGGGAACTCCGGTGGTGAGGGGACGGGTGGTGATACCTTACCCGCCCAGGCAACCTGGAAGGAGCGGTCAGAGAGGTAGGACTCAATCCAGTCAAGGACTGTGCCGCGGATCCCTGTTGCTGCCAGGGAGGACAGGAGGGTAGAGTGGTCCACAGTGTCAAATGCAGCGGAGAGGTCTAGGAGAATCAGGACAGAGGAGAGGGAGGCTGCTCGTGCGGCATGGAGTGACTCACTGACCGAGAGGAGTGCAGTCTCAGTCGAGTGGCCAGGCCTGAAGCCAGACTGGTGGGGATCAAGCAGGTTGTTCTCAGAGAAATAAGCAGAGAGCTGGTTAGATGCAGCACGTTCGAGTGTTTTGGATAGGAAAGGGAGGAGAGATACCGGGCGGTAGTTCTGAATGACTGAAGGATCTAGTGTGGGTTTCTTCAGCAGCGGGGTGATGTGGGCCTTCTTGAAGGATGAGGGGAAACATCCAGAAGATAGGGATGAGTTCACGAGGGAGGCGACAAAAGGGAGGATGTCTGGTGTGTCGCTTTCCCAACATTTGTTCACTGATGGAAGTTAGAATACTGTTTTGGTGTTAAAATACAGGATTGACTAACAAAGTGCCATCAAACCCATAATGGTTCCTTTTTTTTTATTTATTAATTATTTTTTTGGGACAGGTCACAGGAACCCCAGACTCCCCAGAGTCACTATTGGTCTCAGTAATGTGGAGGTGTTGAATTCAGTCATTGTCAATAGACCGGGCTCTGGTGACACACATGCCATTGAATTGAGCAGCAAAATATGACAGATTGTACAGAATTGAATACTGAGAGGGGTTTGTTAATTCTGCAATATGGCACCACTCCACAGTGCTGTATGTTTGGTACACAGACTGCTACATACCAGCCTGGAGATCTCTGCTATTAGTAATAAGCCACATGCCGCTTGTTTATATGATGTATTTAATTTCCATCGCAGTTTTTTCAGTTTGGAAGAAACCCTTCAGATATCCTCTACTGTAAACATTGTGAAGCATTCTCATTGTGTGCTGAAATCATGCACTCAACCTTCCTCTGGTTTAAGCCTTGATTGGGCTCAGTAGGGAGCTGCACCTTAGGGTAAGCTCATTGTCAGCACAGATACAAACTACTGTACATCAGGGCTTTTTTTCTGCGATCTGAAAAGTCATAAAAACGAGATTACATTTTTGAAATGAAGAAGAAAAAATAGTCAATGCAACATAATTTCTCATTTCGTTTCAGTTCCCTGGTCTGAATTCTGCTCTTATTAATTTTAATTGATGAGCCCGGCCCTTTTCTTCAGATGAAAATGTGTTCAATACCGACCGGGCCAGGCCGTGATTGGAAGTGCGCTCTGCAGCTCCGTCTCCTGCTTAGCATAAAATGACGCCTGTCAGAGTTAAAGCCTTTGAGATTGGGATCGTGGGATGTCTGGTTTCGTATTGGAAATGTGCACACTTGCTGTCTCTTGCAATGTGATTACTGGTGTATAAAAATTATGTACGTCACAGTGATAATTCAATGGAAATATGAGTCGTTTGCATTGTCACTCACCAGAACAGAGGTTGTGTTTATTTATTTATTTATTTATTTATTTGTTTGGTAATTTGTTCCTCTCCTGATCTCAGTGTAAACGCAAACTGAACATTACCGCTAACTCTATATCTTGTACATTGGTTGACTGTAAAAAAATATATTTCGCAAAGCCATTGACAATGTCACCAACAAAACAGAAAGCAATACCCTCAAAGATTTATCCTTCTTTTGCCTGTGTTCAGCCACCTTTTAATACTGTGAACACACTTTCGGGTTTTTTGGGGCGCCGAACTCATTTCATGAATTAGTTTTTCCCTCCAAGTCAGAGTGATTGATACTGGTCAGCAAGACATGTGTGGAAATTGATCCAGAGTGACTACAATCAAGTCTCCACTCCCTGGTCAGCCTGTTGCCTAGCAACAGCAGACCTCAGTGGCCAGCCAGTGCATCCAACATCCCTTGTCCCCATGCTGGTCTCACAGTCACTGACCTCTAAGCCATACATCAAAATGGAGGGAGTAGGTGTGTGTGTATGTGCCTGCATGTATGTGTGTGTGTGTGTGTGTGTGTGTGTGTGTGTGTGGGGGGGGGGGGGGATGGGTTCACACCTAATGTTCCCATTCATCTTTTACATCTGCCATCGATGCCCAATCTTCTGCGGAGGGATCTGTCAATGGAATTTTTCGCCAATAGCTGATGTCATTTTGACTGTCCCACAATGACTGCCTTCTCCAGCACACCCTGATACACATCTGTCTTCTTTCCAATTACAAACATAATGTTCTTTTCGGGGAGATTGAAAAAATCTAACAAATGAAGCTAGAATTTCTGTATGGTTTCATGCAGAACTGCACACCAAAAACAATTGCTTACGAATATATAGCAGCTATACACAAAATAACTTCAAAATAAGATAAAGCCACAAAATATGATGAACACTAATGCTACTATTCCAACCCATTCCTGCCGTTCTTAGGTTAGCTTAGCTACCATAGTTTTAATGACTTTTTTACTTTACAAACTAAATGGCTGCATCATATGAACAATGAAATAGAACAGTTTCACTCAAACTTATACCCTTGTTAGCCTTCAAGTAGAATAGTGAGTTATAGTGGATGCCACATGCACAGGCCCTATCGTCGAAAGATTCTAGGTCTCAGCTGTATCGTTACCCAATTATGATCAGGAATTTGCAGGCAGAACAAATAGCTTCCGCACAATCAGGAGAAGGTGTGTTTAAGTTAGCGTGGTTTCCCGACGTCTCTGTTGGGTGTCCATTGAACGCATGCACATCTACTCCCGACAGCACTAGGTCTCTCATGCTCTACTGTGTGGCCTGTTGTATGGAAAAATCCGCTCTTACAATGTGCAACATGCCTAGAATATTCATTTTTAACAATGTTGAATTCCTAAGGCTGTTATACTCAATATCTTGACAGTAACTAGAAACTTCCACAAATGTGAACAATATGTTTTAGAGCCTTGAGGTGGCTTGAGTGGGGCCATGGCATAAAATATGTTCCACCGCAAACAACCGGTCTGCAGTGTTCTGATCTGGAAGTTTTTTTTTTTGTTTATTTTTTTTTTTGCTGGGGAATTAGGTCTTTCCCTGCCAAGTTAACTGTTTCTCACTGTCAATCAATTAAAACATGCAAAACAGCGTCTATTTTTGGCAGGCATGTTTCCGCTGGACAGGACAATTCCCCGAGGGCGAGCCAGGCGCTTAATTTGAGCAGAGGCGCCGAGCGAGCCGCTGTAGTGTACACAGCTTTCTATGAGAAGTGTAATTTCATGCTTCTTTGATTGAGACCATGGTGCTGCTTCCCACTGCACAATTATGAAGCAAACCAGCGCACTGCTCATCTCCAACTGGCCTGCCATCGACTGCCTCTTAATTGCAATTGATTATTAGTTGCCTTTTTACGAGAAGTGTGCCGATTTAAACCAGATTTGTTACTTTTTGTGACGGCACCTAGAAAATTATTAACAAAATGTGAGAATTAATGTACAACGCTGGGCACACAACGGCAGATGATATGTGTTTAATCTTAGAAAAGCAAAACATGCAGTGCAGGACCATCAGAGCAGACTGAATGTGACTCAGTGTTTTGTGTTTAGCTATGACGCCAAAACTCGAGCAGATTTTGCCTCAATTATACCGGCATTTTCAATTCATTTCAGTAATAGTTATGTAAGACATTGAGCGCATGACACCAGCTGAAATTCATTACACAAAATCCGGGGAAAACGTGTTGCGCTTTAATGGAATCAAGCGGTGCACAAGCTATGCACTGTTTATAAGCACTGGCTACTGTGCAGTCCTTGTGGATAGGGCTTAAGAAACTATAAATACTGAGATGTAAAACCGTGGAACAGCGGGTACTGAAGAATGACCTGCGCAAACGTTCTGAAGAACAGGAGGAGCTGGGAGATGACTGCGACCGCGTTGCGCCCGGCTGTCCCGGCTGCCGCGGGGAGGAGGCGCGCCGAGCGGCGAAAAACAAATCGTGATTCCGCGTGTTGCCAATTTGGCTTGAAAGCTGTTTGGCCAGGTCATTAACCCAAATCGGCTAATGGACAATTCATGGCGATTTGATTGCCCCCTGTTCTTCCAGCCCATTGACCACCGAGTCCATCTGACAGATGCGTCAGAGCGTGGACAGCCTTAATGCAGCTTCTGGGCTTCACAGAAGCCTCATCTGTTCAGGACTCACGGGGGCAAGGAGTGGGGAGGCCAGGGTCCGATACGAGCCGCCACCATTTCCGAGCCCAGGCAGAAACGCTGTCTGTTCCTTTATTTAACGCCCAGGCTGTTTGCTCAGTAAATTCTGCAGTGCTCTACATATGGGTTCCCTTGTGCCTTTTAAAAAACCCAATTTAAACCTGCAGTAAAATGGCACATCTCCAGAGATGGAGAACCTATATTGTATCGATTATAGCCTTGATAGTAATTATTGTGATGATTGTATTCATAAAAACTCCTGTTTTACTTCATCCTATGTCCACAAAAACATGAATATTCCTATTTTTATTCTCAAAGGTTTATTTTCTGTTCCCTTAGCCTGCTGAGATAGCAGTGGCTCTCATTTTCTGATGCAACTGACCTTTTGCACTGACACAGAACAACTGCAAGTACAATTTGGAGCATTTGAATTGTTACGAGCAGAACGTTGATGAGGTGGTTATTTGCAATAGCATTACAGTTCAGTATTCTGATCTGATTTATTGGTAGGCCAGCAAAGATGCTGTGACTAGAAAATAATTTTAACACATTACAATTTTTTTCTGGATGTCCAAACAATCACCTCGACAGCATATGGATGTGAAAAATAACATATGCTGGCAGGGTGATTGTTCTGCCCTTCATTCCCATTTGTTCAGCGTTGCAAAAAAAGAATTGTGTAATCTGATGCTGACATATCACAAGGCTATGATTGTCTCAGTGGAATGCCATCCTGACTAAGCCTGAATAACCAAAGATGAGAGTGCAGATTTCAGCTCATTTCTCTATTGACCCACATCTTTAACCCTTTGAAGAGTAGACTTTTTGGAAGGTTTTTTGTTTTCAGAATTCTGAGTCAGTGTTCTAAAATTTAAACATCACTATTCAGTTACGAACATTCTAATCGCATAAGTGTGATCTTACACCCTAAAGGGTTAAATGTCCATTCGAGAGGTTACACCCAAATCAAGTGTCAGGGCTTTGTGAAAGTGGTATACGGGGTCAAAGTGGCAGAGCTGAGGTGCAGTCTGAAGAGGTGTGTCTTCAGTGTGCTTCTGAAGATTGCTGTTTCTGGGGGCTCTTCATTGGCATTACTTGTTCCTGAGCATAAGAGACTCTATTAGTAATCCAAGAAGGGAACCAATATGCCACTCTGAAAACAAATGCACTATGTTTCTCTGTGTGAGTTTTGACTAGGACAGAACTGGCATGAAAAGGTACAGCTTCTGAAAATCTGTGCAGGTCACATAGGGTGGTGCTAGAACCCCAGGAGTTGTGTAACGGTCCCTTGGCATATCCAAAATGTAAAAACATTTTCAGAAGATAGATTAATGTGACTTTTAAGAAAGACAGAACTTATAGGCCTACCTTTGTTTCATAATTTAGCTTTTATTTTAATGCAGAGAGGGTAACAGATTAGAGACAGAAGGTATGACAGCTCTGAGGGTGCCATGACTGGGATCAAACCCCCATCTGCACAGGGGATCTGCTTCTTGCTTAAGTTGGCTTTCCCTTCACGTGACTTATCATAGAAGATTTAAATATTACTGTTCCATTTGGAAAAGAACTGAATCTCACAGCATTAATCTCCCAGAGAGTTCAGAGCTCCATGATAGACATTGCACACGGGGTCGAATGACTGCATTCTCAGGCAGCTGTATGACCAGCAGCATGCTGTAAGGCCCTGTATCTCAGTGTGTTAAACCTTGGGGGTTTTTTTTGGGTGTGTGGCTTTAAATCAGCTGGGCGGGGTTCTTGTGCTGTGCTCCACCCCTGTTTGTGTCTTTGTTAATTGGATGGCAGGTTCAGGTGTGGATTGTTGAATGAAGCATAAATTCTGTGCTGCGCACCTCTCTTTTTGCTTAACTCCTGGCCATGTAGGTTCCATATTTTCTTTGGGTTGATTTTTTATTTTTTTTGTGTTACTTCAGGTCAATATGGTGTTAGATTATAGATTTGTTTTTCTTGTTTTGTTATTTTGGTTTGCTTTGTTTTGCTTTGTTGAGGTTTCTGTAAGTTTGTTGTGGAGTATCTTGCGTCTGACCTATTGCAGGGGGGCCCTCACCTTCCCATTTTGTTACTTTCATTGATTTGCTGACCAGCTCATTTTCTGGTCTTTGTTCTTTTGTTTGATTTTAAAATGCAAGTTCTTTTCTTTCTATTTCTGGCAAAACTGCAACTGGCTTTTCTGAATTTTGGCAACTTTGTGTACTGTGCTGTGCTGGCCTAACACAAGGATTTGATGATTCCACTGATCCAGCATTGGTCAATTCCCAGTTTATTTCCTGAAATACTTTGCATTGTTTTGTCTATTGATTGGTTTATTGTGTAAATAATTTAGCCCAATGCTCTTATCCAGGATGATTTACACAGCTTACAATTTTACATACAATCCATTTGTACAGCTGGAAATTTATTAAAGCCATTTAGGTTAAGCACCATACTGAAGGGCACAACTGGCAATGCACCACCTGCACTTTCTGGGTTCAGAAGTCTGTTTGTCTGCGGTTCTATGCTGTCAGACCCCGCACCCCCCCCCCCCCACCCATAACACACACATACACACACACATTTCAACAGTTATTAGTCATTCAGGTATCATGCAATTATCATTCAACTAATTGTATGATCTATTCTTGACTGCTCTACACCATATATTTAGGATGAATTGGTTTTGTGTTTTTCAGGACAAAAATCTGAAATTACCCATCTGTAATAGTTGTGATGATACTTCAGCTGAACACAAAATAAGTAGTAAACCTCTCTATTTAGAGCTAAAAATGAAATGGAGACTTTTTTTCAGAGGTGCAATAACTGACTCAACTAGGACTCTAATCCATTATGTATGTAAACAAGCTTCTGTACATTTTTTTTTTATTACTTGCTATGTCTGTTCCCTGGAGAACAGCCAGAATATAACCACATTCATAAAACTACAGGAGCACTGGGTTTTGGTGTTTGGTTCAGCTCCAGGCCTCCAACGTGGTAGCCGCAGCAGATCAGCTGTATTATGGCAGATTGGAAAAGTAATCGACTGGGTGCATATATTTCAGATGCAGTGTACAGCCCTCACAAACTGACAGAACACGTTTAACTGATTGGATGAACCAATATGCTTTTTATTGGTCATTCCATGTTTGTTGAAAATGGAGAAGAAAAAAGAATGAAGTATAACTATGTCTCACATCTCCAGCGGTTTCTGCAATGTAGGCAACATGACCAGGGTTTGTTTACATGCACCAGGGTAACCGTGGAGATGATGAGAATGACACATGTTGTTTGAGAACTTTCTTGTGATTAAATTTATGGAATTAAAAATGGGAATTAGCCCTGCACATACAAAACTGTGGTCATACTGAACTGCTTTGTATAGCACAGAAGAACAAAGATCTAAATCTACAGTATATGAGATTTAGAGTGAAGCTGGACCCAAGCCGAGTTTCAGGCAGTCCTAGGGGATGGGGAAGGCGATATTACTCAGACCCAGTGGTCCGTTGGGAAGAACATGGATCTTGAAATATAGCTGATGGAACTTGGGCTTTCTTATGTTGGGGGGGAGGGGGTACGTGTAACACGACCTCTGGGACGTATAGACTTGGAAAGGTCATTTCTGAAATGTCACTGCCCATTATGTCTGGAGAACGGGAGGTGTTTGCCCTCTACACCGTTTATCCATGGAAACACAGACGCTGTGAAGATGATGCCCTGAGGAGGTCTTTCCTGTTCTGCCTTTTTACAACACGGGAGAAATAGACATAGACCTAAATGAATGGTGTTATATACCAATGTACCAAAAATGGCGCACTGCTGAGAGCTTGTAAGAGAAAGGACTGATCGTGCACACAGGCACAAAACCCATGAGCAGAACATGCAAACGTCCACAGCTGAGAAGGAGGAACATTTAAAAGAGGAGGAAACTGGTTTTTCCATTTTTACTTCCTTGACCTGATGTTTTGGTCGAGTGTTCCTTGACAAGATTCAAGATAAGTTGAAGTTATACTTTCCTACAATTGTCAGCTTCACTAGCATCATAATTATTGTTTATTGTTATTATTATTTCAGTTGCATTTTGCGTTTCTTCTGCAATATGAATAAAGCACAAAGGAATAAAAAGGTTAAGAAAGGAGCAGTACATGGTTACACAGTAAAAAGAACTCTTGGTCACAAAAAACAGGCTGGGAGGTGCTCTTGCTTTTGATTTATGAATGAAGGACACTTGTAGTAAGTAACTGAGGTCAGGCAGGACAAGCACCAGGCACAATATGCATAACATCCTCAATAAAAAAGGACTATTAGCTGAATGCTGGCACCGAGGTGTCATTGACTTTTGCACAACACATTTAAAGAGGTGACCACTGCTCAGGTGATTTGTGTGTTCATTGCTTTATTTTGTCTACATGTTTTCAAAGGGAGCCCATTCGAGATATACTGTCTTTACTCTTGATTTATATGAGTAAATTATAATTCAACCAAAAATCTTCAATTTGGTTTTCTGTTATTTACATTGTAATACACACTGAGGTCATCTTTTTCACTACAACAAAACACAAATGAATTTGACCTTTAAAATAGAGACCTGTGACCACCTTAGAACCCATTTTTTGTTGTCTCCTCCTCGGTCTGGATTAAATGACCTCACTGTGTATGCTGAAATTGGGGACATACATAAACCACATTGAAAGGATCACACTACTTCTCAAGACAAACTAGCTTCTCTGTAAAAATATGAATGTATAACTTGAATTGGTTCAGGATAGCCACCTGAACATGCTTTGAAAGATCAATGTGAATTGGACTTGTTGCAGAGAGACTGCAATGAAACATCCATTCAC
The DNA here is from genome assembly GCF_018555375.3 of Anguilla rostrata. Lineage (NCBI taxonomy): Eukaryota > Metazoa > Chordata > Actinopteri > Anguilliformes > Anguillidae > Anguilla > Anguilla rostrata. The sequence continues at coordinate 21,306,831 of NC_057946.1, forward strand.
TTCTGGCTCACTGGAGAAGGGGAATGTAACAAACCCAGGGTTTAGCATTGCCCTGTTTAAACATTTGAGTTATTTGTACACATATATAGAATTGCTTTGCATATTGGAGCCACTATGTAAAAATAAGTTCCTATCCTGAGATACCTAAACAGAAACATTTTAGGCTTGCTACATGTTTGCCTCTTTGAAGGCGCGATTTTGGTTGCAGAGTGATCTGGCTGGGGCTCATCCTCTATCCTGGGGTATTTTGGAGGTTTGTTCAGAGGACCTCTTGCAGAACACTCACATTTTAATGCTGATGCTGACCTCTAGGCAATGAGCAAGCAGGAGGGCTGTCATGCAAAACCCTAGTTGTCTGTGTCTTCATGTATCACATGGGGCGGCCATACATTGCCATCAGGTCAAAATCTATCTATCTATCTATCTAAATATATTTGCATTGCTTGCTTATTCCCCATGATAAAGGTTGGCTCCCATTGCACACATAGAAGTTTATATAAAATCATAAAATGTATTGTGATAACGCGTAAAGTTTTACTCCAATTCTCGAGGGTTCTGGTTGTGATGGTAACAATAAGGCAGATGACAATAATAATGCCGTAGAAACCAACAGCTGTGCCATTTCAACAACAGGCCGTTTCAGTGGACTCTCATCATTAAATTACAGATGTATGCAAGAATTATAGAGTCGGGTTTCATATATGGAAAGAATTTAAACGTTGCTAATATCTACAGGACGCGAAATAATCTACGCACGTTTGCAAAACGTGTAACCCCTTCGGGGACAGCAACGCTCTACCTAGATGCTGCGTTGTTTATTTATCTGATTTTCGTTGGAGGCTCGGTCTCCTTTAAATAACCGACGGAGTTAATTAATTAAATTCAAAAGCTTGCAACTAACTGAAGCATTATTCCAACCGCATCTATCTTGTAGACTGGGAACCAGGATGGCAGCTCCGTCCGAAGCTGAACGCGAGAATGAGGGGGCTTCTAGGAAAAGACGCATCACCAACGCAACCAGCTGCCATTTCAGTCGCCGCAGCTCATAGCATCCTTCCATTTCTAAAATCAACAAATCCTTGTTTCACATTCATATTTCTAAGGACCGCCTGCATGTTTTCCTGAACGTGTTTTTTTTAAATTAACGGATTCGTAATTTGTCCATCCGTGTTCGTTGCTGTTCTGGGAATGATAACACGCCAAGATGGTCCGCATAGTTAGCGCGCTGGGTTTGGTAATGTTCAGTGTCGCTTTGCTCATCTTATCCTTGATCAGCTACGTGTCAATAAAAAAAGATTATATCTTCACAACGCCCAAATATGCAAACTCGGGGGGACCGAGAATGTATATGTTCCATGCTGGATTCCGGTAAGTAATGAGTCACAGCCTGTGGTGTTTGTCGAGTGTGTAGCCACAATTTTTCATATGTATGTGCCTTTTACATTACGCACAGACGTGATGGGGTGCATGAAAATACATAGCTGCACGTACATGTACACGCTAGCTGAGTGGTTATTTTGATGTTCTCGTTGATCTCAAGCGTCAGGGGCAGGATGAATTTCTTATTCGCAAGTCATGGTTTTGTGTGTGTCCGTATGTGTGCGTGTGTGTGAGAGAGAGAGAAAGAGAGAGAGAGAGAGAGAGACAGCAATGGAGCCTACTTCAAACACCCATGCCCCGTATCATTCTGAAACCCAAAAGACTTCGAAATAAAATACGAGATTTGGACCAGGCATAATGGGCGAGTCACGTTTGATAATATAGTATATTTTCATGTTCGGATCTGTATTGATTTCGATGCATCTCTTCTTGCGAGAGATGTGTAACGGCGCAGTAGCAAATGAACTTCCGCTTACATCACAGTGGCCTTTTCTAGGTTTAGGCAGAATATAAAAAATATGCACCGTTACATGAAGCAGGGAAACAGAAAGTGGCTTTCCCCCAGTGTTAACAGCAAGTGTCAGCAGTGCCCCTGTGTACGCTGTTACAGGGAGCTCTCCTTGGTGCTGATTTGCTTGTCTGGTAGATTCATTTTCACTTGGTAATCATCTTCCTATGTCATATCCAGGGTTTTGTGATGGGAGCCATTTTGGAAAGCTCTGTGATGACCTGATACATTGAAAATGTTCTACTGTTCTTCATCCTTGTTTTATGATGTTTGAGAATGCATTATTTGCAATTTGCATATACAGTGGTGTACAGATGAAAAACACTGGTCCAAGCACACAGATGTCTGGAGGCCAGGACTTATGATAATCTTTTCATTGTACAGAAGTATTACATTGTATGTATTGAATATAGGATAGTGCAACTACCTGGTTGTTTATAAGTATGATGATGCCATTGAATTGCTATATATCAGGTGATCTGGTGTATGTGTTTCTATACATATTTATTTAACCTTTAAAACTGCTGTATTCCTTAATGAGGCTCAGATGTACAAAACATCACAGTACTATTATTTGGCTGTGTAAACTTCATGCTTGTATGTGTGCATGCACTCTGTGAACTCAAAAGCAATCATAAACCGGACGGTCAGTCCACACTCATGCAGTTGCACAACATCAAGGCCTAGACAGCACTGTAAAGAAGGAAAGAGGGATTGTAACAAATGGAATTTTAACAAGGCCCAAGTCTAAAAACAGCACATTAATTAGCTTGAAAATTGACTTCTGTAAGCTGGGGGGCATTGATTAGAGTTGCTTTTAGCAGCTGTCTCCCAATGATACTGGCACTGGGCCTCTCTCTCTCAATGGAAAGGAAAATGTTTTTCCACAGGTCCCAACTGGCCATGAAGGTACTGGACCCATCCTTCCTACCACTCACCAATGCCCTGAATGAGGAACTGCAGGAGAAATCAGCCAAGTGGAAGTTCAACAGGACAGCCTTCATACAGCAAAGGTGAGAGAGGTCCAGTGGAACTGTGAACAGGGGGTTTAGGAATGCAAAAAACTGGAAGTAACCAGGCAGCTGCCCCCCTGATACATGTTTGTTCCTGTCTAACCGCCTTTCCATTGTCAGTGTAAATCTGTGAGTTTGGCTGTTTTTGAACTGACAGAACTGAAACACAAAAATACATTTAAGGTTGCTAAGTATGTGGAAAATCACAAGCACAGAGAGGTTAAATAAAACTTTGTAATATCACTTGTTTTTTTTAATGTGTGAAGACTTGCTAGCAGAGTTTCTGATGGTGATTTTTTGTGCTACATGACAGCATAATATCCCTCAGAATCATAATTCATTGGTTTCAACTTGATGAGTCCACGTGACATTAGCACTGTGGTAATTTTATTTATGAAGGATACCCAGTCACTTATCTCAATAGCCCACAGAGAAGATTAAACTCGATCAGGGAAATACTGAATCAGATTCTAATCTTTTGTTGATCCAGCAGATAAGGCAGGATGCGTGTAGCTGGGAAAAAGTGATCATGCAGCACTTTCAATCCATTATTACTCCCTGAAATTACCAACGTTCCTGATTATACAGAATAAATAAATTATCATTAAGCCAGAACACGAGCAGATTTGACAGAAAAACATTGCTGTGGTCGGCTTTTTCAAACCAGCTGCCTTGTGTGCCATGATATGCAGTGAAATGTGCTCAGACTTGCATCTGTTCAACTTCAGAAAGGAAATCTCAAACTACATTGACGTGGCCGGCAACTTCACCCTGACGAAGAGCTCGGTGCGCGTGGGCCAGCTGATGCACTACGACTACTCCAGCCACAAGTACGTCTTCTCCATCGGGGAGAACCTCATGTCCCTGCTGCCCGAGTCCTCGCCCATCGTGCCCGAGCGGCGCTTCAACGTGTGCGCGCTGGTGGGCAACAGCGGCGTGCTGACGGGCAGCCGCTGCGGCCCCGAGATCGACCGCTCCGACTTCGTCTTCCGCTGCAACTTCGCCCCCACCGAGATCTTCCACAGGGACGTGGGCCGCCGGACCAACCTCACCACCTTCAACCCCAGCATTCTGGAGAAGTACTACAACAACCTGCTGACCATCCAGGACCGCAACAACTTCTTCCTCAGCCTGAAGAAGCTGGACGGCGTCGTGCTCTGGATCCCCGCCTTCTTTTTCCACACCTCGGCCACCGTCACGCGGACGCTGGTCGACTTCTTCGTGGAGCACCGGGGTCAGCTCAAGGTGCAGCTGGCCTGGCCGGGCAACATCATGCAGTATGTCAACAGGTAAGACGCCGACGTTCCCCTTACAACGGCAGAGGGGCAGGTACTGACGTGCAGGTGACTCTGAGCACCTACGCCTGGGTTCAGTTTGATGGAGTATGATTGGATCTTTAGTTTCTCTGTAACAAAACATGTATTCTAATAGGAACAAAGTGTTTTCCAATCTCATGGAAAAGTATTTTTGGTCAAAAATTGTATTTACTCATTCTGAGCGTTTATCAGTCCAAGTACACATGGGCTGTGTCTGAGTATTTGCACCTTTAAATGCTATTACAGGCCAATGAAGGTGGTTGACTTCAAACACAGTTGTAGTTTTTGCTTTTTATTTAATGAATTTCAATAGCTTGAAATCTGTCTAAGAAGTTATCAATTTTGTGTGGCCTAAGTTATGAAGATATGGTAAAGATCTCAGCCATGGCATCTGATCTAGTGATGCATGTACCATTTCATTGTGTATCACATTTTTTGGTTTAAATTTCAGTGCCAGTTTGTACACAGCTGCTGTACTGTTTAGCAACCTACTTAAGCTGAACTACTTCAGGAAGCATCCGGCTTCTAAAACTTATATTAAAAATATAAGTTCCCTAATTTGTACTGGGTGATATCTACCAATCAGGCAGAGAATAGTTTTGAAAACCAGGTGAACGCCACATATTTATTCCTTTGCTGTTCTCTGTTCTTTTACTGGGCAAATACATTTATTGCTTGCCATATGCAAAACAGTCGGATAGGTATTCGCATAAACTGATCATATGAATCACAGGTAGTTACATATTTATTTAAAATCTGACAAGACAAACATAGATATTGTAAAATTACACAGTAACTCACTGGCAGTCATATATATGCATTGCTGTTAAGTTTCTATTATCAGCATAAAACCCATTTTTAGGCATAGTTCAGCTGTACGAAACCACTTAATTAAGCATAATCATTTGTTTATCAAATTAAACCACATAAACATTGATTTAAAATTTACTAGCATTGTGCAACAATGGTGCAACAATTATCAATGTTGTTGCTTGACAATTTAAGAAGCTAATTCTAATTAATTACATTCTAATACAACATTTTATTGCTAACAGTTCAGCATGTGGAATTCATGTGAAATGTATAAATGTTCTATAACATATCATCATACTCAATGTGACATACAATTGGCCTACTTTATTGCAAAAAAAATTTATTCTTGCAGTGCATGCACGCTTTGTAATTTAATGGAAATAGTTATGATATTATATCTATATGGTTTGAAAATATTCAAGAGAGGACATGCAAGAGATGTGCAATCTACAAATCATACATTTTTTCATCGAGTTCTATCCTTCTTCAGTTTCATGTCCCACATAAATTCAAACACATTGACTCAAAGACGCAAACACACATTGAGATCTGTTCTAATTCAGATTTTATTTGTATCCTGTTCACATTGTACACCTTCTGCACAAGTATTTGAAGGAATCATTAAAGTGTAACTTTATTATAACGGAGGTTTAGAGTACAGAACATGGCAGCATACACTATGGTGAGAGGGATTTAGCAGGAAGCACAAAACTCATAAAGAGTGCGATGTACCATGCAAGTCAGGACAACAACTTATGGGGAGAGGCTTAGCGGAGCGCTCGCTGCAGCTGCTGGAGCCGAGAGGATGTGCGATAATCTCCCTCAATCCCACCGAAGCCAACCCGCTCGCTGAGAATAACTCCTTTTGAGAAGGTCAGGCAGTCTCATGACTCCTCAAGTGTTCATTTTCCGTGAGCGCTTTTCTGCTTGTGAAGCACACAGTGAAGCAGACACTGAATAGACCAGGGAGGGGGCTTTGGTGGAAGTGCAAACATACTGTGAGGTTTAAGGCTCTCCCTGCGTCCTTGAACTGAAAACAGACAGGTCTCAGGGCACTGCAGAAAGCAGAAAAAGACAAAAAAAATGAAGTTTATTTCCAAAAACTTAAAAAACGAAGAAGCTTTGCTCAGTGGGTGAACAAATGAATTTTAAGAACAAATGAATATGTAAAGCTGAGTACTCTGGCCCTTGCAGTCCCATGTTTTTTTTGGCGTCACTTCTGAGCTGTCTTCTTCTGCAGTGAGGGTGGTGGTTGGAGGGAGCAAATAGAAAGTGTGTTTTACCACGTCACCTGGCTAAATGTGAATTACCTGGTCAGGTGCCATCACGCCAACTTTAACTCGCATTACCACCTTTTTTACTGTACATATCTGCAAGAAGAAGACAGCACATATGTACCTGTGTCCGCCCATTCACTGAATGGGTAGATATTAGAAGGGATTGCCAGATGCCTTAATTACTAAATGGAATTTGCAAGCTTTTTTGACTGATGAGCTTGTGACTGCTTCTGAAGAGCTGGAGTCATGGCTTAGTTTGTCATGGCCCGCCCGCCCTTCAGCTGGAACGTTTCTCCCTCCGTGTCCTCCACAGGTACTGGAAGACCAGGCAGCTCTCCCCAAAGCGCCTGAGCACGGGCATCCTGATGTACACGCTGGCCTCAGCCATGTGCGAGGAGATCCACCTGTACGGCTTCTGGCCCTTCGGCTGGGACCCCAACACGGGCAAGGAGCTGCCCTATCACTACTACGACAAGAAGGGCACCAAGTTCACCACCAAGTGGCAGGAGTCCCACCAGCTCCCCTCCGAGTTCAAGCTGCTGTACAAGATGCACACTGACGGTGTTATCAAGCTCAGTCTCTCTCACTGTGCTTAGGGAATGGGAGGGGGGCGTGGGGATGGGGATGGGGTGGGGGTGGTCCATCTGGTAACACTCTCCCAGGACGGGCCCCACGATAGCCCACTGTGCCACCACCTGCTTCAAAAAGCGAAAACAATGGCCCACTGGCATCACGGGCAGTGCGAATTCAGTACCCACCCAAGCACAGATTTTTGTTTTGCTAGCGGCAATTGCTTTTACAATTACATGCCACCACAGGTGTAATTGTAAGCTCTAAAGGAAAAGAGAGATTAAAGCAAAGTGCAGAATGACCTGTTTTGCCATCAAGGCACCAACAGACCAGCTGAATGACTGCACTGTTTATATGTAAGAGGTGAGATATTGTGCGTGTCTCCGGAAGTTGAAAAATTCAGCACATATTTTGCTAGTTGAAAAAATAAAATAAGGAGGAGGGCTTCCTGCATATAGTGTTGCCTGCATAATGCCATAGGAGGCTTTGGATATTGATTCATAGGTACAGTAAATAATGGTTTAAGGCAAAGCTTCCTAACATACAATTGGGACCAATTGTCTTAGCTTTGAGGTCACAAAAAAAGAACAATACCAATTTTTACACATGACTATTTATTTTTCTTTTCAGTAAGACATATCTATCTGTATATAACTTCCAATTAACTAGCAGTAGGGGAAATATAACCCGATGATTCAAAGAATGATGTTTACAGAGGGCCGAGCATGAGATTACTCCTAATAAGGTATACATAATTTGCATGCTCAGATGACTGAACATTGTCCGTAGAGTAATTCCCAAGTACAGTGAGTATATATAGATAGATACAGTTTCATCTGTCTTAAAATGTGGGTTGAAGCGCTAGACATTAATCACATCTTTTAAATTGCTGTAGAAAATTAGTAGAAGATTTCTAAAATGTGAAATAAGCGACCAACCAATATCAAACTACCAGTTTGACAGCTGGTTGGCACAGGCAATCATGTTATATTACCCCCATCTCACAGGAGTTCCTGTTGTTCTGTGCGATTGTACCCTATGGGTAATTTGGTTTGGGAACCTCTGCATCCAGCACAATGCTGTACCATATATATGGTTTCAGGGGGGAAAACCAATCACTGAATATTTTGACCTTGGCTTTCAAAAACAAATTTCAAGGCAGATAATTTTTTCACAATGGCATAATTTATTAAAGCTTCGAGGAATATATATATATATATATATATATATATATATATATATATATATAACAAAGAAGTTGTGCAATGAGAAGTAATGTGTCTGCCTTGAATTTGATGTTTAAATTTAAGTCCAAACCAGGACGCGCGTTGGACTTCTAGGCAGGAAGGAACTAGGTTCCTGTGGCATTGTGGGAAATGTGTTGGTGTGCGGCTGTGGATTCATTAGTGTTGCGAGTCTCTTGGGGGAAGAGGAGTCAGAGGGCAGAGGGGAACTCTGGATCTCCTCACTGGTACGTATTTGGCATCTCCTCACTGGTACGTATTTGCAGCAATTTCCAGTGAGAAACAGAAGCTTGAGTTACTGTGGAACTGCCTCTTCCAGAGTGACCTTTCGGTTGGTGGCGGAGTCAGCAGTCAAACACTGAACCATGAACACTGAAAGGAGACAAAAGAAAATCATGTGTTTATGTACCGACTTGAATTTGCAGTAAAAAGAAAAAACGAAGCCAAATAGCAGAGAGGATACAATGTAAACATAAATGGAAAGGGGAGATGAAGATTGTAGTTCAGACCTTTCTGTCTGTTGCTGTTTTGAATGTCCGCTCAAACAGACCACTCTGAAACGTCTGTGTATCCATGATGGATATCATAAGAAATTAATGCTATTGTTCTAACCCCGTCCCTTTTACTATTACTCCCTTTCCCTCTTCCCTTGTCAGACTCTCAGTAGCATCTAGCGCACAGTGGAATAGTCACATTTTATAGTCCACTTTGTTCAACCATACTCTATTAGTGAAACAGATTCCATTTTAGAGGATGATGCCATTTGATGATGTATTATATTATATATTAATGAGCACTATATATCAAGCAGTTTATCAGGCTATTTCATTACTTATTTAGTTTGATATGTATTTCATCCTACTTATTGGTTTGTGATGGATGTATAACGGATATGTAACATGTCTCCACAAAGCAAATGCAACTTCATTAATTTATCCATGTGACAAAAAAATGAAAAATTATATCTTGTATTTAAGAATAACAAAATAGTATTTATTTTTTGCTTATTTGCTTTGAAGTGATTTGCTGAGAAGCTTATCATGACAGTGTTTTTAACTTCAGAAAAAACATGCCCTCAGGGATCTGTTTGTAAATTACACTTCAGAGTCATATGCTGTAAGCTTGACTTCACTTGCATATCGTGAACAGTGTGTTGTAGTGAAAAAGTGAGAAAATGGGCGTGTCCAGGCTGGAAAATAACATTTTACCAAAAGAGTTTTATTGAATTGTTAACTATTGATCAAAAATGAAAATGACCTTTGTTCATCCCTGAACTTGAAAGTATTGTAAAGAAACACAGGTCAGGTGCCATTTGGAAAGTCACTCCCTTGCTCGCTCAGGTTAGTTCACTGTCTGTTGCAAAAGTGACACCAATTCTACCACTCATAGGTTGCATGTCTAGTTTACTGTTTGTTATCAACAGATGGCTTTATATGAGGTAAAGAGGATTTATTTAAATAACTCACATAATTAAACCTTATATTAAAACCTGTTATCAAAAATAATGTGTTGACAACTAGGCATATAAATGTTTATCTGCTTATGAGTTAGTGTGACAGTTGTCAAATGAAAAAATACACAATAGAAGTATTTAACTAAAATACCTCTGATAAGAATTCATTCAATACTGGCAACATATGAATGTTATACAATGGAAAAAAGTGTTTATTTCAGTAAACAGTGAAATACAGGAACTCTAGAAACTGTAGCGGCAAGACTTCCTACCGTAATTCTGCTGATGTGCTGCCTGCAGTATTATTGAATTTGACATGTTTTGTGAGTTTCTCACAGCTTGTTCTAATCTATTGGATTGTTTGATGATTGTTTTTCTCCTTGCCCAACACTTAGGTCACACATAAGGATATAACCTACATCTCATAACCCTCATCAGCATGTGATTGCAAAGCAATCAGGAACACTGCTGATTTGGAACAGGGATGGCTGGAATGTCCTGTTAACAGAGTGCCGTCAACAAGCACTGACCCATCACACTGTATGACGCAAAGGTTCAACTCATTCCTTTGAGCAAAATAAGTTTTCTCTGAATCTCTGTGTTTTTAAAGGGCCAGCAGCCTCATCCCCCTAAATCTGTCTTTGTACTTTTTTTCTATTTGTGTGATTCGGACGTCCTCCGTGTATTGATCAAGCACAGAGACCCAATGGGGAAGGATATCTAGGTCTTGTTAGATGTTTGCTTCGATTGAAAGGGACTAAGCTGCATTCACATGCTTTTTTCATCGTGGAGAAACAGTGTAATTAAAAGTGAAGTGTGAAGAAGTTTTTTGGATCTCTGAAAAACTGTCCAATGAAACGTGCCTGCATTCTTGTTATATGTGCCCACAATGCTCTGCTGAAGGGTGTTGTCTCAAATAAAATTCTGGTTTATTGATCGAGTCTATTGATTAAAGGCTTTCACTTGAAAATATAACTACTGGAATGTTGACATAAAAACTTTTTTATTTTATTTTTGAAAACAGCAGCTTTCCGCTACTGGTACTACCAGTACTACCAGTACTACCAGTGCCATGAGTTCGTCATTTACAATATACTTTTTTAAAAATAGTCACAATACACAATGTCTTTGTTCATCTACGATAACAAAGAGTCATATACTGATGAAAACCACCTTTTTTATATTATGATAATCCCCATTTGACATAATTTATTAATGATGCCTGCAACAAAGGAAGTGTGAACAGTTTTCGGTAAGGCTACCACATGAGCTTCATCTGTAACCTGGTTCATCTAGCAGCACCAGCGACATGCTCCCCAGGAGAGGTGTCTGTTCTAGCAATAAGAATATACTGAGTACACAGCCCCAGCATAGACCAAGGAGACACAATTTGGGTTTTTCAAGGGACATTTAAAAGGGCAGAAATCCTGACACAGGTGGGAAATGATATCCCTCCATGCTTAGCTTTCTTCATAACTTCTGACTAGCAGCAAAGCAGCTGATGATTTTTCCTCACATCATTAGCTTGCACTTATAGGCATTAATAAAAGCTCCTGCATAATTAAGTGATAAAGATTTTTTTTCAGCAAACTAAAGTACACCACAAAGCAGAAGTGGCACACAAACTAGCGCATGCCATTTTTATATGTAATAGCAGTTTGTTAGTATTACATAAAAACAATCATCTTCATGAAGCCACTTCAATAGCATTTCACTGAATATTGAATATTTTTCATTTGTAAATTTTATTCATTATAGATTATTGTCTCTCAGAAACAAAACCGTTCAACCTGTATGAAACTTTCCTTTATGAAAGTTACATTTATAATAGGACCAATAGATCTGCCTTGTTGGGAAGTTAATAGGTTTTAGAGGATGAAAATTTAATTTTTAAACAACTATGTGGTATTGTCTAAAATAATTTAAACTATCCTGCTCCTCAGTCTTCTTTACCAGCAAAATTGATGTCTAAAACAATACCACTCACCCAGAAAAGTTTTTTATTTGTTAGTTTAAATCTCCTAGGTATTTCTTATATTATACTAAAATAAATTAGTAAAATACATTTAGAATACTGAATACTGTAATATAATTTATCTCAAACAGTTTCATAATTCAGTGTCATAGTTCAACATCTTTCCAATTCTTTATTGCAAATAATCATGTGACATTTTGCCCTAATTTGAAGAAATAAATAAATAAATAAATAAATAAATAAATAAATAAATAAATAAACAATAGTGAAGACTATACAGCATCGCTAATACAATATTGAAATAAATACTTTGGATTTTGCAAAATGGAGATTACGTTATGTTATAGAACAACTGTTTAATCTGAGAGCCTTGGTCTCTTTAATAATACAACTACAATTAGTATTTAGACATAAAAGATAAGTAATGCAGTTATATTTTTTGTTTTGGAATATATGGGTACAAACGACTGGCTTCAACCCCATTTAAACTGAAACAAATGCTAATAAAGAGCAACTTGTATTATAAGAGGAGAGCTGTACGGTTAACCGTTGTTTCTGAAGAAAAATATGCCATCATAAAAATCAATATGCTAATTCACACGGCATGTTCAACACATCTTTCACTTGTTTTAAATTGGGCGGAACAAAATTCACACTAAGTCAAACTTAACTGCTGTTCATAAAATGTTTTGAAATATTCTACTGTACAATAGCTGTACTTACATATTTTGTGTTTACACAAAAGAGCATTGAAATATTCTACATCAACACTGTAATTTGCAAACCTGTAAATGTGAAGAACAATTTACTTAATTGTATGAGAGACATATTTTATCAAAACATTATAAATAAACAGTAACTGTGTTATTTTTTGGATATGCACAGCCATTTTAATGAATGAAAAATGATTTCAAATAGGCCTAAACTGAAATACAGCTGCAACTTGCTTCACCAAAATTTTGTTTTGGCTTCGGCATAAATCATAAATAAAACTGTGATTTCATGCAGGTCAATACATTGCCATTAACCAGTTCATGGAAGATGTAAGGAATAGACTTTTGGGATTTCTTAAAGGGGATTTTTGCAAACATAATTAATAACACAGCACATCTGTTGAAACCATAACAACATTGTACTGTTATTGATAATCTTTGTTTTAAACCTAGGGGTAGATATTGACTGACCTGAGGGAAGAAAAGTGTACTTTGAAGAAAACTTTTTTTTTCTGCTTTAAGGTAAAACAAAAAGTTTCATCATCCATCTTTAATGTACTTATATCAGTAGAAAACATTGAATTCTATGTGACAATTACACAAACGCTAAATATAATTACATTTTTTAAAATAATGTTCAGGACAATCAGGTCATATATAAACTAACATCTGAATATAGATAATAAAGCTACTCATTTTCACAAAAGAGGTGATCTAAAAGTGCCTTTTTATCTGAGCTAGGGGCACAATCAACCACTGGCAAATGCTTGTGTTTTGACCTTTGACCTGTGGCTCCTAGGGGAGGGGCAGAGAGGCAACAGAGTGTGTGATATAACATAACCCATCTTTTTAAAAACACAGAGGTGAAATATACTTGATGACTTATGTCCACATTCGGTTCTTTCATAAACATGACAAGTAAATCATGATTGTATGTGTTCTCTCATTTTATATAATTTTATATATTAAAAATAGCTACATATTTCATTTTTTAACAATTTTTATAACACAAGAATCATTTCTGCTTTTAAAAATGAAAACTAAAAAGTAGAACAGTCATTCAGCCTGCAAAAATGTGGCTGTCACAGCATCTAAAATGCAGTGCCACCACTTTATTATTCAATACCTATTTTCTGATCCCTACATGACACTCAGAAAGCATATCAGTGATTTTACTATGACTACTACTACTAATACTACTGCTACTACTACTAATAATAATAATAATAATTGTCAAACTGTTAAAAATCATCATCATTATCACCACCATCGTGAATATCATCATTCTCAGCAGTAGCAATAGTAGGAGCATCATCATCAAGAAGTAGAAGACAAAGTATGAACATGGTTTGACCATGTACTGTAACATTTTATTTGATACACTAGTTAAATTTGTTCCCACAAAAAGTGGCTGCTTTTTTATTTGGAGTTCAGAAGTACAAACACACTAGCTGCTTGAGGAAATCTATAGATTTAAACACATTGCAGATTTGTTTTCGTAAAGTTTTCATCCATTTTGTCCTCAGGTTCTTTTGCTTGTTTATTTAAACTTTGCACAACTACATATCATAAACCCAATATATTTTTGCAAGCGCAAAGCTTGTTCCACACTGTATTGCAAACCATATACAGAAAATACAAGCCAAAAGAATTTAAATGTGTCAAGACAACCCCATTTGGAAACTAACATTTTTACATTCTTTGAATAATAAAAATAAATATGTTTAGTATATATTTTTTGTTTTTCGCTACTTCATATCCAAATCTCTTACTGGATAAAACATTTAAATACATATGGTATGTGCATATTGATATCATATCTGAAATTAAAATGGTGTGCCAGGCTAATCTCAGTCACACATTTCTCTTGGTAGCTGTTTTTTGGGTTTGGCAGTTAATCTGCTTTTAAAAGATGGCCTTAAGGAACATAAATTATGCACAAACTCTGTGTACCCATCAGGTGTCACATGGACATTTCCTGACATCATATGAGTCACATGAACGCTTCCAAAACAAGTTAAAAATTCCAGTTATAAGCCGCAATGTTCATGCACTGATCATCAAAGTGAGGTGAGCTCTTTCTAAAGTCTGTTTGATGTCATCCAAAATTATGCAAAGCATCCCCAGCAATCAATATGAGATGACTAGCAAAGGATTGGGAGGTGGTAGGGCAGAGGGGATACGGGAGAGGGATTGGATTGGGTTGGATTGGGTTAAAGAGAAACACACAGTTTTAGTGTGTCAAATGAGATTGCATTGCATCACAGATAATAATCATTCCCCCCGAGTGGCATTTGATTGCTTTAAAATGATACAATATCGAAAAGTAAATATTAAATTGAGCATTAAAAATGCATTGCACTTTGATGGTTGCACAGGCGCACTGTTGACTCAGGCTATCAAGCTATCAAACAGTTTAAAAATAAAAGGAATCATCATTGACCACTGTTTACGGTTCATTCTGGGTAATATAATCATGCTTGCAATATAGTAGATGTCAGTGATGAGGTAATGATGAAAGAACTTTGCCCCTGTTTGTTTTCCTTCAACCTACTGTCAGTTTGCTAGCAAATCATTGTGAATCCATTGTGAGATTGTAACTAAGATGCAATATATTTAGTATCTCAGGAGAATAGAGAGATGCCCAGGTAAGCTTTGTTGTCAATTACTTTTTCCAGCACGTATAAATGACCAATGCATTAATGTATACATTATTAAGTAATTAATTAATTGTACAAGGTTGATTTAATAAAAATAAAAAAGTAAAATATACCAAGGAATATTTATTCTGCTGAGATTGCCTTTTAATCTTATAATCAAAGCTAATTTTATAAAAGGAATAATAAAACAGATTTATTGTTATGCCTTGCTGTATATTGCAAAGATCTTTTAGATTTTGTTTTTTTATTAGGGGTATAACATTTTGAGGAATCATATTTATAAATGTTTAAATATATAATCCTTCTTTTTAGTATTATGAACTATTCTTACAACTAATGCCACTTCCTGTTTGAGTAGCATGGATGAATAATGTATGCTTTGTTTTAAGTGTTGAATTTCCTGTAACTCAGTTTTTGGCTCGTTCTGTTCAGTGCAATACAACAGTTCAGTGCCATCGCGTTCGGTGGTCTTTCAGCCATAATGGAGGTGCAAGAGGCCAGGTCAAAGGTCAAGGGTCAGGTGGAAACTGAGGTACTTTATACGATCCTACTGCACATGATATGCAAGGGGATAAGTATTATCCTTAGTGAAAATAACCCTTCAAAATGCTTAAGCAAAAGAACAATCCATGGCAAAATACACAAGGGTTTTAAATGGATTGAGGATTAAAGCACTGTAATTGTGCAAGGCAAACCTGACACATCTGGGCATAATTAATAAATTAAAGTTGAGATAAAATCAGGGACTGATGGATTAACATAAAACCTGCTGAACAGGTACTGCAATTAAAAGTGTTGTGTAACATAAAGTCTGAATCTAGTATTGTGTGGAGAGAAGTACCCGGCGAAACACATTTTACACATTATTATTATTATTATTATTATTATTATTAGTAGTAGTAGTATTGTTGTTGTTGTTCTTATTATCCAAAAAAACAAGGGGGAAATGAATTAATTAAAGAAAGAATAGGCAGATAGTATGTTGCATTTTTATGATGCAGTAAATATATATTTTACTATACAGCTCACTCAAAATTGTTGTTGTGTTCTAAATGCATTGTTAAATCAAATTTAACAAAGCTCAATATGAGTCCAATTGGGGTCGAACTCTGTTATAGTTAATTTTGATTTTACACTGAACATTTTTACCATGTATCCATTGTAGTCAATGTTGTTCAACAACTGGAAACTGAGCAATTATAAAAATGGTTTATGGAATTACTTTTTGTGTATGTGATATAAAGTGTGTGTGTGTGTGTGTGTTACGTACACACACGCACACACACACACACATATATATATCATAAAAGTTAGATTTAGAAATTTACATGGGAGACTGTCCCCAGATATGGTAATTCTTTAAGTCAGATGGCGAAAGATGACCTTCGACCTCGAATGACCCTTCGCTCTTGTTTTCCGATGTTATATTGATGGTCCATGCCTGTATGGTGTTAAGGCGTCCTCGGAGATTTGCATCTGTACAGACATTTTTGAAGAACCAAGAACTAAGGTCATATGAACCAAATGCTAATTGTGTCATACATGTGACGTCTATGGTTCAGTACTGAGCAACAGGCATTAAAACTACAGTCCGTACTTCAGGGCGATAAATTATATAAACGCGGCTTAACGTTTTCAACAAAAGAACATTCATGTCAATTCGCTGTTAAAATGTTAAACCCTCGTACCTATACCTTAAAGGCACGGGTGTTTCATTGAAATATGATTAGATAGAACGACGAAGCGGCTGCAAATCTTGGCATAAATATGCGTAATATTTGAAATATTATCAGACCCCTGTTTGTAGACAAACTATGTCGCATAGCAAATGTGATTGAAGGGTGTAGCTGCTATTGTTACTGCTGCTGTTTCTATCACTAACTTCTGCTATCATTAGAATAATGAGGTCGAAAAGGTGAATATTATTAAAGTTGTGAGGCTGTATTATTTATCAAGACCCTATTTGTACTTGAAATTTAAAATTGGTGGAATGTAAAAAGACAAAATTCCCCAGTAGGCCTATTTCATTACAATCTTCCTTTCTGTGCATGTTGCCATTGAAAGTCGATTTCACATCCTGCTTTAATCTTCATTTGAGGTTAGAACGAGAGATGTTCCTTTATCTTTCCTCTGAAAACGGCAATGCTGGCAGAGAACTTTCATTTTACTCACGTGGATTCACATTAGTGATGCATCAGTGAATTGCGCGAGCTCGCACACACACACACACACACACACACACACACACACACTAATTGGTAGAATCAGATATAAGAGTTGTCTCATGATAAATTCCAACTTCTAAAAAAACCTTCTGAAAGGTCCAGCTACCGGGATGCTTAATTGTGGCTGTCTTACACATCAATCAATAATTAAATCAAATGTTATGATTAAAAGCCTGCGCGTCGGTGGGCATTAAATAATCATGTTGTATTGATAAGACTCCATCTTTTAGTCTCCAAGAGAGATTTCTTAACCACTCGTCTTACAGAGTCTTGTCTGTCATGGTATTTAGAATCAGCCACGTGCAACATTTACTACATATAAAAACTTCTTTATTTTCTGTTTCATTCCTCTTTCAGTATTACCAATGTTAAATCGTTTAAAATGCTGCTTACTTTTACTCTAAGCTGTAGTTCATCTTTGTCAATTGATATATCTTCATGTACATGCAATAACAGTTCTTATATTTATTATAATTCTTGATAACTACTTTATTATTAAGTCTGAGCTATAGTTGAATGACAATTTTCAAAACAGACACCAGTTGCATGAAATAATTTTTTGTTCAAAAACGAAATATTAGTTGTAAAGGTTTTTCTCGACATCATCACTTTTCAAAAAAGAACCAATGTTATTTAAGCCCACATGTATTCTGCATATTTATTCTTGTTGCGCGTTTTACATGCCATTTAATGTTGCAATCTCAAAGTAAACCCATGAATTACCTGATTTATTTATTCACACGTAATCAACGAAAAGCTTTCAATTCATGAATAAGTGATACTATATGTATTATAACTTATCACAATAATTTATGTATTGTTCAGTATAAACCATAGCGCCAACATACACATCGTATCTGACCAGATATGTGCTTTATTTTCAATTTATTTTAATATAACTGTAGCGTATACTAGTTAGCCAACTAGTTGGCCAACTTGAAGTCATGTTATGACTTTAGTCGGTTGACTAAATCGACTGTCCACACAATAAAAAATAAAATAAATACATTTTAAAAACATGCATAAATTCTCACATTTGAAAAGAATTTGTCTATAGTCAGGGATTAAGCACTGCCACCCAAACAGCAGTGGGCAGATTCTTGAGTTGAATGCGTTCCTTTCACGATCAAGTAAAACGTCTTTTGTGTGGATAATAAAAACGGATTTCACGCATAACTCACTTCCAACAATAGGGCCACACGCCAAATTTTGAAAAAGAGCGCAGACAGTATCATCACCCAGGCAATGTCGAAATAAAGTATGGTATGACGAGAATAACAATGCTGTAGTAGGCTACAATGGAATTTCAAAGAGCACTTGCTCCCTCCTTTTCTTCCGAAATTAACTTAAATGTCTTTATGATGAGGTTTTTAACCTAGACAACCTGGAGTTTCCTCTCGCTGTCATTAAAGTCGGAATGAAACCCCCGTTGATTGTGCGGAGCTGATTTGTGTTTGAAAAAGAACGAAAAAGAGGGGACGCACATGCCGCAAAAAACTTTGCTTATGCTTGGCAGGACTTCTAATCGCTTTCCTGAACGGTGCGGATATAAATATCATGTTTATTTACGGAGAAATAACTTTTCCTCGAAATGTACATCAGTAACTACTTCTATAAAGTGTGTATGAAAGTTTTTTTTTTCGAAGACAACAACAGCATAATAATAATAATAATAATAATAATAATAATAATAATATAATAATAGCCTACTACTACTACTACTACTACTACTAATAATAATAATAATAATTTATAATCATTATTATAACAATGTTAAACGTGGAAATACACTTCAAGACACAGCAGCATGAGCAAGTAGTCTGTTTATATGTTCACTGAGGGTGAGAGGCAGGCGTTCCCAGCTTGCAGTTTTAGGGCTGAAGTTCAGTACTTATAACTGGTCAATGACTGCTCCCCACCTCTCAAAAGCCGATCTGTAAGGATTACACTCGTCAAAATAATGGGCTAACTGCTCTTAAAACCTCACCGTACTACTCAATCCGACAGCACCGAGAATCATATTATCTACTTAAAAGTGTTTCCTCTCTATAAAACGTTCATTCTATGCTTCTTAGACTAATGTCACTTGTAAACAGTAGTTTACCCCTAAACACTTTATCATACAGGTATTAGTCGTTTAAATGTTCTACCACTGTCTTGAATTCAACAATTGTGTCTATCATGCATGTTAACCAATGCAGACACTGCATTTGGCCTTATACCGGGCACGCCAGGCCTACTGATTTTACTTTAGATCAAGTTCCATAAATGCGGTGGATGCGGTTTTGTTTCTTTTAGAGAACTAAATAATTAAACAAAAATATTTACCCAATTTATTCGTAATCTTTTTCTGAGCGTGCATCGGTATTAGTGCATGAATTCGTACGAATAACCGACATAGCAGCTGTATTTCACTATGCTATCACAATGCTCTCAAAACGCGGATACACTGGCCTAAAGCGTTCGTGCTTCGTCATGCAAACGTTATCTCCTCGCAATCACTCAAAGAAAAAAAAACCTTAATTGCATCTTTTTTTCTGTCGGGGTAAACGACTATGATGTAAAATGACAAAGGAATGTCGGGTACTTACCACAGACCATGTAGATACTGTAACTGGCAAAAGACTTAGAAGATCTTGGCGTAAGGACAGATGCAACGCAAAGCTAAAACTGATTGCCAGTAACGCTATAGATTAGCATGGGGTCCACAGCACAATGATACTGATCAATACCTCTGCACTTACATAGCAGATGGCTTGGGAGAGGACAAAAAAATGAAAGAAAAAAAGAAAAACGTGTCCCAATCGACCCACTGTTAGGCAGGCCTCCCCAATCTTTTCCTTTTAGTCAAAACTACAGTTTATAAACTTAAAAGTGGCCCAAGATTCAGCCTGTGCAATTATCTCATTGGTTTTCCTTAAATGCAACAGCACATTATACGCTTTACAGGTTGTTTAACCATTGCTGCTACTGTGGTTGTTATTTCCCTCTGAGGTATTATGATTACAGTTAAGATGAACAATTTGTATGATGTATCTGTTTTATCCAAAGACCATTCAAGTTAATTTCTCAGAGCTCGTTCTCTAAGTGAGAGTAGACAGGCTACCTATACGTTCTTCATAGGGCCTACATGATGAACATCCTGGGCTTTTATACTTTGAATGCGTTTCATTTAAAATTATAATTTTGAATATCTGCCTAAATATTGCTCAGTCATATAAAATAGCAAGAAATGAAGAATTGTATTTACATATTAAATTAACATACAATATACCATTAACACTTATCTGAGATTTATTCATATATTGATATCTCACTGATAAGTGCATGTAACATACAAACTGAACTAATTCAAGAAAATTTTCAATGGCTGATCATGCACATTTATGAATAGCTTGACACCACATATCTCAGTTTGGAAATTGTTCAGGAAAACTGTAATCACACTATCAATAATTCTAAACACATTTTAACCTAACGTTTAACATAACAGCAAATCATAGTAATCAAATTAGTGTTGATATTATCAATGGCAACTTCGATATTGTCTATATCACAAATGTTGGGCGCAAAACTCGACAAGGACCAATTAATCGCGACGTCAGAGCCTGTTAGATGGTTTAATTTTACGGAAATCCTCCTTTGAAGATGGCTAGCTAAGGTTTTGTGTCCTAATTATAGACAAAAACTTAGCGAATGTTTCCTCGTTTGAATAAACGAGGAAGTACTGCAGGACCAAGACAATTCCCCAATTTGCGAGGTCTTCTCTTGACAGCTGAAAGTGTTTGGAAGCGGCCTTTTCGGCAAGAGACCCCCTGCTCCTCCTTTGACAGCTGATCAAAAGGAAAATAGGTCACGCTTCTTAGACTTCTGTCCTTCTGTCCTTAATTACAGTCTCTTTAAACAAAGGCAACATCTGCGCAGTCTCCAAACAAAATAACCACCCAAAGCAAGAGAGAGCAACCTTGTCTTAAAATCAGTTACTTTCAAAGTTCTGTTTTAGTTCCGTGTTTGTGCGAAACACTTGTTATAGGTGAGATAAAGTAGGAGTTGTTGTGACATGCAACATACAACGACGCCTGCTGTGCCATTTTTAGATCTGGCGCCAATTATAAGGAAGATGTCGTCTTTATTGCCCGTTTGCATTTTCCCGCATTTTATTTAAGGGAGTTTTTTTTATTTACGTTGCTTTGGCGTTTTAAAGAAGATGGCTCATCACAAGGGCAAAGGCCATGTTTGGATAGAAATGTGTGCATAACTGTGCTATAGTCCTAAAAAAGTTTTCAGATTACCAATTAACTAAATAAGGCGTAGCACAAAAGGACATGAAGTTACAGGTTGAGTTGAATTATATTTTTCTACGTATATATCAACACATGTATATTTTCTGTGCAAGTTAATAGACTATGCATATTTCAGAAGAAAAAAGCTTTAAAAATTGTACTTTAATCACCATTACAACCGGACCCATACATTTGATATGTGTGTGTGCGCACGCGCGCACGCGTGTGTATAATCAAACATTTGAGATGTAAATGATTAACAAAATCATTTAACATTTCTCCCGAAACGTCCACAAAAAATCACATTCATCTAAAAATATGACCATTTTAATATTTTGTAAATATAAATATACGAATATAGGTTTCTCTGTTACCATCGGTATTTTGTGTAAAATAATCTTTTGACTAATGATAACAGGCAACGAAAGGGTTACGATTAGTTTAAGAGAAATTCAGACTTTCTGACGTTAGATTCCAGATGCAAGAGCAGCATACAAATCTCAACCGAGCATGAAAACTCCCAGCGCCGTACACAATACAATCGAATTGGATACACAGCCCCCGGGAAGCATGATGATGAGCACGAGAGAGAAGGTTACTGAACAGGAGTGGTGTCAATCATCGAGCAATCCCCTCCCACTTCGCTGGGGTAGGGTGATCGGGGAGCAAACCCATCCCGGACAGCTCTGGCTGCCTAAACAGAATACGTAGGAGGAGGAGAGGGCTCGGACATGGCGAGAAACAGCACTGGCCCGTCTGATAGAGATCGGTAATTTTTTATTTAAAAAACCCGAGAGGCCTTAGAAAAAAAGCAAACGACAAAACCCATCCCTGGCACAAAAATATTAAATAGATCAATGGACTGAATGAAGACTGCCTACAACGCCTATCGATGCCTGGCCAAGGATTTGGATGCTTACGCCATGAATCCAGAGATGACAATGGACAGCATTGGCAATCTGCATGGTGGAATAAGCGTAAACCATGACCAGGATTTGATGAACAGTCACAGTCCCCACCACAATCGGAACACAGGGGCTTCTTTGCGGATACATCAGGATTTGGCTGCGGCATCATCGCGTTCCGCTATGGTGTCCAGTATGGCTACAATTCTGGATGGGGCTGGAGAGTACCGTCCGGAATTGTCCCTCCCGCTCCACCACGCAATGAGCATGCCGTGCGACACATCCCCACCTGGGATGGGCATGAGCGGCACTTACACCACGTTGACGCCACTCCAACCCTTACCCCCAATTTCTACAGTTTCGGACAAATTTCATCCACATCACCATCACCACCACCAGCGTCTCTCTGGGAACGTAAGCGGGAGTTTTACGCTGATGCGGGATGAAAGGGGTTTACCAGCAATGAACAACCTCTACAGCCCCTACCATAAGGACATGACCGGGATGGGTCAGAGTTTATCCCCCCTGGCCAGCAGCCCCCTCGGCAATGGCTTGGGCTCCATCCACAACACGCAGCAAAGCCTCCACAACTACAGCACGCATGGGCATGACAAAATGCTGAGCTCCAACTTTGATGCCCACACTGCCATGCTGGCCAGAGGGGATCAACACCTTTCTCGAGGCCTCGGTGGCCCAACGGCAGGTATGATGCCGCATTTAAACGGGATGCACCACACCGGGCATCCGGGCCACCCTCAATCCCACGGGCCTGTGTTGGGTTCCAGCCGGGACAGACCGCCCTCCTCCTCGGGAACGCAGAGTGCCAACTCGGGGCACCTCGAAGAGATCAACACCAAAGAGGTGGCACAAAGGATCACGGCCGAACTGAAGCGCTACAGCATCCCGCAGGCGATCTTCGCCCAGCGGGTTCTGTGCCGCTCACAGGGCACCCTTTCCGACCTCCTAAGGAACCCCAAACCCTGGAGTAAACTTAAATCGGGAAGGGAGACATTTAGGAGAATGTGGAAGTGGCTACAAGAACCCGAGTTCCAGAGGATGTCGGCCCTACGGCTTGCAGGTAAGACAAGGTATCTTGATGAAAACTCTGTTTATAGAATTGCTTGCATTCTTGCTGCCTTCCAACACTAAAACAGAGTTCACGATTTTCATGGAGTTACACTGATTATATAAACGCGTTCTGAATCACACCATTATTGATGTTCAATTGCTAACAATCAATAATAATGGCACGTCCGTTTTTTCTTAACCTTCTTATAAAATCCGTTTCTTTAAAATAGATTGTTTTTTCTTAGTGCATTGAGATACATACATTTTTACTTGAGTAAAACGACCCTTTGTCATAAACCTGAAAAGAACTCTCTTTTAGTTAAAAGGTGTAAAAAAACAGAAATATATGTTTTCATGTGCAGGTGTATTTGTTACTGTTCTGAGCTGAGATTGTCTAGCCCTGCAATTATTAAACAAAAATATCTAATTCTACCGTCTTGAAGGAACTTACCTTAATGTGCATTGTAGGTGTTGTTCTGAAACACCGTGTGCTATCTAGTAAAGTGTTGTCTATCATTGTTTTATGAATGTGAAAATGTTGTTATTGTTATTATTTTGCGTTTTACTTTGTGGCTATAGTGTATATTTGTTGTTTGTCTGATTACCATGGCGTGAACGGATGTTTCTGAAAAGTTTAAAAACAAAATATGTATGAACGACACCATTCGTCTTTGCATTAACGATGCATTGTACAGTGAGTGTACGAGGGAGAGACAGAAAAATATTTTTCCGTTGGCTTGGTTGTACCTGTTCGTATACTCAATGCAAGTCAGTAATGAGAAAAAGTGTGTAGGCTACTCATAGTAAGGTTGTTGCCCCCTCTAGCGATGAAAAATGTAACCCATAGAATCCTCTTCTTTTGTTCTTCTCAAGAAAACAGGGGTTAAGTTAATTGTACACCACTTTTTTTTTTTTTAAACCGATTGATCGTCTATTTAAAGACAAGAGCAAACAGTGTTTCGACGTGAACGTTTTATTGGCAATCAAGATTCAACATTAAAGCAACAAAGCAAGAAAAATACATTTAATACACAGTCATGCTAAATAATATTTACAAAAATAACCAAAAAATATCACATATATATTCATAATAAATAAATCGTAGCAATATTCTATCAAAAAATAAGGGCTAATATTATTACGACACATTTTTCTTTGTTTTGACTTTTTGTACACATAAGACTACGCAGTAATACGTGAGATACATCTAGTTGGTACGTAATAGTAAAATGACAAACTATCCATGGTGAGATTATGCGTGACTGAACGTAAATACGCGCGCTTATTGGCTATCTATGGGTTCACGCTCTTAAAATGAAAAAATAAAAAAATAAAAATAAAAAAGCGACAAAGGTGACAACTGAATGTAGCTGTTAGGCCTTGATTGTATGCAGCATTGGACATGCAAACTGCCATATGCATTCAGTTATTATTACATTTATTAAAAATAAAAAAATAACAATTTTGAGCGCAGTGTTTAGAAATGTTCCTCTTATAATACCGATTTAAATAATGGTATAATTGTATGTAGCTAACAAAAAATAAGGTGTGTATATAGGCCTACAACAGAGAAATTGCATGACATATTTAGCACCAAAACATGCTAATATATGGACATAGCGTAGGATGTGTAGGATATATTATTGTAATATTTGAAGACGTCGGAGCTTTTCCCGCAGTTATTTCAGCGCGCAGATGGTAGTATAGCCTTCTCCGAGGAAAGGGGAGGGGGGTGGGGGGTATTATGTGATCGGCGAGGCTGGGGAATTGAAACGAAGAGCAGGAGCTGCAGCGGCTCAATGAATTATTGATAGAAATCTCTGCATGACCCAGAGCCGGAGCGCCAAACGTCACCTTGTCTCGGGTTAACCAGGCAAAATGTGAAGCTAAGCGCGAGGCCTCTGTCAGTCCTTACACAATTATACAAAACGAATAATTTATAACCTCAATTTAATGTAAATCGGTGCTCTCTACAATAAACCTTTGATCATCCCAATATCGTGAACCCACGTGAATTAGCAGGATCATTCAAAATAAATATCAGAAATATGGAATATAACCAATGACAATGATGGTCTTCAGAAATATAAGCTTGGTTTGGCCTAATAATGAGTACATCTCATGTATTA
Source organism: Anguilla rostrata (assembly GCF_018555375.3). NCBI lineage: Eukaryota > Metazoa > Chordata > Actinopteri > Anguilliformes > Anguillidae > Anguilla > Anguilla rostrata. The sequence continues at coordinate 21,332,363 of NC_057946.1, forward strand.
GCCAATGAACGAACGCAAACATTTGGAAAAATAATGCTGGCATTTTCAGATAACAAAAAGGGTCAATTCGCCGGGAGTGGATGGTCCTGCCCTCGCAGTATTAATGTTGTCAAATCAAAGGTGACACTTGGCTCAAGCTTATTCCACGAGCATACAAGCAATCAGATTGGGTAACATCTTGGGACGGCCACAAAACCGAAAAGGTTTGGTCTTACTCAAAATAACTCAAACCCTGCTCACGGTTTGCAGACACAATATGGTCGAGTATGAGTAAAAATGGACATTACAATTCAGAACACAATACGTCTAGCAAATTTACTGAGATAAAAATAATTTAGCCAAAAATGGTTTACCTTGAAATTTCAGACGCAGTTGGGCTATGGTTAAAATTAAAATTGTCATTCTTTGGATGCTATTCAGACAATATGAGAAATGGGTAGGGTTTAACCTTTCAGACAAAATTTATACCACATATTCAGAAAATTATTCAAATCATAAAAGTAGCTAATTTAAGGAGCTAGGGAAATTAACACCGTGCATTCCTTTGAATCTAAAACGGAAGCCAAATAATATTAGCTTTGATTGAATCGTCCCATCGCTCCCCTTTAGCGCCTTTAATCGTGCAGTCACTGCAATTAATTTTCGCAAGGTATATATTTTTTTTCCAATTTACATGGACGGACGAGTAGCTACAAACTATTCTGCATTTAACATTAGATTGCTCGGCAACAAAGTGGAGGCGATGTGCTCTTGTTACCGATTACAATTACTTAGCGAACAACGTGGAAGAGTGACCTAAACTGAACTACTGATATGCAAAGACATTTAAAGTTGAATTATTTGTTATGGTATTTCATTAGACACGATTAGCGACATGGGCTTCTTCTGAGAGGCATATATTGTAATGTTTCTGTGTGATAAAAACAATAATATTGCACAATCCAAATAAATAACTCTCGCTTTCGGAACCCTGCCTAATCACATCCAACTCCGCCTTTCCACCCATACGCAGAATTCCAGAAGGTATTGAAGGCAGTGAGAAATCTTCACACAAGAAACAAGATCCCAAGAAAAAAAAAACCTGTCGTTTATTTTTATTCCTGTCTTTCAGTCCTGTGGTTATGTCACTTTCTAAAACAAATATGTGTAGCTCCATGGGTGTGGATCGATGCGGATAATCTCTTGAAGATTAAAAGGGCATTAATGCTGGCAACAATAACATAAACGTGTGGACCCAGTTCTCATTGATCTGGAACCTGATCCTGGTTTCTTCCAGGAAAGCCGATGATGGAAATATGTTCCCAGCAGTGGACTGAGCTGCAGCTCTCGTGTAGACCTGTTCTAAGGCACCTCCTATAATACTTACGACAGCACTGAATAACGAGTGGGAGACTGTATATATCTGTGCAATACTCGTACAGTATTAACATTCCTCTTGTTACAGAATGAAAATGACAATAGATGCTGTTAATAATCTAGATCGGTACAAGCACTGCAGCGCTGATAACTACTTTGGTACTGCTGGGTAGTACCTGCTTTTACTAGCGGTAGCTAATGAACTTAATATGAATCACTTGAACAATGTTAGCCTACTAGGTCAGAGCTAAATGAAACACTGCAAGTCTCAGAGAGTAACATGGAAAGTAGTTTGAATCCACAAGAGTCATCGTATTGGCTAACAGCACATGTGATTGACACAGAACTAAGCGTGACTAGAAACAGTGGCTCGGAATAGCTTAGGATAGTCCATTTATTCCTCATGAATTTTTGAGCCGCACAAGTAGAATGTTGTCTGAACAGGACAGTCACAATATAGTAAAAGGAAAATCCATTAATTGCTGAGCTAAATTCTCTGGTCTGCCTTTTGTTCGGGGCAAATTGCTTTTGGCAAAGGGATTTAAAATGTAGCTTGTGAGGCAGCACTTCTGCATGCCATAATTAATGCAAGTTGGCGAGATTTTCATAAGCCATATGGGGTAAGGGGTATACAGTACATTTAAAAATTCCTAAGTACTTTCAAAATATTATGACTATCCTTTGCCAAAAGTTAAATGGACCACTGAGACCACATTGTTTCCTAGACTATGTAGAAAGCACATCTGCTGCCATATTATACAGTGTTTAGCTTAAAGGGACTACGTATAGCTCTAAAGAAAATAGTATCGCAATTTAAGATGTGTAAGTGCACATATTTTTTGGGGGTCTGTCTAGGTAAGGATTGCCATTTTGGATCATAAGCCTTTTTTCTTATCCATATCTGCGATGTGAAAACTGTTACTTTTGTTGCAGTGGTCAGAAAGTGAATGTACTGTCAATGATTTCTGTGATTATCTTATGGAATAAGTCCACTATTTTGGGTTTATGATTAGATGATACATATCTGTTAGTTGTTTTTTTTTTGTAGATTACAAAGAACCAGAGAGAGATTTGATGGCATGATTCAATCTGATTTGGCAGTTTAGATTAGCAGGTATCATATGTTTTCGCATATCTCCTAAGCTTCCTGTTGACATTTGCGTCCTGACCAAGCAGCATGAGATATGGAAAATGGCCTTTTCTTCAAGACAAAGTATTGGCCACATGATAGTCTGGCTTGCTTGGCCAAACATTGCCAGACATTGCGATATCTTACAATACTGTTTTGGTCAACAGTAGCTGAGTAAAGTGCAAAGTTTGGTTCCTTTATCCCCACATCTGCTCCCTTGTTTACTGTTCAAGCTCTATCAGTCAGTTGCTGACTGGGCTGTGGCTGTGAACTAAAAACATGTAGGTCTAAAAAGATTCCAGGGCACAAGGTTTTTGTTATAGGGGTGAAGTGAGTGTTTAGAACATCATTACAAAACAGACCAGACTCAGACCTCACTCCTCCACAGATTTGGACTTGCATTATTGCTATATTTACTTAATTGGATTCAATGAAGACTAATGCAGTGAAATCAATATAGCAAGGAGGTATAGGACAAAGACTACCCATCCAGACCACTTTATTTAAAGTTATCACCAGAAAACACTTACCCTAAGTGATGACCATTCTTGTTATTTGTGTACAGTGTTGATGCTGTCCCTATATAACCTGGTTGTCAGGTTTGGGGATCTTGATTATCTTGTAATTTTCTATTTCCCAAACCAAATCAAGACATTCACCTAGGTGTTTATAGACAAATTATTTATAATCACTAATGTCTTACATTGCTCTGCAATTCAGAAAAAATAAAACTCACAGGTAAATTAAACTATTGGAACAAGATTATAACTGTTTTCGTAAGTTTAATTTATCAATGATAGCCTCAAATGCCATGGTGGCAACATAATAAATTCAACATTAGAACAGAAATATTTTCATTTATATTCTCAGACTTGACATCTTCTCTGATATTTGATTTGCCATGATTTCATAGCATTATTTCTCTTAATTTCAGTAACTGCCCAACTCATAATATTGTGCATATAAAATAAATAACTGTTGCTGAAGGTTAATGACAAAATACTTTGCAGTTAGATTGACTATGAATCATGACAATACAAATATTGTTATTATCATAAAATTCATTCTTTGTGTAATACACTCAATCACAGAATACATGAGGAAAGCAGACAATGAAGATATTTATCAAAGATGATTTTGTGATTATATTGCAAAAATACAATTGCTGGTATTATAAGCACACCTGCAGCTTTGACATAGTGATGCTTAATTTTTAAATTCATAATAAGGTGTTTATGTAATCCTTTATTCACTGGACTTGATTGGTTTGGTTCCTGTTGTTGCCGTTAGGCTCTGTTATATATATCATTTTTCCTCCCCTGCTCCTGAAGTGTCTTAAGTATGTAGGTGTCTTTTCCACTCCTCCTGTGCTGATTAGGAACCATCCACACCTGTGCTAATTGAGAAAACACCTACACCTGTGGTAATTGGGATCCAGCCTCACTTGGTCTTCTGAGCTGGTAAATACTTCTGTCCTGAAACAGCTTGCCTCCTTGCTGCTGATTTTGGCTGTGAGGGGGAACCATGGTAGTTTTGGGTTTGCTGAGTGCTGGTTTTCTTGCTTTAGTGGCCTTTCTCTGTTTTCGGGTTTGTTTTAGTTTGTTGTGTTTTAGCTGAATGTAGGCAGGTTGGGAATAATTCAGGTCCGCCTTCCCATTGTGGGGAGGCCTGAACTTCCCGCTTTTTATTCTTTTCAACTGCTGTTAGGCCACATCTGCAAGTTTTCCTTTTTGGGTGATTGTTATTTTTATTTAAAAAAAAAAAAAAAAATTCTTGGACCAGTTTTTAATATTTTGACTTCAAGCTGATCTTCAGTTTGTTTCTGTAGCATTTGTGTTGTGGTCATTGCTGCCGTCTCCTTATTGTAACTTGGAGATTTTTGGGCCATAACATTAGTTTTGTGTTTATAAATCAAGCTACTAGGCTACTAAGTTGATGGGTGAGGAAATTCAGAAAAGTTTGAGTCCATGTATTTTTAACGTTCCCTCAACAAAAACTAGATCTCATGTCCATGATATCTAACTAATGGGTGCAGAACATTCAAACTTTTTCTGTATTCCAATTATGGTTAGTACTTGCTACCAATCCAATATTTGTGAAAGTAAAAGCCGAAATCTTTATTTGACCATTCTATACCCTCCGAAATGAGATCTGAGTATTTCCCCCATCAGCAAAGTGACATCATTGAGTCAATGAGTACTTTGATTGGCCTTGTCTCAACAGTCAGTCTGGCAACATACCTTTGGAACACTGATGTCATCACCACTGGGGCTGATATGAAACTGTGTAATTCCTGATAGGCTGTCATTCAGTATGGCTGTCTGTTTGGTTTGAGAGGACACTTGGTTTTTTTTAGTCAAACAAATGCCCTCCCTGTCTGAGTTCTAGCTGAATAACATGATAATACTGTAACAAATTTAAAATCTTAGATAACATGATTGCAAGTATTTAAATCATTCAATTTATTGTCCTTATCCTATGACTTTTGGGATGCCTACAGTATGTTAAGCAAAAAAAACTATCACAAACCTCAATCCCTACTTCACCCTACATTAACACAGTACAGAATGTGTTTTACTAATGGTACCCATGGACATTTCTAATTTCAAAAAATTCCCAAATTTCTTGGTTCAGGTTCTTACTTTGATTCTTGCTTGTATTTGCATGAAGAAATTTATGCCAAAGGCAAATTGCCACAGGGAGTAGTTGTATGGCAACATGTTTAGCCCTCTGCACAAAATAGTATAAGCAGTATTTTAAACTTTATCACCCGTTTTAAATTCATTTGAAATGCTATTTAGTTGATAAGGCACACGTTTACACTGAAATATTTGCAGCTATGGCGTCTATGTAGAATTTGTGCTTTTCACATTGTATCACAGGAGCTTTAGAAATGCATCATTTAATGGTACTAATGTATGCAAACTCAGTCAGTGTAGAGTTCAGTTGGAATTCTGTCCTGTGCCACAGGCGCATGCTATTTAACCTGCAAATATTTGGATCACTTGGAGTTCTGCCGCAAGAGGACAGGTTACAAAAACAAACTCCGTTTGTTGCATGTCTGTCTTTGCTCTCTGGTGTGTGGTGCCCTTCAGTTATGTGAAACATACAGGATGGGGAATAAGCAATCTAACAGGCTAATATGATGACAGTGCAAGGACTTATTTTAACAAAATGTGCATGTCAGTGGCAGTGGGAAGACGCAGGTTAACGAACTAGGGTAGTTTCAGAACCGCCATCCAGAAAAAAGGCCCATGTTCCTCCCTAATCGGTCTAAAATGAGTGAAGCAATGCGTACAGGTGCTCTTCTGTCATTAAGCCTGAAGTCTACAACACAGTCTTTCCTGTGTTTCACTGCAGTAATGTTTAGGAAGGCAAGCACTGAAACATAATGTTGGGGGGAGGGGCTGGCTGTCTGTCTGTGCATTAACCCAAGTAGGGCCTTCATCGAACAGGCGTCCTCTCTGCTGCCTCCATTCAGATGAGACTTTTTAAATTTTTAATTGAAAAGCTCAGACCTCAAGAGGAGGCCCAGAAGTTTTTCATTACCTCATTTTCTTCATCTGACCCGCAATGATATGGCCCTGGAGGGAGAGTAGGTGGCACTCCTGATCGAACCTGCTTTTGGTTACTCCTGGCATCTGTCCCATGGGGTCTCCCAATCATCAATAATGCTAACAGAATCACAGGCTGGTTGGACGGACTGTTCACAGATGCCATGTGTTTATCTTATCTCCCAAATTTAACAACACCCCTTTTAGAAATGCAGGTCTGCCGTTCTTACCAGTTTTTATTTCGAATCATGCCTCAATTACTGGGGCATAGTTACTCTTGCAGAGTCCAGATTCAGTATGATCACAATGGCCTTAGTCTTTATTTTAGTAATGAATCTGTGCCATTTTTTATTCTTATTGATTCTTAATCTTTTTTTAAATACATTTTAGTAACTGTGGCACTCCAAATGATAATCATCCACAAATAAACATTCAAGTACACAAATATATAGCGATTAAAAGGAAACCTGGCTGATTACTGGAAAGCTGTATATGAGCAGAGGTGGAGTGCCACATAACCATGGACTGGTTGCATGACACTCCACAGGCCAGTTATATGTATTTGATATTATGATGTGAATATTTTCTGTGGCTTTTTTTTTTTTTGCGATGATTCGTAGGGAAAAAATTAATTGTATTACATCATTCCATTGCACATTATTGAAATTTTGAATTTCTCATACGGAATTGATTTGTTTAAGAATAAATTGTTTTTGATTTCCCTAGAATTTATTTAAAGGAATTGTGAATCTGTCATCTTTAGTTTCCTTTATCGTCCACATACCCTAACGGAAGTACCTTGCAAATATCCTGATAGGTCAGCGTTACTATGATTTCTGAAATAAGCAAGAATTCAAATCTACACTTGCTTTGTGAATTCTGGGGCGTTTTTGTCATTCGTTTTGTAATGGTAAATGGACTGCATTTATATAATAACAGTAACTAACAAGCTACAGTCCAGGACACCACAGTATGAATTCATGCAGAATTAGGGGTCAAGTTTAATTTTAAATCTAATTGAATTAGGTTTAGCTCATTTAAGATCTTTTAAGTTACACTCAGTTTATCGACAAAGAGTTTTATTGCTAAACCGTATAACTGCTCTAAACTATAATAGGCTTAACCTCGACTCCCAGTTTAATTAAGTTAGACGATCACTGAAATTCACTCGCCAAACTATTTTTCAGAACGCAAAGCGTAGCGCTTGAATTTAATTGTGCAAAAGTAAAGGATAGCTATAGATCCAGGATAACATTTTCTACTGAATTCGGTCCTATGGTGAGATTTTACATACTTCGTGGAGCTATGTTGTGACCTGGGTATATTAGGCTAATCGTTAGAAAAATACCTTTTTTCCCAGCACGAGGCTCCATCTACCCTGATTGCGTTGGTTAGTACTTGCACTGCGCTGTCTGGGGTACTGAAAAAGGGTATACATACATGAAACGTGTTTCACCTTACGGTCGATTATAACTCAACATTTTCCTTAATTAGGCTACAGTGATCATCGACCTCACAAAATATCATTAACATTTGACAGATGTAAACACAAACCGCATTGCATTCACTAAAGTGTGTTATATGATTCCAAGCCATGTCCATGTAATTTGCGCTGACCCGGAATGTATGAACCTCTTAACAATTTAAAATTTGTTCATAAGGCATGTCTCATTATTCGGGATTTAAATAACTTAATTTTTTTTTCAATCAATGTCCTTTTGTTCATGAGCTATTGTTTTGCTTTTCAAAGTTGTATATATTATTTATGCTTCAACCTGTATTTGTTTCTACTTAAACCATCAATAGAATTCGCCAACTGTTTGTAGTTAGTTATAGAACTATAAAAATACAATTAGTTCAACCTTTTTCTTGAATACTTTGGCTACAATATATAAAAATAAGTTAAATCACTCCGAGATTTACTATGAGATAAATGTGACCAAACTGAATGCACTGCGGCACGAGGTGTTTATTCCACAATACCATGCGCACATTCTCGGCTCTGTGGTGTTAGAGAAGCAGAAGACATTGATTTACATTTGTCAGAGAAGAAAGATAAACCATAGGCAAGAGGAGCTGTTACCCGTTTGATATAAGGCCAGGGAAACCTACGGTATTGATCCAATTGATTTAACCTTACCCTTTAAAAATCCAGTTAACTCCCCTTTCAAACCCTGAAAACAGTAGACGCAAAGACCAATTTGAATATTATAATTGTGTTTTTGATCATTCTGTAAATGCGTGATGGGGTACAACGCCGTGATTAAATCGCTGCACTGTGAATTTCCATTGACTGAGAAGACGGCCCCTCCCATATACAGTGCCTCCCATATACAGTTGCTGCGTGTCTGCAGCTCCCAGACAGAGGCGAGTGCAGTGGCACCTTTTTCAGTCGCAAAATGGCCGCAGTAAGCAGAATGCAACACGATGAAAGCACATTTCATAGAACAGTAATTCGAATTCCAAATTTACGAGGGTGCTTTGTTTAGAGAAAAGGGCGAGATCTTTTGTTTTTTATTATTTGATTATAATAAAAACATTGTATCTTTAGACTGTAGCCTATATTTAAAATTATTCATCAAAAACTGTATAAAAGTGAAACTATTTTCAAAATGGTCGTGGGTGTTTTGTGGGAGTAGACTACACTTTTTCAGTAACAGACAGTTAAATGTTAGTAGTAACGAAATTGAAATTAGTCACGTGTAAAAGCAGTGTTTCTTGTTTAGTGTTGATTTCGAACGGTAAACCCAGTTCTGCGCGCCTCATTGGTTGTTTTTTTTTCGCAATCAAAGGATTACACGGCGCTGAGAACAGTTACGGGCCTGTTTTATATAAAGGCTTAGAACTGTATGTTTGTGGTTTTGCATTTTCTTCCGAGCAATGTGGGACGTTCATTCCATAGCCTACCATAAACCTCAATTGTGTAACACTAGTAGGATACACTCCTTAATGTTTAGCATTATTATTTAATTTCTAAACTATTAGGTTTCAACATTAATTTTGATCCAGTGGTTATAATTAACTACACATGGACGTGACAGTTTTTTTCAGCCAGGGTATATTGTAAACGAATTTTACAATCGTTCAATGTGTGGACCAAACTTATTTGCAACCAATGTACTGTGCATTCACCACTGAAATACGTCTCCATACGAAAGGCTCAACAGTCTTTATCTCTGATATGAATGTATCAATGTAGCCTACATGGACTGTACGTTAAGAATTTTAATGACCAAGAAGAGGAAAGAACCCTTTTCAGTATGAAATTAAAGCCGTTGTTGAGGAATGTATTCCCGATCGATGAAACGCCTGCGTCAGAAGTGCCATTCATGGTATTTGCTTTTACTTGTCATTGTACAAAAATAATGCCAGAACGCGTCCTTGATGTTTTCACTGAGCTATTTCTGCAGGAAGGCGCTTTTCTTGAATTTAGAGTAAGACGGTCTTACGGAGTTCTTTTAAATGATTCATTCAGAACGAGTGAGAATAATGTTGTGCGAAGCTGTTATTAATAGGAGAGAGGGTCCCACCTGCCAAAGCTCTCAGTTTCCATAGTACTGTATCATTATTTCAGAACATAAAGGAAGCTGCATTGTATTCGTTAGTCGTTAATGATTTCTCCTATTACAAACGAATACTGCAGGGCGTTTACATGGGTTATTGCTGATCAAATGCACATAATTCCTTGAGCCGTGTTTTAACTGCTACAGTACGTTTTACTTGGAACATAAAACACAAATCTACCTAAGCAGTTTTTCCTCGCCACCGTTGCCCTACAAGCTTGCTCTTGTTGGGGTTTAGGCTAGGGTTTCCTGGGAATCGTGTTATGACAAATGTTTATAAAATGCACTATGCAAATAAATGTTGCTTTATGTATACGTTTCGGTACCATGGAACTGCAGTAGTGTGGGGAAAATACAACTATTAGTGCAATATGAGTTAATCTCAGTGACAACTCTTCTGAAACATATCAGTACCTGAACGCACCTCATTCAAATGATTGTGACACTGTTCCATTATTTAGAGACAGAGGCATATGCAACGTGTTTTAAAAGTAGGGCTGAATCATTTGTTTCCTTGATTTTCTGGCCCTCGAGAAACGTGGAAGCTGAGCGTACACGGTAACAGTGTTAAATGAATCAACTCTTACAGAGTTTATGTTCCCTATTGGACTCATGTACTCTGAGTTGAATTAACACTAGACATTTTATTGTGTAGCGACTTTTATCTGGTTATAGCCTTCATTGGAATCAATAAACTTTGTTTACAAAGCTGTACGCAAATCACTTCCACTCCCTGTATTCCAGTTCACAACAGGTAGACTGTTTTTTGCTCTGGCCTTAATATAAATTTCTGGAAGCACACACGCATCTCAGTTATAGACAAGCATTGATTTTACAAAACAAATTTCCCTCTCCATCAAACCATAGCTTCACGCTAACATATGTATCATTCATATTTAAGTGTTCTTTTGCGGTTTAAATATTTTTAAATCTTGATGAGCCATTAATGCTTTAATTTACTAATTCTAAAAAGATACGTATAAACAAGATGCTTGGTTTCTGAGGGAAGTGCTTTATCAAGTTTGGGCATTTTGATTCGTCAACACCAGTAATGTTAAGAATCTGTCATTAAAATTAGTGAAATTTCAACTGCGATCATAATGTCATGTACGAAACGACACAAAGCACAACTCGTCTTGAAATGAAAGGCCCAATGAACAAATACAAGAATTTAAAATAGAAATGCATTGCTCCTTATATATACAACCAAACTATTTACAACATCAGTTTTACTGGTATATTTAATAACGGATTTCGTCCTTTAAGGTGTAAGATCACACGTGTTTAGAGTGTTCTTAACTGAACATTCTAATGCTGACGTGGCGATCACTACTGGTAATTGAAATCAATGGAGATCCAGAACACTAACTTTGAACGAATATTCCAGAAGTACTCTTCAAAGGGTTTTAATAAGTGCTAGCAATTGACGTGAAGAAGTACTTGATTCAATGATGCAATTGGGTACAACTGACATTGTTTCACCTGGGATGTGAACCCTTGACCTTTTGGGTTGAAATCACTACACCGCGTGCTGTCCAGGAGTGTCGCGGCGGCTTACTTCTTTTTAAAGTGAAAACAGAATTCTCGACAGCGCTTTTAAGTCTAATACTGCCACCCTCTGGACAAACCGTGACATTTTTTCAGTTGTTCGTTTCGCTTGTAGGCTACGGTAAAAGCACTCATCCAATATTCTCAGGTCTCATAACATAACCCGTATTACAAAATATAATTAGCGTTGTAGCTTCAACCAGCTGTTATTAATTTAAATGTTTTTAAACTTGAATGAATCAGTTGTAATGAAGATTGTGACTCCTTGTACGCATATTCTTTCATTATCGACTGCTTAGTGAAGGCATATATTCAGGACCACGAACAGCGACACCTGCGTATAGTCGTGCTGTGGATTTACCAACCATGTATGAAGCGTGCGAAAACAAGAGTAGGCCTCCTCATGAGGTATATACTATTGCAATTATTCCAGTAACTTCACGTGCTGTTCTTTGTTTTAGAAGGAGATCAGCTATATATTTTATTATATAAAATTATTTTCACAGAGCCTAGGTTCCATACTCGACGCCTTTCCATTCTGTAAAATTATTACGGATGTGTCCTATACAGGTGAGGATGGCGCAAACATCCAACAATGCATCACGGATAGGCTACGTGTTTGTTTACATGCCTTTTTTGGACAGTTCCCGCTTACATAATAGTTTTGTACACAATTGAGTACTTAACCTGATTTGTATTGATCTCAATTGGTCTCAGTTGTGCATACTTAATTCAGAGGGGTAATCAAATCAAATATCTTTCGCTGTGGAGGAGTAGGCTATCAGTCTCGGCAATAGACGCAGAGCGGAGATTTTAGATTTCAGCGTGGATAAATCTTATTGTCTATTGTGCGAATTATAATTATGTTTGAGGCCAATTCACGCGCTTCTTATTCCAGTTTTTTATTTTTATTTTTTATTAATGGCCTTACTTTCAAGATTCACATTAAACAAACCTCATACCTGAAATGCTGTCATTGTTTATTCTGTTCCAAATTGATACTCATTATTACATTGCTTGTGTAGTCAGCATCTGTGGTCCCCAAACGACAGGTAACTAAAAGGTGCTAGTTGCACACATCAGCGCCGACTCAGGGGATTCCAAAAGTCCACAACATTATGGCCAAACAGGTACTTTGTCCCTCATGAAGGAGCTATGGTTGTCGGTGAGCAATGCCTTTGTTCCGTGAAATCCTTACACATGTGAATGAGCAGAGCCATGGGTGGATGAGTGTGGATGGCTGGATCAGTGGACGGGTGGATCAGTCTCTCTGGGTATCACTGAAATTCAGTCCGCTAATGCTCGTGACTGCTTTGCTTGCTGTCTGGTCTCAGTACCTTTTGAAATATGAAAAGGCTATCAAATGTGCATGGAGGATTATTCTGGTAGTTACTCCAGAGTAACTTTTTAAACTACTGGAGTTTTGGAAGGAGGAGGCCTGCAGTGGTTTGGCAAAGTTAAAAGCTGTATTTCGATTAAAAATGCATAACCACCAGAGTTGCTGGAGCTGTCATTTGATCGAAGCTTACAGCCACCAAAGTTAGTCTTTAAATGAAGTCATACCCACTGCAGATAGCAGCTGTCTATGGATTAAAGCTGAGTCATCAAAGTTAATAACTGACATTTGCTTAATCCAAGTGTCCAGATATTAGAAGTATTGTTATATTACAGAATAAGCCGAATTTCAATAAACATAAGTTTTAAATTTGAGATTTGAAATTGAAATAGATTTTTCTTTATTTCTTGACAAAATGATGCATGCAACAGCATAGTACAGTATTTTGTGCTAAATTAAAATAATGAATTTTTGCTTAATGTCTTATGGACAAAGTTCAGCTTGTTATTTTGTTGAAAATGGGAAATGTGCTGTTTTTGCCTGGCCTGGCCGTGTCGAAGTGTCCTTGAGCAAGACACCTAACCCCTAACTGCTCTGGCGAATGAGAGGCATCAATTGTAAAGCGCTTTGGATAAAAGCGCTATATAAATGCAGTCCATTTAGTAATAGTATTTGTGCATTTCCATTGACTGGACTATTTGTACCATTTTGTCCTGTGAAACTGGTTCTAGCCCCATCATGGCTGTTAATAGTTAATACGTAATTCTGGAAAACAGCTATTCCTTCAAATTAGCCATAGCATCCAGATTTAGCTCAAATTTAGAATTTACTACTGCCAATACTTCTACTACAACCACAATTTATAGTTAAGACTCAATATTGCGATATTGATTTTCATTGATGTTTAAGTGCTCGGAAAGGTTCCTCTCTGATTATAAGCATATTTTTGGCCTAAATATTGATTTGGTGATCCTCAAAAATGTTTCAGCTGAAAATGGTCAGAAATGTCACTGCATTCAAAGAGTTGAGTGCAGTGTTGTTGCCAAGAGATTTTGGAACAGGATTTAGCGTGCTTGCAGTTTACTAATGGGACAAATAAATACATGGAATGCAAATGGGACACATACGCTAATGGAAGAAAATGGAAAAAATATGCATTATACACACAACATGCACAAAAGTGTCACTCTCTCGACTGAATTCAGTTTAGTTTCTATACAACATTGCACATTTGTCAGCTTAAAAAAAAAAACTGTTTCTGGAAGAGAAAGTAATCCAAAAGGTATCCCAATTTTATTTACGAAAAGTAGCTCCTCTACGCAGGTAAATGCTGTAACAACACAAATGTACTGGAGTAGCCTACTTTTTTAGGCCCTTGTTATAAAAAATAAAAAAAAAACACCATGTCACTCTTAGAATACAGCAAGACAGACAAAATGTTTTGATTAATTTAACAGTAGAAAGCCTCTTGATTACTTCAGTTGACAATGTGTGTAAATTTGTCTGCTCAAAACTTGTATACATTGGGGTACAATGCAAATAAAAAAGCAATCTATTTAGCTCAGGTGTTTGCCAAAGTTTCCCCTAGAGGCATTAGTCCTCCAACACTCAAATCAGCAGCAAATTAACTTTTTTTCAAAGGGGTCATTTTCTGACTGCTGGTTGGTTTGAGGGAATGAGTAATGGAAGGTCTCTAGAGTATGGTTTTACATGTGAGGGGGGAGGGGACGGGGCAGGTGTGATGATGCTTACTGAAGAAACTCTATTGATTAAGTATGTCTGTGACAGAACAGGCTGTAACAGTGTCATCGTGTGGGAACAAAAGACACGAGGGAAAAGGTGTTTGGTTGTAAATCACATATGGCAACACACACTCCTCCTGTGGCCATTGTGGCTATCCCAGAAATCCAGAGCCGGTGACTTAGTGTCAGTGACTTAGAGACTGATTTGTTTACTTCATTCCATAACTTTGAATCCCAGTGTACTGTGCGTCTTCCAGTTTTATAACAATATCAGTGTACTACATGTGTCTGTCATTTTTATAACTACCTCAGTGTATTGCATGCGTCTTCCATTTTTACAACAATCTTAGTGTACTACATGTGTCTGTCATTTTAGTACAATCTCAGTGTACTATATGTGTCTGTCTTTTTTATATCATTCTGTCTCATAAGCAATTGATTGTCTTGCATTGTGAAAGACATGCAAGCAGAAAGTAAACTGGCTTTCAACCTGCTCTGGTGTGTATGATGCTAGAAGTTCCTGAATAGATAATAATCTTCAAATGTGCACAAAGATTTGTGCATACCCACAAAATCACTGTTTTTTGTCAGTTCACCAAATATGATGAATACATAATTTAGCTAAATTTACAACAAAAAAGTCTTACATTTGCTTCAATGTCATACTTTTACTTTTGGACAGCATGGTTTGAATCTGACCCATTATGTTTTGAGAGGCCTGATAAACTGAATATAAAATGTATAACATTATAATCAGTCTCTCTTTTTTCTTTTATCTCCCTCATTTACTCTGTTCATCCTCAAAAAGCATGCAAAAGAAAAGAGCAAGACCCGAGCAAGGAAAGGAGCAATACACCAAAGAAATCCCGCCTGGTCTTTACTGACCTCCAGCGCCGCACCCTGCTCGCCATCTTCAAGGAGAACAAGCGCCCGTCCAAGGAGATGCAGCTGACCATCTCGCAGCAGCTGGGCTTGGAACTCACCACTGTTAGCAACTTCTTCATGAATGCCCGGAGGCGGAGCCTAGACAAATGGATGGATGAGGGGAGCCCAGGAGGGGCTTCCTCCGCCTCCAGCACTTGTACCAAAGCGTGATTGGGGGGGAGGGGGGGTGGGGTGGTGGGAGGGTGGGGATGGGAGGGTTGGGGTGGGGTTCTGTTAAAGAAAGAGTGGTCAGTTTGCCAGGGAAGGGCACATCACTCGATACCAACCTTTTTAAAATTTGCTTTTTTTTTGAGGGTGAAGAAAGGGAGAGGGGCTGTTTACTGGCAAAAGCAGCAAAAACACAATCAAATGCTAAAGGAGACACACAGCGATCGAGCTCTAGGGTAAAGCCACGTGCACACTGCCTGACTAACTCCAAAAGCTGTTTGGTGCACATTGCAGAAAGAGTTATACTATACTGAATAATTATAAAAATCAAATTATAAAAAATGTATGTCATGAAACAGCTTATATTTGAAAAAAATCCATGACCCTTTATATAATTTTGCGTAATTTTAATATACAAAGTTAACATGGGGCAATCAAGAAAGAGGATTTTGCATTTTTAAAACCTTTTTGGTATTTTATTATGAATGCTAAAGGGAAACATAGTTTTTATATTGCATGTGCTGCTTTTAGATGTAATCCAGATTTGCATATATTGAAATTTATTTTTCCTGAAGTAAAAACATTTAGAAATGCACCAGTATTTTAATTCAGGCCTTTTTTTGTTTAACTGTTTCAGCAGCGGTTCTCAGTGCTCAGTTCAGCTGAATTTATCAATGGAGCCATTATACTTACGAGGAAATGATTAGAATCCATCCAAGTACCAACATAATTGGAAAGTGATATTGAGTCAAAGTGTAAATGAGAGTGAATGTGTTAAATTTGACTGAACTGACACCTGAATCGATTTTAAAAATCTCTCCCCATTCTTTAAAAAAAAACTTATTTCACTGAATTCAAACTGAATTAAAACCCAGAGTCAGTTGTGCAAGTTAACTCTGAATGCATGTGACCAGGGGTGCTTCTCTGTTTAAATGTGGGTTCTCTCCAGTTTATTTACAATCATACCAAACTGGCGGAGGACTATATTAAGACAGAGAAGCACAGAACAGCTTGAGAGACGCGGGTGTCTTTCCCACACCGCAGGCAGGGAGCTCAGTCAGCAGCGCTGCACCACAGCTAGACATCTATTCCCAGTGTCAGGTACTGGCAGGTATGCAAGCACAAATCACTCAGATTTAAGTATTGCCTGTATTCAGGAACTCACCTGCACACGTATGTCCAATCTGACGGCATACGCCAACTGCTGCAAGCGCTCCCCTGTAAGACCCACGGCGGTAGTCTTTAAGTATGTGAGCACAATCTCAAAGCACATTTCCCTCGCAATAGAACTGGGACTGCCCAACACAGGGTGTTCTTCACACATTAGAAAACTCAGGATGCCATTTCTATGAAGCGGTTGAAGAACACCCATGCCCCCCCTCCCACCCACATGCACACACATTCACTGGCATAACATTTCCCTATTCGATGCTAACATGTCACACAGGAACAATTGATTCTATTTATTTGGTTAGAAAAAAATGAAATCTATCTTAGCTTTACTGAACTAATTTATTTATCAATTTAGCGAATCACTGGCCTCTGGCTTCTCATATGACTGGAAGAGTTCATGGCTGGGGTCCCCCAACTGATGTCATTAAGCCATTCTCTAATTACCTGCCATGACCTTTTACGGGCATTTTGAAAAGAAAAAAAAGGACAATCTCAATAAGCATGCCTGTCGGTTCAATCTATATAAAAGTCTCCTGATCTGTGTTGTTGTGCTGCAGGTTAGACTGGCAGGTGAATAGAAGACACTATATTGCACCATGATACTGAGGATCTATTCTCTTTCTCACTTAGCAGGAGGCAGATAATATGTAGCTGACACGATTTAACCAAAGAAATTAAACTGCATCCCTTGAATGGATTCTGAAGATAATGTTTTTTGGCCCCATCAGTCCAGTGCCCCTTTGGATCTACATTATTTCCAAATGTAATGAGCTATAACTCACCACACAACCAAAGCTAACAGGAAAGAGGTCCTTGCCAGTAAACAGCCCTTCCCAGAAACATGGATTTTCATGATATAGACGCAAGCCAAAGGCTTTAAGGACTCTTTATGGACACTTGAGACTTTTTCTATTTATTGACGAATCGAAACCAAAGAAACTTTTTTTCTGCACCTAACTGTTCTGCAACAAACTGTTATAGAGAGAATATTATAACAGTGACGACTGACGACGAGGATGAAAGACGGAGGTGGACTCTGGGGAATGGAGAGGTAGCTTTGTTCTCCCAGGTGTGTCGGACTTTTACGGGGAAGCAGATAATGACTAAAAGGGTACAACACGTGTGGAAGCTGCAGCGAGATGGCGGGGGCTTCCTAAGACAGAGTAATGTGTCTCTCAAGTTGAAGATTGTCTTTAACGTGTGCCTATGCAGTTTTTCACCAAAATGGAAAAGAACAACGAAAACCTCATCAGCTACAAAACCAAAGATCCACGGATATTCCTACTGAATTTTTTTTCCCTTTTATTTCCTCCGGCTGTCAACACCGTTGTTTAACCTGTGTACAGGTAAATTCATTCACAACATCCTTTCTCTCAAAAAGGATCAAAGTCGAAGCCTGCAAGCATGTATAGTGATATATATGCTTGCATGCACTCACATTAACACATACTGATGCATACACAAATACATACATTGTGTATAAATGGCACATAATGTATGTATAATGTGTACAATATTTTATTATTTTATGATTATTATTTTCTTACAAAGGGCTCCTTCTCTTCTCAAGCGTGGTACTGTGGGATTCAGTGCACTTTTGACTCTTAGATTTTTCACTTGAAGTTCATATACATTTAATTTTTTACCTAGTTTAGTATAAAAAAAGGTTTATCCAAAATACCAAACTAGCCTGCTCAGTCTAAGCTTCATCAAGAACATCAAGGAACCATCAAGATGGCTTCCTCAATTTCACTCTTCCGTTTTCTGCTCTGATCACCAAATCCTGACTACCTCTTTATTGGTCACCTTCCATTTAGAATGAAGAAAGTTGGGGTGTGGCCAAGCTTTTCCATTTCATAACATTCTAAGTGTAATTAAATCACAGAGTCTTATACCTTCCGTACCAAAGAATATACATTTAGAGTGTATTATAGCATTCCAAGCCTATTTCTGTTGGCTGTGTTTGAAAGGTTGTAGTCTTATCAGTTGAATATTGATTTAAATCAACTGTGATTTGTTTTTCATGGCAAGAATGTATGTCTATTCATGGACTATTCTAGTATTTTCCTTTCCATATTCCACCTATGCACACAATTATGAAACAAGTGGTAGGTCTGACCTGGATTTAGAAACAATTATAGCAGTTGTATATCTCCATTCCAAAACGAATATTTTTTAAAATTTTTTATTCATTTTTTAAACGATGCTTGATTCAGGGAATTACATGTAATCACACTCCCCTTAGTATTCTTTAGGCAATACACTGTAAAATGCTTTTGCTGACCATTAGAAAAAAGGTGCATTCATTAGCAATGACAAATACTGTAGTAAACTTACTAAGCCTACAAAATAATTATATAACCTACAGAGGATTTCAGTCTTACCCTCAAACAAGTTCCGAGCTGAATATGTGTCTGAATTCACGTAGGTGTTGCATGGATGTACGTAGCTCAATGTGGCTTTAAAGTAAACATTGTAGAATATTTACTGGTGAAAATGCCAGATTGTAAAGCTTATTAGTTTGATAAAATACACAAGTGACGTACTCACTGGAAAAATTTAAATAAGAATAATGATTAAATTCATTTATAATTATTGATTTGTTAACATTTGTCTGTCACTAAAACAAACGCATATTGTCCATAATTCTTCTAGGCAAGTGGAAGGAATTAAAGCATGCTTTCATGGTATCTGGATAATCAATGCATCTAAACTGAATAATAGCTTATGTATTTATATTCATTAGACGTACAGATTGATATTACAATCATTACAAATCAAAGTATCAGAAAGAGCAATGACAGTTTATTGTGTGCTAATGACAATAATAGAAATTATATTATCTCGTATGAATTAGGAAAGTCTATTGTCGAATTTAGTGTGTTTGTGCTGTGATGTGGATTAATGCCTAGGCTTTATCATTTATATAGAGTGGTAGCAACGTCAAATGGTGGATAATTGTGTGTGTGTGTGTGTGTGTGTGTGTGTGTGTGTGTGGGGTGGGGGGGGGGGAATCTCAAAAGAAATCAGATCATATGCAGAAATGTCCTGTAAGCATTCTCTCTCTATCCATCTCTTTTGCATCTCTTAATTTCATTTGTTCACGCATTCCATTGGCAGAGTTCTGCACTGAATCCTTATGTCCCTGTTTCGAAAGGGGGAGCCCATGGGAAAATGGGGAGGGGGGTTTAGACACATCCAAGAGGAACTCAGTTTTCACAAAATTAAATACAAAAGCATCAGTAACAAAAAAACATACCAAAAACCAAAGCTCATCTGTTGAGAGGAAACTGCTCAAGTATCGGTCAAATAGCTTTATCCTATAGTTTTCTCTCTTAAAGCTTCTAATCCAAAGATCGTTCACTGACCATGCCCTCAGGCCAATCGTGGCCGCGAGTGAACTGGGCGGAGCCCTTTTCCAGCCAATCGTCTCACTGCATTCTGGTTTGGAGGAAAACGTGCCAACCAAGGATGTGAAAACTAATCAGTAGAGGTTTTCATTGCTTGTCTCGGTACTAATGGTTGTCAATGATTCTGTACATTTTTTTTCTTAACTAGGGTTTGCAATATGTAATTTTATTTATGTAATTTCTATTTTTAAATTGAGCTTTATTTGAAATTGCCAAAAAATCCTTTGAAACTCTGTACCCTGATCAGCTTGCCAAGGTTTACATTGTTTTATTTCATTGTTTTTTCTTTCTTTGTTTTTAATTGTCCAACACTGTCAAACTTATTTATTTATGACCAAGGTGTGATAGAACACTTAAATAGTTTCTTTTTTTACTTAATTATTTAATACTATTTAATTAGATGTAATTGTTTGGATAAATATTTATGGGTATTTAAGAATGTTAGTGCATCAAAGATGCAGTGCTCTTGTCTCCCCTTAATTTATTATTAGTTAGCTTTACTTTAAAAAGCAACAGAGCATGGATAAAAATTATTTAGAAGTGTAACTGGAGTCTTAATGACAAAACAATGATCAAAATGTAGCTTCAGGTTAGTTGTATTTATGATGTTGACAAAATATATAAT
Source organism: Anguilla rostrata (assembly GCF_018555375.3). Taxonomy (NCBI): domain Eukaryota; kingdom Metazoa; phylum Chordata; class Actinopteri; order Anguilliformes; family Anguillidae; genus Anguilla; species Anguilla rostrata. The sequence goes on from NC_057946.1 coordinate 21,352,891, forward strand.
TTAAATGTAGTTTGTTTTCTTTATTTTGCTTAATTTGTTTTCTGATAAGAAGAATCTATCGAAAGAACACAAAATCATACCGAGCACTACATCTGCATTTCTGTGATCGATATAAAAAAAATGTATTGCGAAACCTTTGTATTGTATTGAGAGTCCTGCTCAGAATGACGGACAAGCAATGAATTTCAGACTGGCGTTTGCGGTTCTTTTGAACGGGGGACACACGTTGACTGGGAATGTTGCAGACTCACCAAAGAAAACCCAAGAACACAAGAGTGAGTGGGCTGCACACTGCTCCACTCGTTGAAGGAAAACAGAGGATTCCCTTGAAACTAGCTGCTTCCAAGACTGACTTGTGTGTGTACAAAAATCTTTCTATTTCTATAGTGAGAACCAAAGAGGCTACCTCACTGACTTCTCCATTTGTAATTTTAATCGTGTTGATGAAACCAAAGATACCAAAGATTTCTTTTTTTTCTCTCGTACGGTCTGCGCTTGGCCAATGCTTTCATTTTGATACTGTAGCCCTTCTCTCTCCCTCAACTTTTCTCTCACACCCAAAAATCTCTTTCTCTCTCTCTCTCTATTTCTCTCAAACACAAGCTCTCCCTTCTCCCAAAAGAGTAAGTGTAAGGGGGAAGGGGTGGCTGTGTCGTCTTGTCCACTTGGTCCATGTGCTTCATCATTCTTCTCACCAGTGGGAATATAGCAGATGTCTGTAAACAGACGAAGACCAAAAAGCTTTTACAGAAATGTGTTTACTGAACAGACATCACCACATGTCAAGCACATTTCCAAATTCACAGCTCTGTTAATGTTGTAACAGTTGTTTAAAGCTATTTATACGATCCAAGGATCAGTACATACGTTTGAATCGCATGGTAACTGACTTATCTGGTGGAAAGTTCAAAGAATAAATGTCAATATTGAAATTTAAAAGTGTGAAAAATCATTACTGACCATAATGCCCCCGCAGAATCAATCCTGCCCCTTTCACCTCTATAAGATCTAAAATGATCTGCATCTGTACGTTTTCCTAGAAGCTCCTTGATCTGTCAAGAGGCCCAAAAGAAACCATTAGAGACAGCTGTTTGACACAAAATGGACGCAGTATTCCCAAAACCTCAGCTCTTTGATTGAGTTGGGGAAGCCGCAATGCTGAGCTGTCTCCTGTTCCAGCAATCGGCTGTGGAAATAAAGAGGCTTCAGCACAGGAAAACCCACTAGTGAGGAGTAGTGGAGGACATGGAGATCTGGCGATGATGACACTGGGAGAAATAGCTACTTTTTCAACTTATTATTACCATTACTATTATTATAAATGTAGTTTTGCTATTATTGCTTTAATAATAATAATAATAATAATAATAATAATAATAATAATCACTCACCCTTACAAAAAAGAATGTATGTTAAAATATTAGATAAAAAATATCTGGAAAGTATATATTTTTAATAAGACAAAATAATGTTTCATGTATTACAACATTTTAATAAAACATGGCCACTTTCATTTATGTACATTTATGGTAAAGTGTGGTATATACAAGTATGATACATTCAGCTGAACACATAAATTACATTGGTGAAAATGGCATTAATTGGTCATGATTTGTAATATGTGACACATATGGACGTGACGTGCCCCAAATATTTACATTCATTTTAACATATATGTCTTTTTTGATAGGGCTGCTTCCGAATGACGTAGAGAACGCTTTCATTGCAAAGTATGAGATAACCATGGGATGAGTGCCTTGCTTGAACCAAAGCGAAGTCTAGACCTCTCTGTACTTTTTATTCCTGTGAATACCTCAGCTTAAACGGGCCACGGCGATGACGAGCAGACCCGTTGGATCTGGTACTGTGGTGCTTTGCAATGCAATCACGCAAAGAACAAAGAGAAACGATACCAAAGGCTTTAAAATGCATCTCCTTTCCTCCCGTCTCTTTATCAGTATGGTGGCAAAGCTTTAAATAAAAAAAGAAAAAAAAAGTTGTGGCACGATAGCGCAGACCGTGCGTTCTTTACCAAATTTTCTCAGATATACCTCATAGATAATAGTGTTTAGGGTAATGTTACTATAGCGTATGTAATAAATTATTCACTTGTTTTTTTTTTTGGTAACTGTGACTTTATGAAACAAACAAAAAAGCTTTATATATTTTAAGTTGTGTTTTTCTTTTTGTAATAGTTGAAGAGGTGCGCTTACAAAAACAATGGCTTGTCATTTTCTTTCTGGTTTTAAAGTGTCAATTTACTTTTGAAAACATCTTCTGTGTTTTTTTTTTGGGGGGGGGGGGGGTGGAGGGGGGGGAGGGGTGCGGTGGATACATTTTTAAGGGGTCCATTTTTGGTCCATTTGTCTATTTTCTTTGGATTGGGAACGAGTTGCAGAACGAGCCCAAAGTTTACAGTTTTCACGGATGGAGGAAAAAGATCTGTTTCTTGTGTTTTTAGACCATGTTCATTTCCACGCGTCGTACTTGGTCTTACTTGTTCTGTGTTAAGGTGTAGCATTATAAGTAGCAACTGCCAAACAGTGCTATAGACCTAATTTTATGCATGAGGATATTTACAATTAGCTAGCAGTGATGCATTGTGATTATTCAAAGTTTCATTTCCACGTAGATTCTGTTTCTTTTTATATGGATTTTACTTTTGCATGTCAGCCTGATATTATTTTAAAGAGCGAGGCTCAGTTGTGTATATATCCCACAGTTGAAGCAGACCTGCCTGTGAATATGGTGGAGAAGGACATTTGATTTGAGGTTGGAAAGCATGAAGCAATCAACCATTTACTGTAGTGTTTGAAACATGAATTTGCCAGCATAATATACCTGAAAGACCTTTAAAATCTTGAACTAAATTTGCAATGGGCAAATCATTTCTACAGTTAAGGAATATATACTCCTGAACAAGTATGTCACACACCTACCATGTAATCTGGCCTGTAGTCTTTTTTTAAATATGACCTTCATTTACATTTGTGACAAGGAAACAAAGTTGCTGATATTTCAGAAGCCATAATGTATAGGCCTACATGTTTTGTTTTTTGTTTTTACTGTAAAAGCAAATTTAGAAGTTTAGGCTTTCAAGTTTCAATCTCCCTCTCTGTCAACTCAAATCAGGATACAAAGGGAGTAAGTCTCCCTTATGATTTGAGTGGTCTGCAGAGATTATAAACATCTAATACGCTGAGTCCAATACACAGAGAGAACTCTCATTTCCTTCTCCACCCATAATCTAAATCAGGTCACCGTTTCCCAGTCTAAACAGCCAGGTGACTTATTGACCACAGTGTACATACAGCAGTGTTTAGATAACTTCCCACCCAACTACTGGTAGTTTTTCTTAGGAATGTTTGTTATACAAATAAGGGTGTATGCATCTATTTAAAAAAATACATAAACACAAATTTATATGTTTACACTAGCAATGGTGTAAGTTTCACAAAACCAATAATACAATTACATAGGACGCATAATGTAAACACATTAAGCCCTATTCACCAATGAAACAAACAGTTTATGACAGTGATGTCACTCTGGTCTGAGCTAAAGTCCAAAGATGAACAAGCTTTATACCAAAATATAAAATGCCCTGAACTGCCTATATTGTACATTATATTTTGTTTGTATGACATCATTTCGACCAAAGCTGTAATATGTGGTTTTACAGGAATGTAGCAAAAATGAAGGACAGGTATGGGCTCATCTGGCCAATTTTAACACAATTAACTCGGGTGCACACCTCCATTCCTTGAGCACTAGTCTGCATGCTGGTTTTTGTTCCAACCAATTATCCTTTAGTTTTAGTTTTCAGACAGCTCTATAAACTATGCTGGTTCACTCCTGTACTTGAGCACAGTAAACTCTTTAGGATACACACGCAGTCTGTGGCTGTAGCTGGTGCTCATACAAATGTCAGATCAAGATATGACTGAGCTAATTAAGTAATTAGGAGCATAAGTTAGGAGCATAAGTTGGCACAGAATCCTGAAACGGACCAGCCCTTCTTGTGCATCCCTGAATTAAGTTACAAAGTAAGAAATAATGACAAAAAATCTCTTTTACATGACACATAAAGAAGACTCCCCACTCTCATCCTTCAATTTGGCCTGGACACAGAGGACAGCAACTGTAGTGCTCACACTGGGGAGAAAAACATCTAATTGTCTGGAATTTAAAAGATGGGTTCCACCAGTCCCGACATTCCTCAGTGTAACAATGTGTTTGGAATTAATTCAAAGCTCTTTAGCTTTGAAGTATGATACATTCTTTTGAATTCATACACAATGTTTTTGTGTTGCATTGCCCATAGTTAAGGTCAAAGGACATCATGCCTAGATGGAACAGAGATCAAGGTCACGTGATTATGTTTTCTCTGTACTGCACAAAGAAAGGACAAATATTCTTCCACTGGTACATTTTTATGCATATTCAAGAAAGCTGCTGGTTTTGTTTAGGTTTTTCTGTGAAAGAAAGCCTTTGAAAGAAATTCCAGAAAGACGCAGTTTCACACATTTGAAAGTATTGTCCATTGCCAGTGTGCTTCAGGTCATAGATTGCCTCAATGTGATCGATAACCCTTTCTCGGTCTGGCATTGTTTGGGGACCTCAAAAATCCTGTCAAAACAGAAAGGAGTTTGCCAGTATAGACAAACGAAAAATGTGGTGAATATTTCATATGTTATTATGTTGTTCAATGTAAAAACAGCTTGTATTTAAACGACCCTCAAGACATCAGCGAGTTCTCCAGAAGATTTGTATTCAGTTAGTTCAAACTGAAACTGAAACTTCTCTGTTCTGCTCGGCTTTCTGTGAAGCTTGTCTCCTTTGTTACAATGTTTACAATAATTTAAATACGAAAATTTGTGCAGGTTAATTCATTATGAATAAAAGTAAACTCACAAATGCAGTGTAAGAGTTCAAGGTATATATGGAACTGTTTTAACCCTGTATTCACTGCATAGACCTGGAAAAACATTTTCTCAACCATATGAATTGTACAGCATCATTCCATAACCAATCAGAAATGCCTGCACATGCAGCTGAAATTCCTGTTTTAAATTCTTTATAAAAATGCATTCATGATATATCTACACAACTGAGATGATTCTTTATGACTGCATATGCGTTTGCATGTCTTTTAGTACAACATTTCCTTTGAATTTGAGCAACAGAGTGCACATTGGGTCTGCATTATTTCAAAAGCTCTTTGTATGAACCCTACAGCCAAGCAGGACTTCCAATTACTATTTGCGCCTCTCATCTGTGCAATATTATTAGCTGTGTACAAAAAAAGAAAAAAAAAAAGAAAAAAAACATTAAATAAGATTATGGAGTTACAACTTGCTGTATCAGTGTTACATGTTTCAACTACTGCATACATTGGAGCTTTTAATATTGTTGAAGTTGCTGGTGTATTGGGCACTTTAAAACCTTTGCAGAACATCCCAGTCCGATCTCAGAAGATTCAGTTGTGTGTGTAGCTACTGTTTATATTTGCTGTTTAAACATAATGCTCTACATTGCGCACGCATTCGTGTTTTGTCTGCATCATGCTGAAGTTTTTTCTGTTAATTCATTTGTTTTTATTCCCACTATCATCAAATGATAGTGCTGTATATTCTGCAATTAATATCAAATAAACTGCTTTGATTCATTCACATTACCTCCTGCTGTTTGTGGTCTTTTCTGTGTAGACGTATAAGCTGAGGGGGAAAGATCATTTTTTGCCGTGACAATGGGGATGTTTGAGAATTTTTACTGAAACAAATTCACACATTAATGTAAAGAATTATCTCATCGCAATTTCTGAGCACTTGTGGCAGCAGACAGGTATTCATTTTCACATAAAGCAGAAAACCTATGCTGCTAAGAGGCTACCAATCCACTTCTGCTGTCAATTTTCTGCAGTGGGTAGTCTTCATAAAAATGCAGCTATGCTTGGTTAGACGTGGACACAACAGGCCGAGTTGTTTTTCTCCCTCAACTAAACTCCACCAAAATGGTGTAATCATCTACGAGCACCAGAATAGAGAAACCGGCAAACGGGCCTTTACACGGATTACACTGTCGTTCGATTCCCTTCAACTCCACAGATAGCTTGCCTGTTCCTTACTCTGTCTGGCACCTGTTGTCCTGGCAACCACCACCTTCTGGGGCCTTATCTGTGGACATTTGGCTTTTCGTCACCTAGCGGGAAGATCAGAGACCAAGGTAATGCTGTGCTTGCCATAATCAGAAAATACTTGCGTGAGGCAAGTTTTGACTTGCCTGGGGCAAGTATGCATCATGCAGGGGGCAGTACTGTGCACTTCTTTTCACGGGGCACAGCCGACCTCAGATTTAATACCATTATAGGAAACACCCGGAATTGTTTATCCATTAGCCATGTTTCAGGAATCAGAAATGGGAGCCAGTAATGACAGATCAGAGGCATACCTCAGCCTATGGGAAGTGTCTGAAGAAGGCAAGCCCTTAAATACAGCACTGCATTAGTATTCATGAAGAGCTCTGTCCAGCCTCCCTTTAGGTTAGAGTAGAGGGGGAAGCTACACCCCCGCTAGCTCAGGCATAAATTCCCTGCCATTTGACCACTGTGCAAATTACAAGGACAATTATACCCATTTTTACTACTATCAAAGGATGCACACGGCGTTAGCCCTTTCCACCCTTGGATAAAAGTGTATGAAGCAGGTCATAACGGGTATTGGATTATGATGTTTTTATATTGGATTGTAGTATTGATCACAATCACACTAAAGGGGCTGTCCATACACCCGGCAACACAGCTGCCTCTCAGCACAGCAGGTGCCCATGGCAACCCAGCAATGCAAACAACATGTGCTTCGGGTGTTCATGACCAATTTGCACTATGCGCAAGCTGAGAAGAGGAATTCACTTTAAATGAAAACGCGCCTCTTGTTCGCGGAACGCGCTAAATTAGCGGCGTGAAGCGCTCCCAGATGCGGGGCCCGGCACGGCACCTGCACTCCGCTCGGAAGAACCTTCCGGAATCTCCCAGATGCACGGCGAGCACGAAGGCAAACAAACGCAAGAAGTGCAATCAAATATTTATTCTTAAATGAACATCTCAGTCGAGGTCGACGTATATACAGAGGAAGTCACCTTTTCATGAAATCTGCAGTTTTTTTTTTTTGTTTTGTTTTTTTTCTCCATAGCATTCCACCCGTTTATTGAAAAGGACATTCTTACATAGACAAAGCGAAAGCATTTTCAGTTTCAAAGCAGAGAGCTCTACGCCACATACACGCATGGAAGTCCTGGTTTAAGGTGCACTAAGTTATGTTTGGAAGCCTGCATCTCTTCCATAAATTAACTAAATGCGTTTATGACATTGTACTGGCTGCTCACTAAATCAAATCTAACATTTTATTAAACAAATAAATTAACCTCTACTTTCTGATATTTCCTCTACAGATTCATCGACTTCACTGCTGAAAATCGTTTTTTGTTTTTGGCAATGTAGAACCCTAAAAGTACAAGTCTCACCAGATAAACCACACATCAGAGTTTAGCTATACATACTTATCTGCGAAAGTACACACTTTCAGATTCATTTTTTCCTCAAATGTATTTAAGTACTTATGTAAGTCTGAATGTAATCAGTCTTAAATTATTAACGCCAGTAGTGCAACATTGCAATGATGTAATCAGTGACACACAAAATCTGCATAGTGCCTGTTACCAAGCTACAAGTGTGTATAGTCAAGAGCTCTACACACATCCCTTATGAAAAATCCTTTAGTGCAATTTAATATTTCCTCAAGAAGGTAAACATTTAAAAAAAGAAACTTCTCAGAGCTATCTATAATGTACAACTGTCATAGTTAAACATTTGGTATGCTGCTCAATGGGTCATTTCCATTTCCCGACAGTAAAGCTCTAGTGATGTCACAGCAACGAGGGATTCTGTGACTCTCTGGCACAGAGCCTGTTCTCCATGTTGTGAAAGTGTTTGAAAAAGCTAGAGCAAGTTAAGCCCACACAGGACTGCCACAAACTGTTTCCTGTGTGTGGTGATGCTATTTAAACTGTGCTTACCAAACATGTGAAGGTTCTTCGTACCTTGACTTTAATAGCACAGGGATATTTTTCAAACGCTTCAGAGAAAAGGCAAAAGTTCATCTATTACCACCACAACTACACAGATGCTATGTTATCACAGCACACGGCAACACAAAGCTTAGTTTGAGCATACTGTGAACGTTCTATACTTACACTAGCTAATAGCCTGCTATATAGTGTTTGACAGAAGAAATTTAAGCTTTACCAACTCAGATCAATTACCTGTTGTATTAAGTATTGATCAGTTGCTTTCTTCACTGGGTGAAGTACACTGCAAAGACTGAACCTGGCAGGATGCATCTCCTTCACTCAGGCTCTGGTTTTTACACATTGCCCACTGCACCACCCTAGATAAAATACACCACAAGGCAAACCATGGTATTAAAATCTGGTTTTATCATCTGATCAGCATGATAACAGTAAGTTTGAGAATTGACCATTTCTCAGAAAACAACCCCCAGGTTTCAATTAAAAGACAACCTAACAATGCATGTGACTGAGCTGCTTTTAGTAGTCCTCCCTTCTACAGAATGACATTTCTGACCCCAGTTCATATGTTCATGTCACTTTCTCCCTCTTCCCCCTCCTGCCCTTTCCAATTCAACCCCTCCTATCATCCTCCCTCACTTTCCTGCTCGTCCATTCTCATTTCATTCTCCCATGAAACCCCCCCCCCCAACCCATAGCCCCAACCGCACCCAAACCTTGCCCAGCTCCTACCAATAGCGTCCCAGCCCAGCACACACCCTCACGTTGCAGATGTCAACTGGAGCCCTCTCAATGAGAGATCGCACGGTGCTGCAGACCCAGAGTCCAAAGAGTCCCAGAGTCCACAGCGCTTTCGCTTCGCTGTGCTCCCTTTCGGACGCACACTGGCCCTGGAGAGCAGCAGCCCCTGAGAGCAGCGGCCCTAAACCAGGGCCCCCAGTTTCACCCCCCTTAATCAACAACATCTACGGGCCACTTGGGAAAAGCGGGGGGGACAATGAAAAACAGATTACAGTGAAGGTGAGAATGCACTTTACTGTATTAACTCACATTAAGTTGCTGATGCGGTCTGTTTTTATGCAAAGAAAGAAGACTTTGGGAAGCACTCGTTAAGGTTCTTTAGAGTAAACAAAATTAACATGTATAAATGGCTCATTTTAAAATATAAATAAAATAAGTTAAGCTCAACTACTTCTGAATGTTCAACAGCAGTATTAAAAAAAACAAAAGTGCACACGGGTATGACGTGGAAAAGAAAGGATGAGCAGAGCTCAGTGAGCACGTCCTCTCTCTCCCATCTGCCTACGGTGGTAACAGGAGCAGAGGCCGGCAGTCATGTGCGTTACGCGGTCATGTGGCAGCTATGCCTTGTGCGAGGGGAGCGTGAAGGCACATGGTCAGGTGTGTTCTTTTCAGGTTTGCTCAGGGAATAAACAACACTGAGGGGTTCGTCTGTATTTCTGTCTAACTGTCTGTCTGTCCGTGCACACAGGTAAGGGTGTCACTGGTCCTGGAGGCCGCAGCGCTCTGTCTGTCTGTCTGTCTGTCCTTCGGAGTGGCTGTGCGCACGCTGTTGTGCGATGGCGTAAAGCTAGCGCTAACGGGCCCTGGCAGGAATGAGAGCAGAGTCAGAATCGGTCCAGCATCTCCACCTGAACCCACGTCCAGCAGAGGGACGTCCTTTTCCCATAAACACACAGTTCATCTGGGACAGCCGCTGACCTGTCTGCCCACACAGACAGAGGGTCACTGTGGCCCGGTGAGATCCTCCTGTGTGCAATAAGATCTCCTTCTGACAGCATGTATGCGTGTGAGTTCCCCAGAGAAACAGCAGGGAGCAGCAGAGAGACACAGGGCCCGGATGAGCCCGCTCTGCTGGGGGCCTCATTCACAGCCCTCTGAAGGGGAATCTCTAGAGTGAAAGGGGAAATGACCAGATGATTCTGCTAGCAGAAAGGGGTTACTTTTTAAAATCCTATTCAACAAAGGAGGAATGCGGTTTCCCAAGATGCACTGGAATGTTAGTGCTGTTAAAACTGAGAAAAGCCTTCACGCTGTTTATTTCTTTAACTTTGGGAGGGACGAGGGGAGACAGCTTGTCCTTTCCAACGAGTTTCCTGGTGCTGTTGTGTTAACTCTGGGGCATGTCCTTTTGCCTTTGCAGTCGGGGGGGTCTGGGGGTGTTGGGGGTTCGGGTCAGAGCTTCTGGCTGGAGAAGAAGGCCTTGGTCTGGCCGCAGGTGGGGTTCACACACAGGGGGCAGCGCAGGGTCAGCTGCCGGGAGCACAGCTCGTTGGATCTCAGATGAGACCGAACCAGGTCGGCGAGCGCCTGTGAAACGTTAGCACAATCACCGTGAGCGCAAAGCCTCATTCAGGGAGAAGCACAGAGCTCACGTTTACACATTTTCACATTTACATAATGCAGGTGTTCAAATGTGCAACAGCAGTTTTTCAAATCCACAGTCTTCTATTCACAACTGGAGTCCACTCGGTGCCTTGGCTCTCACCTTGAAGAACAGGGGGTTACCGTTCAGGGATTCTGCCCTGCGGATATTCTCCACACCGCACTGTGGAAATGGAAAAGAATAAAAATGAATGAATTAGTTACACATTTCCACGTCCTCAGTTTCATTCAAATGGTTACAATGTGTACGCTCTCCTGACAGCGGGTTCCTCTGGGCTCAGCTCTGCATTATGGGAAATGCGTGATGTATCACCGGTATTAACGGGGCTGCACAACTGGTTCTAAGCTGGTGTGAACAGCGGCCATGGTGGCAGAGATAACCGGATCAACTCTCGAAGCACAAACACCAAAGATGGAAGTAAAAGTGTGAACTCACAGCAACCTGATGCCAGTAACCACCCACCCAGCATGCCAATCCCCTGAAGCACTGACACCAATACCAGTATGGACCAGCTATTTAATGGGAGCAGAGAGCAGAGGTCTTCATCATTTCCCCACATAAGGGGTATCGGGTTCCACAGCCCACCCCTCCTGGGCCACTTCCAGTAACCGTGGAAACATAACCACGGTGAGCCCTCCTCCTCCAATCAGGGCAGGATCAATGGGAGGGAGCGGCTGCAGTGGGTTAGGCACCGGCGTATGGATCTGCGGTCTGGGAGGTGCCACTGAGAGCACAGGCCAGCAGCACTTACACCAGGGCACTTACACCCCACAGGAATGAGCACAAAAACAACAAACACACTTTCTCTCACACACACACACACACACACACACACTTACACCCCACAGGAATGAGCACGAAAACAACGAACACACTTTCACACACACACACACACACACCCCACAGGAATGAGCACGAAAACAACAAACACACTCACACACACACTTACACCCCACAGGAATGAGTAAACACACACACACACACACTTACACCCCACAGGAATAAGTATCAGAGAATATATACATATACACACACAGCCATGACTTGTCCTCTGAAAATACACTCACACGCACTTGAATTTGCCCACTCACATGTACATGCGCTGTACACATTTTTTTAAATCCCACTTCACTAACTTTTTGTATGCTTCTGCTTCTGAGTTCATATAAATCAGCCGGGTGCTTTCGTCTTTTGGGAAGACAGAGCTGTACCTTTGGTTGCAGCAGGTTTGAAAGAGTTCTCCTCCCCTCATTAATCATTACATGCTGGGGTGTATACAGATCTAGGGCTGACTCTTCACTCATAAACTTTGACCTTGTTCCAGTCTGAGTGAGCCCATACCAGAGTAACAACCATTCAGACCCCACTGCAACACCTTCCCCTTCACTCCAGTTCCACATCCACTTCCAACTGAGAATGCGGCTCAATATATGACAAAATTCTAATCACATGACTTTTAATTAAGGAGATTAAAGGCGCTTGCTTGCTCCAAACTGATTCCTTGTAATGAGAAGTGCTCAGGTGAAGAATGTGCTCATCTAAGACTTCCTGGATCCCATATGCTGATAAAGAAATTGTAACAAATAAGTCTAATTTTCTTCAAGGTGCCTCAAATGAAGATTAGAGCAGAAGATGACGGACATGTTGAGTGGGCACACGCTGTTCTGCCTTGAACAGGGCCCGTATTCAAAAGCATCTCACTGTAAGAGTCTCATCTAGCCATGGGCTTCCATTCTCCATGTCCTGAACTCATCCAGTAAGAGCAGAAAGACAAACCCGATAGAAAGAGCACCTGTGTGGCAGTTGTGTTTTTAACCTTTGGAAGAATAGTTTTTTTAGAAAATTCAAAATTCTAAGTCAGTCTAAGTCTAGTTTCAGCTACAAGTAATGATTGTTACATCAGCATTGCAATGTTCAGTTAAGAACATTCTAGTCTGATTTGTGACCTCATGCCTTAACCCTTTGAAGAGTGCATTTTTTTTAACCAGTAGTGATTGTTACATCAGCATTAGAATGTTCCGGTCAGAACACTCTGATCACATATTTATGATGTAAGAGGACAAAGGTTTAGGTAAGCACTGGATGCATCAGAAGTCTCATCGCTGGAAGCGCGCGGCACGCGGCACTGATGCATCCGGAGCAGTGAGGGCGTCTCCCTGTGGGGCTGCTCCACACTGACCTCCTCCCCCAGCACCTGGGAGTACTCGATGTCCAGCTCGTGCAGCGTCTCGATGTGGTCGCTGGTGAAGGCGATGGGCACCAGCAGCAGGTTCTTCTTGCCCCGCTGGCACAGCCCCTTGATGACGTCGTCCGTCTGCGGGCCGAGCCAGGGCATGGGACCCACCTGGAGGCGACGGGTGGGGGAGAGAGAGCGGCCAGTATCAGAAACAATCTCATTATCCCGAAATCCACCTCATTTCAATCAGGGTTCCTTTCTTGAATTCATAGTAAAGTGAGAAAAAAATGGAAGGAAATGATGATGTAATATGATCATTTCTGTGATTGCTGCTTTACAACAGTAACAATTAACAGCCTCGGTCACTATTATTGAGCCTGTGACTTAATTTTGTTAATTGCCCAACCCATTTCTGCAAAACTGTTTCAGTGGTCTTAACATGTATGGAGTACTTGAAAGGAACTGACTAACAGGTGTGTCAAACCAAACAAACTCCCTGTTATGCCTGCTAACAAAGGATAGTTTAAACGGAATTTTCTGTCGCAGCTATGCTTCATAACCACCAGATGGCAGTGTTGTCCCACATCCTGCAGAACCATTGAGTGAATGAACTCATTATAGTCGACCAGTGCTATTGCTTTTCCCCACATTGTGATAATGATCTCAACCACCGAGTGCTCAGATTAGGCCTGGGGTAGCATCAAATCTATTAGCGAGTGTATTTCTATTCACACTGGCTACGTATTATTCCACAACCGCAAGATTCCTATGAAATGAAGGGTGACAACAGTGTGACCATTTGCCCAAATGAAATCAAACTTCAGACCCCCAGCACACTGAAGGTAGTGCTGGCGGCCTGCACATGCGCTACCTTGGACTGCCAGACGAGCCGGTACGGGTTACAGTGCTGCAGCCTCTCCATGACCCTCTGTACCGTGGCTCCAACCTCTTGGGGGTAAGGGTCACCTCGATTCACCACCTGCAGGAACACAGACCACGTCGCTGCTGACTACCACCCCCCCGAGAGGTCTAAGCGGCACCTTTCAGAGGTGTCAGCACTCAGGAGAGATCCAGACCCCACCGCGGTGACAAACACAAACAGACTCCGAGCGCAGGGCTCTCTTTTTACACCATCTAATGCTGCTGTGGGCAAAACATCCGTAATTAGCTCTGCGGCAGCATCTTTGTGTTTAGCTAAAACAGGAAATTCAATGTTTAATGATATAATAATTATAATGCATGATAAATGACGATTACATGCACTTACTTGAAAATGTTCCTCAAGTAAACTATTTTTCTGGCACATCAGGTGACTTAAATGCCAACTGCATTCAACCAAAGCATCTCATTGGATTTATTCCCCACATAAGCCTTTTCAGACCTCTTAAGGCCCACTGCACTCTGAGCATGTGTACGTTTAAAGGTGAAAGCACACTCACTGGCTTTAGCAAAGAGGGAAACTCTGTGTTGGAACGCTCACAGCACACAATTCACAGGGACCAGGTGAAGAACATTCCCTCCACACAGTGTAGCTCAGCACAGTGTCATTGCATGCACTAGTGCGGTACAGCCGTCAGCCACACGCAGAGCCAGCGGGACAGGCCAGTGAGTCTTCCTGCAGGCAGGTGACAGAGCGACAGGGAGAGACACAGACTGCCTGGGGCCGCGGGAACAGCGTCCGGGGAGACAGACGCAGCCCTCCACCAATCAGGCGGCAGTACTCACAGACATGGGGAGCGAATGCGCAGAAAACAGGATGACCACGTCGTCCCTCTTGTCTGCGGGGAACTTCTCCAGCTCGTTAAGGATGTGCTGGGCGAAGCACTGGGAGGAAACGACAGAAAAAGAGGGATGAGCATCGCGCCCTCACACACAAACGGGCTCCTAACGCCTGCACACCATCACAACTTCTGTCCTTCTTAGGGGCCTTCAAGTGAATCCTTCATACCAGTGTTACCACAGACTCGTCCAACTGAACCACAGCCGTGTCCTGTGGAAAGCTTTTAACTGCTCCATTTCAAATACACCCAATTTAGGATTCATAAAGCCTCATTTTGCCATCATTAGTGATGCTGTGGTCAAACGGGATTTTCAAGGCAAGAGTCCTTTTATTTGTGCATCCACCTGCAGAGCATTCATAAATGAAAACAGCCGTCTGAAGACAGCAGTGTACAGTAGCCAGGGTACAACAGCCTTCTGGTCTAAAGACTGCCCTCTGTTAGAACACGTAATGAATCTCATGCATTCATTACAAACGTGTATAAATCTGGAAAAAAATGATAAATCATTTGGAATTCAGGTTCTTGCAATAGTGTCATTTGTTCTACCACAAAAGGCTTGACTGAAATTAAACAGCTCTGACATATTTAATTGTTTTTTGCACAAATATATGCAGAAACGGTTCATTAGGAAGAGATCACAGGAAGTGATGATTTGATTATTTTTTAAATTTAAATCTTATTTTGTAAATATTTTTAATGATCGCATTAATATACTACAGGGAAGTGTAATACACAGTCCTTTAATGTGATCAATAAGGTAGCCACATTAATCACAATCTGATGTAATATCCGATGTTTGATCTTTAATTCATTAAAATAATAAGTTTGATCTATAATTCATTGAAAAAAATCCATCACTCTCACTGGCTATGGATCCCATTAATGATGTCTTATCTCTACACATTAACAAAAACAACACACAAAAGCATTCCATGAAACGTGTGAATCAGTATCAGACGAGAGAGTCACAGAGGAATTAGCGAGCCCTCCTCTCATCTTCAGGGCTCAACAGACGCACTGAACACAGGGTGTGCCGGCGTTGAGTCGGGCCAATCTGAGTCGCCCTTATTCATCTCAGAAGCGTCGGGAGAAGACTGCAGATTAGCGCACGCTGTTTCCCGGCCAAAAATAACCCTCAAGGAGCAGCTGGTGATTCGCAGCCATGATTAAGGACCGTCAGGGTCTCTATGGCAACTGTGCTGCTGGAGCTGAGCTTGCTGGGCCTCGGACAGAGTTCCGCTCTAGTGGAGCTGGCTGAACAGCGCGAGGCTCAGATCGATGACCGCTGGGAAGTGTAAGGGGGCCTAAGGATAGGAATCAGCGTTGAGTGGAGAGACAGAATCAGGCTCTTTGGGTTTTGCAGGTTCCCCCCCTTCAGCTGTCCATTCTCCATGTCAGTGAACGAGGCTGTGACCACGCCCCTCTGCCTGTCACTCACCTCGACGAGGAGTGGGTGTGTGGGCCATCTGTCAATCACGCTCCAGCGCATTTTGGGCCGCTCCCTTCGGTTGCTGTAGTACCGGTAGATGGCGTTCAGACTGCTCCCTGTTAAACAGAAACATCATCACTATCATCATCACCACCACCACCAAGAGAATGTGCCAAAAACAATCAAAGAAATTGAAACAATCCAGCTTATAGAGAACGCATGCTCCTAGCAAGAGGTGCTTCATTTCTGTGCCAGGATTAAATTCAGGCCATAACGCAGATCGCTGTACACAAACAAAAGCTCGTCTGAGGCTACTGAATGCTGCTGTAGATACTGTGACATGGAGAAAGCTTAGTATTTAAGTTGAGAATGTGGTGGCAAGAGCCAAGTGGCAGCTAAAAATGGCAAATAAAGGAAGATAAAACAAAATGATTACAAATCTGCATGTGGTCTTAGCTCTATTAGGATTCACCTCTTCACCAATGGCAGTAAATACACATCTGTGCCATTTAAATCTTTGTAACTGTGCCAGTGATCCCAGCTAATAGAAGGGCCTCTGCTGTCAGGCAGCATAGCCATGTTTTTAGATCCATACATGCGCAGGTGCTGTAGCTGAGAACTACAGTAGCTCTGCGGCCATGTTTGTTTCGTTGCTTTTCATGTTTAAGTTTGTTTTCCAATTTCTTGTCTTTTTTTTTATTCCGTTATCTTCAGGTGCGCATGGGCTGTGTTGATCATCACTGAAGGGGCCAGGTGTCTGTTTTTAACCAGCGTTTGTGCATTATTTACCCATATGTAAAGAACTTGTGGTTGTATGCATTTTCTTCCCAGTAGCAGCCGTTATTCGTAGCAGCGTTTATTTCGACTGGTTTTGTGGAGTGATGATTGATGTGGCTCAGTGTACTGAATTGCTAATTAGCTAACCGCCCACTATGCTGGGGATAGTCAATTAGTCATTCAGACAAAGGCTATCCTCTCCTAGCCCGTGGCTAAATGATGCCCTTCCTGCCAACAGGACCACATTGCACTTTCTTCACAGGAAGGGTGCTGACATCTGCAATTCTTTCACGATGGAGTCCTCGTACGCATTAGCCAATCATCTCCCCAGACAAACCCTCCTCCCCCGCTCCCCACACAATGGCAACCCTCTCCCTCTGCCTTCTCTCCTCTTATAGATGCTGAATGATCTCAACATCTATCATCACGCTACCTGCTCACCGGATCCCATGATAAAACTTTTTTTTTTAAAAACAGCCATTTCATCCTGAAGGAATTGAAAAGCTCATTTCCGATCTCATTTTAAACTTGAGAAGATCCCTTTTATTCTGCCCTTAATCTGTTTAAAATCCTTTGTGCATTGTCTGTTGAACCAAACGGCCAAAAATGCTGCCTCAGTTATAATCATGCTGGGTTTGCTCATCAAAAGCCAGATGGCCGCTTGTTCTATTTTGGGGAAAAGGAGGGGTGAGTCTGGCTTTTACTTTGTCATTGGCAAACACTATTGGCTGACTCTGGCTAGTCGATGGTGATGATGTCACTTCCTTTAAATGAGAATTCTTCCTGACATAGCGATGCAGATGGGAGATAAGAAGGAAGAGGAAAGTACATGTGAAGCAGGAACTTGTTCTGTGAGGAGAGGCTCCAGTCATTATCAGCTCCCGACAGCACAGAGGGAGGGGACTGGGTGTGGGACACACACCTCAACGTTCATTTTTTGTTCTTTTTTTTTATTCTAACCATTTTTTCATTGGTTGTAATTACTGTAATGTTATCCGACTCCAAAATAATGTTTTAAGTTATCCTCTGTGCCAACAGTTGTACATAGAAGGAGACTGCAAATGAGGGACTACGGTGTTCCAAGATCTTTCAGCGCCCAATGTACACACATTCAATGACACCGCCAACTTGTTTCCTATGACATCAGCTTTCCAGCAGCACTAGACATAATTACACTATATGGAAAACCTAAGGTTACGCAATACTATGTCCACACTGTAGTTCTGGGAGCATTCCACTGAGGCAGCGGAATGATTGCAACAGTGCTATCAGGGCAATGGCATTGTCACTTTCTGAAAACTTCCCTGCCAGCACAGTAAACAGTCTGTGCTCCTTTGGGGGCCTGATAAGAGGCACGGTTCTGTAAAACACCCTACAGGCGGAAAACATCCACATTCCAAAACAGACTTTTATATCATGTGGATTGCTCTTACTCCCTGAGGGTGAGCCATAAACCGATCCGTACATACTGTAAGCGATCAGTGAATTTCCCCTGCACGGTCGTACCTGTGGTGGAGCAGCTGTACTGGGGGTACTGAGTGAAAGCCACCGCCCTCTCCACCCCGTCCTTCTCCATCGTCTCAATGGCCGCCTCAGTCAGCGGGTCAACGTACCGGAACCCAATGTAGAACTTGTGTGGAGCTTCAAGGGAAGGAGAGGAGAAAAAAAAAGAACATTAAATAGTTTGTCGTCACCGGCAAAGGCATCATCTGGCTACAGGGAGAAAAAATTGCGGCCTGGAACCAGCAAACAGGTGCGCTCAAAATTTTCTGTCGGTGACAGGAGGTTTCCTCCACAATAGCCGTTCCTTCAGTTTTTCTCTTTATAGAACTGAAAGCAATATGCAAAGTCTAAGGACTCCAAACTCCAGACTGATCACATTTCTAGTGCAGGAGGATTCTTCCCTTGTTGGTTTTGGTGCAGCGATGACGAGCATGACGCAGGAAGTCAAAAAGCTTTACTTTTCCGGAGCAGGGGGCCATTTCTAGTGTGGATAAGGTTCTCAAGCATTTACAAAGAAGGTTTAGCTGCTCTTATAGGATTTAGCTATAGCCAGTGGCAGTTACATAATGAAATCTATGGGTTAGACTCGAACTGAGCTAAATAGACACTGCGACGTCTGATCCAGAAGAGAGGCACTGTGTATTGGTACCACATGACCAGGGGCCATTCATTAACATACAGAGGTATCTTCTGAAACTGCCTAACAGTAAACAAGTCATTGAACCATTTTTAACCTTATCCACAAACTATCTCTGAAACCAATTACATGACTTAGCTGCAATTTAATTTTAATGAACCAACATTCAGGTTTGCCAGCAAAAATCACCATCTTTTCGCTTCTATATTAAGTATTAATGTTAGCTTTCCATGCAGACTATCCAGGCACAGAAATTGAAAACACTGATGAAAACACAAATGAAAGCAAACACTATGTTTGCTTTAATGGCGTGAGGGACAGCCAAACAGTGACACTGCTGAAAAGGTACAAAGGTCAGTTTTACCCACAGACTGTACAGGTTTAAACAAATAGAAATGCAATAAAAACATGCAAGACCGACCCAATGCCTTACGGTCACCAAGAACATTAAATGGATACATGAGGTGGATTAAAAAAAGAGTGGAATAATAGCAGGAGCCCTCTCTCAGCTAATCAATGAGCTGGAGGGCGTGTCCGAGCGGGTAGGAGGGGCGGAGCCGCTGGTTTTATCTAATCGCTAAGGAGCAGGCTACGACCTACGCCTTTTAGGGGAGTGTATCAGCCCACAGCAGACTGCCCCGGCCCTATGCTCCCACAGGCTGAGGGAGAGGTGCTCTCCCGCCCTAGAGCTGGAGCCAGGCCAGGGAGGCCGCTCCTCCCCTGCACTGCCTGCCCTACCTCACCCTCGCCTGGGCGTCTGCACGCCACCACTGGCTGCTCCGCTGAGAGCCAGGAGACTCAAACAGAGCAGAAGAACGAGGAAGAAGGGGAGCACAATGGCACATTAATCATTCCTGCTCGAGTCTGACAAGTTTTGCTTAAAAGCCGAAGATTAACAATGATTGGTCAATGCGACAAGCTCATTTGCATAACAACGCAGAGGTGAAGGCTTACTATGTCTAGTGGGAAAGCTCTAGTTTTACTTGGGTGGGGGGGGACCTTGCAGAACCGGAAAAAATTTACCCAACCTGGTTCTAGCTTTATAGTACAAATGGCAGACAAACACTATAACAGGAAATATCAACTTGGCCGTTTCAAAATACAAGATCGTTTGTAGTTCACCCGAAGACAACTCCAGAAGTCAAAATATGGGTGTAAATACCTTTAAATTAACATGTACAATCAGCACTTTACGCTCACTGTTCCATTTAGAATCCAATGTGCTGTAGGACAGACACAAAATAACAGATTGTGTCATTGCCCAAGTACTTGTGGACCACACACACACAAAATGCATACCAGTTTTGTTCCCTTAAAGTCCCACTTCCCCCTCTAGTTTCTCGAAGCTTCTGAAATGTGCACAGGACGGTCTCTGTCAGAACTGTGCGATAGTATTGATGAGCTTGTACAGAGTGGGGTAAAGTCCTATAGCTTGGGTTCAGAACAGCCTATCGTGTCATATCAGAAGCTTGTGGCTGACCTCAGGGCACCCCCATATCATGCAATCCATCCTCTGCACAAACGTGTCTGTTCTCTAGAAGGCTGAACAGTCTGTTTGTTTTTGCTTTTGCAAAGTCATCGGTGGTGGTTTTCCACAGAAGAAGCGAGGGGGCCAGATGCCTCAGTTCCTTTTTTAAACTAAAAGTACAATCGCTGACAAGTCATAACAGAATTCAAGCAGCAATTTCTCCAAAGAGCTGTGTAATCCACATACAGTGGTGTTCCTGTGGTGCCAGTTACCTTTTAAATCTATGAAATTAATTATGAGAATTGTATTACAATGGCAAATCAGAAGACTGCTTTTGAAGAGTTTTACATAATTCTGTATAATTCATATTTATAATTTGCAAAAATGAATCAGGACAAAAATCGGTTAGGTTACTACCACAGTGAACGTAAACTAACAGCAACACAGGGACTCAACAAAGTTTTCCTTCAATACAAACACAAGAGACTTCAGACAGATGGCTGTGGTGGCGAACCAGAAAAAAAAGCCAGAGTGAACCTGACGAAACAAAACAAAGGCTGGAGTCCCGCCTCCTGGAACAGGGCTGAAAGTAATCTGCGTGGGAGAGGTGGCCTCACCTGTGTCAGGGCACATCTCGTCCAGCAGCTTCACCATGCCCTCACCCTGCACCGTGGTCCACTTTTTAATGGGGGAGCCGCCCCCAATCCTGCTGTACTGCTCCTGAATCTTAGGGGTGCGTCGCTTGGCAATGAAAGGTCCCAGTTTACTGTTTATGGAGGAAAAAAAAAACGAACTCATCAAAATATTAACTAATTAATTTATATTAATTTCCTGGACTTTTGCAAGCAAACACCACATAACGACTGACAAGACAAAGCACAAGAACAGCAATGTTTACTTGCAAATAAGTACGACGGCGTAGCAACTCTACGAACTTCAAATCCCTCCTATGTTTCCTGGTTACCGAGCATTAAAGCCATTTCTTACCTTTGCACCGGAAGCGTCATTAAATCCGTGTCCATGAAAAGGCGAAACAGAAAGTCATGAACATCATCCAGCTTCTCCGGTCCACCCATGTTCAGCATCAAAATTCCGGTCTTAGGTTTTCTGTAGGAAAAGGGAACTGATGTACATCCAGTCTGACATTCGCTGGCAATTTTTTTTCTTCTGTGATTAATTTTTATTTTTTTGGTAGTGAATTACTAAAGAACAGAAAAAAATTACTTTGTGAATGAAGTAGAAAATGTACAGAAATGAAGATACCAACAGAAACCAATGTATGCATAGTTCGGTAACAGAAAATATTACAAATTTTAAAAAGAAAAAAGAAATTTAACAAATAAATAAATTAGTAAAATAAGTTTAAAAAAAAATAAATATAAAAGGTTTTCTGGATATTGGGATAAGAGCTTTTGTGCATTCAATACCTCTTACACAGGGGACTGCAATTGCTGATGTCACTGAATTTACATTACTGTTCATCCTTACCTCACTATAACCAAACGCAATGCTGGAAGCCTGAAATTCTTCAGTTATGTTAACTTGCAACTTTCGTAAAACCCTAAAAATGCACAGCGTTAAAGGCAAACAAGCGTAAGTGGGACAGGGAATTTACCAGACTTCCTTCTGGTGGTGTGAGTGATCCATTCTTTAAACTTGGTAACTCAGTAACTTAGTGACAATGAACACAATCTTCATCTCACTCACTGTACTTCTATTTAGCTGTGTTTGCTTCAATCACTCGGGGGTGAACAATTCTCTCATGCAGGAAACATTGGACAGTTCTCCACTTTCAAGGCAGGCGCCAAGAGACTTTTTCCAGCAGAGCCATTCAGTGGCCAGAGGTCACTTAAGGACAATGCTGAATGGACTGTGTCCAAAACAGTGGTGCTTGCAGGAATAACTTTCTAATTTTAAAATGCAACGTGTCACACATAATAGGCCTACATAGTATGAAGATGAGACCATGCCCCCAGTCCTACAGTGGTAATTGAAAAAAGCACAACACAAAAACTGAAATGTATGCTTATAATTCTGAATAAACGCTAAAATATTTTCACTTGTACAGCCTCCCAGGAGTTACACGAAATGCATTTTTTTTCTTTAGACCACAAACTCTTGAATGCTCTATACTGCACCTGCCATTGTATAGTCAGCACACAAAAAAACGATTTGGGCCAATCAAAGACAAATACTAAAAATGAAACAATATTATAAAACCCACAAAGTGAGTTCCTTTAGAGTGATGATGACCGCAGCTTAACCTGCCTTCTCCATATGTGAGTATCACTTTCAATTAAATATCAAAAATTCACACTTGCTTTCTATTGTCAGATCATGTGCATGCTACAACTCAATTGGATCTCTGCAAAAATTATCCATATTGCTCACTCAGAACATAAATACACATTTTATTATAAAACTTAGATATGCCATAGTTCATTCCATGAAACAGGGCCCTGACAATGGACAAACTAAATAAGCACACTCTTCAGTAGTGATGTAAATAGTGCCCATTACAGTGTATCAACCCTGTGGAAGGGTTCCTTCTCCTGACAGATGAACAGAAAAATGTTTTGAGGCAAATAATGGAACAGAGTGAGGCTATACATTTGATTTCAAGGTTAAAGACTCCCATTTCAAAGGCCACACATTACCCTTTATCATGAGTACTCCATATTACTAATAATCAAATATAAAGAAAACAAAAAAACATAACCTATGCAAGTGACCCCTTGATTAACTGAGCGCATCAGTAATGCAATGGAATTACTGAGCGGGGCTTGCGTAACTCTACCTGCTTTCCTGAAAATGAGGGGCTGGTTCTGGTTTTGCAATGGCTGCAGCAGCGGCCGTGGACTGCCATCTGAATGAAGCATTGACACAAAGAATGGTGGGAGTACTGGTCCGGGCAACTACGGAAAAGAAAGGAGGGGAAATACCCACTGCTTTATTTAGTGGGCTGTAGCAGTGGTATCTGTTCAAGTTAATTCGACGTCTTTCACCTCATGGACTAGCTACTGTCCTCATGAACAGGAACTGAACTGTCATTAGACCGCGGTGCACTAGCAAGCTACAGGCACGGAGGGGCGCAGCGGCGCACATAGTTATGCAAGCCTCGCACCATACGTTGTATAACTTCGCAAAATGCACTGTTAACTTTAAGACCAACAATAAATATACCGTTTCTTTATAACGATAATCAAACTCATAAACATGAGCATTGTTTATTTATAACAAGCAAACGTTTGAATCTCTTACGTAAACCCCACATACGTTAGCTCGCTAGCTAGCTAATAGTTCAAGTGTACTGATGGCTAGCTATCGTGTGCCCTGGCTAGCGTTATACTAAACAGTTCGAACCACTAACCTAACATCATAATCAGAAACGTAATGAAGCATACTTATCTGAATCTAATTATCTAAGTGTCACAGCAAGTCGATTGGTCTTATGAAGCTAAGTTAGCGTTTACCCATCTCCCGGTTGGGTTTTACCTTAGGTAGCTAGCCCACTGGCTAAATGAATAACATTATGGCACGCTAGCTAACTCAGCTATACATTTGCAATTCGAGTAACTAAAACAGCAATGCAAGTTCACGAACTAGCAGGCTGACTATTCGATAAAGGCTTGATAGTCAGATACTGTGAACAGGGAAATAAGACTGTCAATAGTACGGTTTTTAAATGCCCACAGCTGGTGGATAAAATACTGAAACTGGAAACGTAGTAAATACTGTAGCAATCCACAACTGTTTAGATATAGTACAATGTAAAATCCCATCTGTTAGTTAAAAAAACTTTTTTATCTGCATTAAAAAAGCAATAACTATCATTAAAACTTACATTGGAACATACGTCTTGCGCTCCCCAAGCCTGCCATGATGACTGTGCTTAGGCAAAGTGGTCCTCCTCGACTGAAAAACTGACTGAATTGAGTTCCAGGTAATATTTGCCCGTAACTACCGTTTTCCAATATCCTCCTAAAGACAGGAGAATGCTGCTTTTCTTCAATTCCTGAGACATGAACAGAGCGCTCACTGCCAATGTCACGCCGGTGGATGATGGGATCCCTCCCCCACTGTACGGGACTCCTCCTACTCTCACGTTCTTGAGTAATGAAGGTGACATTACTCTCCAGATTGGGCATAAAGCCCCTCTGTATTGTAAATTGCAGTTCATAGGGAAATAATACAATTATATTTGCAGTTTATTCACACAGGCTGCAAAAACTCACCTTTCTTAATATTACCATTTCTCATTGTCTTATTAAAATTCCACAATTTCAGCTCGATGTTACAATGCTGCGATTTGCAGCAAAACCGCCACTTCTACTCCCAATTCTATCACTACACCACCACCGCTACTACAGCTGTCACTATAATAATAATAATAATAATGGTAATAATAATAATGATAATAAATGTCAAATTGAAACTTTGTTTAGAATAACTTGTTTTCTCTTTGTTTAGAATAACTTGTTTTCTACTTTTACCGCGGAACAACCGGCCATAGGTGTTTTAGGTTACTTAATTCAAATAACATTTATAAAATATAAAGCAAAGTGACGAGAACATGAGAAGATATAATAATTTGGGCGCCGAGCTGTTAAAGTAGAAATGCTCGACATACTATTAAGGGGGATTTTCTCTTATTTGGCAATCATCTACCGAATCTCGTGAACCCGACGTAACAAAACAAAAGGCATTCACCTTAAATGACTTGCAAGCACTTGATGAAATATCTTGATTCATCTAGAAAAATTAATTATTTCATGAACTCAAAATTTTTGATATATTGTTTTCCTGGTTAAAATGATGTTTTCATTTGACATAATGTGTAAAATGTGTTTTAGAAATTGAAATCAAACGGTGCATGCCAGCAAAATATGCCATCTAATTGGGAATGGTAAATAATTTGCAGCGATAGAAATTTAGATTAAGTTTTCTGCGATTAAGGAAAGTGCAGAGGAATGGTGTTCTTACAATAAATCAATTAATGGCAAAAAACATGGCATAAAGTTGCAATACTGAGAATCATATAAATGATCAATTCTGAGCATTCACATTCCCATTTTGTGCCTACATTTCTATATATTTTGCTGGCATGCACCGTTTGATTTCAATTTCTAAAACACATTTTACACAGAATATTTGCATTAATATTATTGTCAAAGATGCAATTCCTTACCTTTAACAATATTGTCTAAGTAAATTTTTTGTATTTATATTGAAGCAGCATGAATATAGTGGCACATATATTTATTTATTAACTTTTATTTATTTATACCGGGTAAGTTGACTGAGTTTGCATGCACATTTGCAGCAATGCCCTGTCAATGTTTTTCGATTGTGGGAGGAAACCGGAATACCCGGAGGAAACCCACGCAGGCACGGGGAGAACATGCAAACTCCACTCAGAAAAGCCTCTGGCCAGGATTCAAACCATAGACTGTATAAAAATATTCAAAACCCAATCCTTCTTTCCATCATGTGACAGCGCTTCCTTGTTCAGCAGGTTGTCATCGCCCCCTGCTGGTGTTAGGTGCACTAGTTCCCGGAAGTCACATCACAGCTCAAGGCCCCCAGGGGCCAAAGGACAAAGCTTTTGTTAGTCTGATGACATGATCTGATCACCTATGGGTGGCTTCAACACATCACTTCGCACTTCAAACATTTTGAAATAACGTGTCAAAAACAGTCGTTTTTTGCTTTACTTCAAGTAACAGAATCACCCCATCATACTACCATACCACCAACAGCCTTAGGCACTGAAGCTATAAAGTGCGGTAGAAACATGAGTCCTGTGAGGGTGGTTAAATGTTGTGGTATTTGAAAAAAAATGTTTTGTTTTTTTTTCAGATTTTTCAAAAACGATAAAAAGTGGTATTTGGCACATCTTTCATAGACATTGTTTTCCTTCACCTCAAACTTCCATATAGTCAAAGCTCTACGCTAACTAAGTTGGAAAAAAATAGGAACACACTAATGTATCCCAATTAGTAGATGTGCTCCTAATTTTTTTTTCCAGTTAGCAAACATCAATTTTCCAGAGCAAATGGCCCTAAAATGGGACCACTGTAAACCCCAAAAGTACTTTCAGTGGACAGAAGCAGGGTATTGTAGCATTGACACAGAAATGGTAAACCAGAGTAATATTAAATGGCACTGTTTGTGCTCCACACCACTCCGTTGATGCTTTGAAAGTAATCTGAACTGAGATGGTACTTAATCTTTCAGCAACAGGGGAACATATGCCACTGAGGCACAGGAAGTGTTAATCAGCCTGGAGACCAGTCAGGCTAGATGACTATGATTGAACAAAACCACTGAATCCAGCTGTTGATGCAACAGTTTCTAACTGGTTGTTTTCTGTAGCATGCTGTTCTTATTAACCAATTTGAATGGGCTTACATTCCCTTTTTTAGTTCTTCATCTTTCTGAAAACGATAGTATACTGTATTACACATGCCCACTTTTTCCAATACTCCACGTGAGCTCCCTGGGCACAACTGTGGGCAGTACTGACTAGCTGGCATTTGTTGCAGCTTAAGCACAAACATATTGAATATTTTTTCACACTGCAACCCACCAGTTAAACCTGCACAGACATTGAGGCAGAGGAGATGGGATCAATGATATGTAGGTATGCACACAAATGTACCGTTGACTCACACCCCCCACCCCCCAGGCAATGCTACTGCCAATTAAATGCCAACTTGCATGTTTTCCATCAACAGTTTAAGTTGGCAGGGTCCTGATTCGATACCAGGCCATTGCAACTGTGCTTTCATTGGATACCTTCTCCAGCATTACTCCTTCTCTCAGCACCTCTCCCTCTCGCCACTCTCTCACACAATGCCCCTTTCTTTTCTTTGGTGGTGTTTTCCACCTGTTCTTTCTGCAGTATGTTTGTGCCCTTCAGCTGCGTTTCTGAGATCACAGTCTATGCTGCCAAAGATCAACCTGAGAAATGAAAACACAGAGACACAACAATCTTTATTATTAACTCAAGGGCACAGCTGTAAAATGTCAATACTGAACAGGTAAGCTGATAGTTTTTCATTTTGCAAATTATCTTGCCATCAATTTCTGACTCCATATATATCTGGAAACTGTTCTTTCTTTCCCAAAAAATGCCAAATCTTAGTAAAATAAAAATTGCTACAATGAAAAATAAACTGTCAGCCAGTTTAAAAATAAAAATGTTCTGACCAAGTACAAATATCCAGATACAAAAAATGTGGTGGAAGCAGGAGCGTTTGCTAAACTCAGCAAGACGAGTTTACCTGGCCAAGATGTTTTCATCAACAGCTTGGCCCTTTTTCAGAGATGTACAGCTTCCCTAAATTAGCAAGAAATCAACATAAGACTATCCATCAAAATACAGCTGCTGATAATCTCCCTATTCACAAAATATATCTAAACAGACATAATATACCACATAGCATCACTGTGTAAGTGTGGCAGGCTATGTTTATAGTATGTTATTTATATTCAGTCAATATTATGATATTTTATAAATGTTTAATATAAATTTTATTTTTACATAACTAGAACTAAAGTGGTCAGAGCTATGCGATCTAGAGCAACCCCATGCATCTCCATAATTTAGATTTTATCGGCAAAGCTTTCCCAACCCATCACCTACTCCTGAGTGAAACATATTATAGTCTCAAGAGTCTGATTTTGTTGTGCAATAAAAACAGGACTGATCTGCGGAGACTAAGGATAAGAAAGTTACTCAACTTTGGTATCATTCAACTTGGTCCTGGTGGGAGTGCTGATGGTAGTCACAAGGGCACTAGACTAACAGGTTATGGTGATTAAAAACAGTCCATCCTAAATCTGATCTAATGGTGTTGTAAATTTGTCACAAACAAATGGTGTGGTTCCTGTTTGGTATAATGTGGACAAATTAGACAGCACTGTAACATTAAAAATTCAGCTTCATGCCCAAGGGTTTGGTCTTTCTGTTTTTTAAACATTCTATTTGTGTCTGACCCATGAATGTTTTAAAAGTTCTCAATGTCAAAAACCAACCATATTAGTTCAGGAAATGTATCCGAGTGTGTCATTTTGTTGTTGATTTTGGAAGATTAAAAAAAACATTGGCAGTTATAGTGACCCAGGTATACATTTTAAACTCAGGCATATAAACGCAGCAAATTATGGTAGAGTGAATTTGGAAATGTGCCAAGATTCATTTAAACTGCAGATAAGGGCCACAAAAACTTGACCCCTGTAGTGAGATGGCAGGCTGCTTGGCTATGGCATTGGCCAGGAAAAAACGGCGGGCCATCCTCGGAGTTCTGGCAGTGGACCAGTGTAACTAGTGGGTATAGTCAGTAGGACTGCAAATCTGGTTCAGCGCTAACATACTACAATGATGGAGATGCCCACAGAAATGGAGAAGAAACCAAGGAAAAATTAGAGCCTGTAGCAGTAGAATGACATCCAACTCAGCCAGATCCATATTTCCAGAGCCACAACTCACTGCCACAATACCAACCCCACTTTCCAGCCTCTTTAATTGACCAAGGATACAAAAAATGTACCTTATCAGAACAGCCCGTATTTGCCAATAATCTACTTTATATCTGTAAAATGATTCTGGACTGGGACGGTCTTAAATTTTTAAAATAAGTTGCAGCTGGTAACAACTCCTATTGTCATAGGAGTTAAACCTTGGTTATATCCGCTTGTTATCAAATATGGCTATAATTATTTTTTTCTAGCTACGAGATGTATGAACATTTGTTTTTACATCGATAAAACCATTTATCGAACCATTGTTGTTTGCTTTCTCGGCCACAAAAACACCGACTAACTCTATTCTCGTGAGGAGTGACACTGCAAAAACCGGGCCGATAAAAACATGAGGAAATTCCTCACCGTACTGCAATTTTCTGGCATATTTGCGACGGTTGATGGCACTTTATGATATCGTTTTCTTACGGCCACGCCTCGTTAGAGATCAGCGTCCTTTGATTGGTGGGTAGCTAACCTGCCGTCAAGTAAGACGCTTGGGGGAAGCGTTTGATTCCAAAACTGACTTGTAATAGCTACTGTAGTTTCATTTTCAAGTATTTTGTTTGTTGTGCCATTCTTCTACACGGATTTTCGTTGGCGAAAAAAGCACTTGTAGCAATACTTTGTAAAATGGTAGGCGTGAAGGTAATCGGGAATGATTCAGAATTCCAACCTGAACTTACAAGCGCCGGCTCAAGACTCGCCGTAGTGAAGTTCACAATGGCCGGGTGAGGCTGAAATCTAGTCCCAGGCTCCGTTTCGTCATGATCGTGCTAACGTACGAATAGCTAGCCTCCTAGCTGGCTCGATTACCGAAAACATAAACGACCTACTGCTGGTTTGCTTGTGTTGGTTAGCTGCTTTACGAAGATGAACTTACAGACCATTTGTGATTTGATCGCTTGTGACTCAATTGTGACTTCCAAGCTAGCTAGTGGCCTTATCTCGCTTCAGGTTCTGCAGCTATAATTCCCTTAAACATTTTAATTATCAGTCAGTGCTTTTTAGTCTCTAAATAACATCACTATAACAACCAGACGTGGTATATTGAAGTGTATTTCTTGAAATCTCTGTTGAAGTAAAATATGCTCTTTGTCAGATTGTGTAATTTCTTTATACATTATCGACGTTTGTGAAAATATGCTGAAATATTTTCCAAATTTTGTTTCAGATGTCGACCTTGTGTAAGAATAGCTCCTGCTTTCAACATGCTGAGTAACAAGTATCCACAGGTTGTGTTTCTTGAAGTAGATGTCCACGTGTGTCAGGTAAGATGATGTACACCATAAACACAGCTGAGAGAGACTAAGTTACTTGTACCAGTTCAGCTTTTATCATAATCAGGTATGAATGCTTAAGTTATCGAAAAGTACGTATAAAACTCGTATTCAAAGCACAGAGCACCGAAAGCTTTGCTAAAGATAGGAAAAAGAGATTGTAGATTAATTTATTTAAAAGTGCCTATTAGCATTATAAAATACACGTTTCCTTTTGTGCACATGGATACGGTTTGTGTGTGTGTGTTGTTTGGAATCTCGTAAATACCTTTGGACTATTCTGTCGTAATATTGTACAAATGAGGGTCAGTATCTTCCACAGCTGCTATATCAGCTTTACTAGTTGTTATGATGCCAGGAGTTACCCACAAACTCCACTGAAACTGTGCATGTACTTTGGAGTTGCTAGCCTTTGGTTGCTTGTTCTCATGCATAATGTAGTCTGAAACCATACCATCTTGATGTACATGCGTGTTCATTCCTGTACAGGCCACTGCTGCTGCCAACAATATTTCAGCCACACCAACATTTTTGTTCTTCCGGAACAAAGTACGGATTGATCAGTATCAGGGTGCGGATGCATCGGGTTTAGAGGAAAAGATAAAACAGCACGTGGAGAATGATCCTGGAAGCAGTGAGGACTCGGACATCCCCAAAGGATATGTGAGTATGACAGAGGGGGGGTGGTTTTTCTTTCAGTAAAAAGCAGAGCTTATTTTTGTTACCCAAGACTTAAAAGGGACACAGTTAAAATAATCCCAGTGATTATTTTCTGCACTCTAAAGAGTATATTTAGTTCTCAATGTTTCTGATGTGCCCATGAAGAGTAGCAAAGTCCAAAAGTTTCATATCAGGAGAGAATTTGTTGCTGCTCAGTGATCAGAGGGAAGTTCCCAGTGGTTCTCACGAGTCTGCACTAGATGCCCTGTAGTGTGGACGTCGCAGGTTTGAGGATGGGTGACATCAGGAGCCGACTGACCATACTAGCCTTAGCGCCCACTGTTGCCTTAGTTCCTTCTAAGGATGTGAAGGGTTTTCATCTGTGATTATAAGCCTACGAGGTGCACCTTTCCAGTAAAAGTCACTGGCTCACATGAAAGGCGGGCACGTGCTTCTGCTTCATTTACTCGTGCTTATGTGGCTTAGCGGTACCTCCATAGATAGAACTGACAGTTCCAGCCGGGGGGAAAAAAAACAGAAGAGTGTAAGCTGAAAGACGGTGGTCAGAGTGGTTCTGCGTGCTTCTTCCTCCGCTCTGGTTGGCGGGATTGGAGCAGCCCCTGGAGCGGGTGCGTCGGCGCACGTGTGGCTCCGAACCCAAAGTGAAAGGCAGTGTGTTGTGTGTTTTCAGATGGACCTCATGCCCTTTGTGAACAAAGCCGGGTGCGAGTGCCTAAACGAGAGCGACGAGTACGGCTTCGACAACTGCTTAGTGAAAGACTCCTCCTTCCTGGAGTCCGACTGTGACGAGCAGGTGAGTGAGATCCACCGAAGGGCTACTGCAGGAACCGCCATTAATCAGTCCGTTCATTATGTAAATGAATATAGGCCAAATGTTATCTTTAGTGGAATTAAGTGCTTTGGAGTTGGAGTGTAGGTTGTTGTTCTTATTACTTTGTTGTGTGTCTGTCAGAAGAAAGAGGGGTTCCATGTGTCCTGGAAAACATGTAAACATTTTTTTGATGTGGTTTTTCAGTCATTGAAAAGTCATGGAAAATGAGAAAATAGCCCAAATGTTCTGGAAAACAATTAGTTGTCCCGGAAAATATTTTTAGTTCAACATCATAGGCTTAAACCACAGGTGCCCCGGTCTGCGATTGCAGTCTACCTCCCACCTCCACACCTCCAGTCTGCCATCACAATCTCTCCCCTTCCCTGCCCCTCACCTCCCCACCTCTAGTCTGCGATCCTTATTTCCCCCTTTATATCTTACAGGTGTTGGTCATGTAAAATGTTGGGGAAAATACATGTCTTAAAAACAGTGATAACCCTGTTTTAGGATAACTGATCATATATCTTCAATAGCTGGGCTCAGGCTCAAGTGTTGAATGGAGGCAGTGTACGATATGGTAGTGTCCAAAACATTGCTCATGGTTATTAAAGAAATGAGACAGACTTATGTTCTATGCATAGGGAAAGTGCAATAATCACTCATTATAATAATGTTTAATTTGTCCAGGCCAAAGTAACCAGGATTACAAATCTGCCACAGATGTAGTGAGTTGCTAGCTTTATGGGTACTAATGGCAGGTATTCATAAAGGTTGTTCTAGTTTGGGTGTGTTTCTTTGGGTCTGAAGTAACAAATTTCCACCCTCAAATATAGAGCTCATAATGTCACTAGCTTTCTTATAGTCCTGTTTTTAGTGCACTGTGGGTTCTGGAAAACAAAACAACTCATACAAAATTTCAAAATACATATTGGGTCCAAATAGGTACCTAAAAAAGCAGCAGTATGTCTGTAGCTCCTACTCATGTGTGCAGGATAGCATCCGTACGCGCTAACTAGGTTAACTAGAGTAGGCTTAACGCTAACATGTTAGGGTTAGCTAAAGTAATGTTAGGCGATAAAAATCTTGTGCCCTTGGAAGTGCGTCCTACTAAACGTCCATGAGTGAGTGAGTGACCACCTGCGCATGCGTCCTACTAAAGTGTTCCACTAAACATCCATGAGTGACCCTCTATGGAGTGACCACAAAAATTGCTCACAAAAAGTTGAAAAAATATGAAAGATAGCAAGAGTTGTGTTGCTGAATCCAGCCCACTAATAATCTGTAACCACTGGGTGTGACTGCTAATTTGGGTTTAAAGTTTGAGTTTCTCCTCAAAACTTCTCTCTATCTTTTATTCAGCCTATTTCACAGTGTAAGTTTAATCTTGAAATATTTCCCACCATGCATAGCGGTATCAGACCACCATTTAACAGGCAGACGGGTATACTTTTTTACTTTATAGAATGCACCCTTACCGTAGCTGTTTTTGGAATCCTCAGAAGGATGCCTGCATTGTAGTTGTGTGTCATAGTAGATACAGAGTGAAGAGTGGATCTTTTGTGTGGAAGGTAATGTTATAGTTGGGGAGTAATTGAGTATTTGATGTTTCTGCTTTACTGTATTGCATTGATTTTGAAACAGAAAGCAGTTGGCATAGAACTGAATGCTTCTTGTATTGAACTGTGTTCAGTCTCAGATGTACACTGCTGAACATGGCCAGTCAAAATAAAGATGCAGTTTCCCTTGCATTCTACCGAACTGCTTCTAAAGTTTCTTCCTCTTTTGACTGATGAGAAAAATATATACCATATCCAGTTTCGCGAGTCATCTCTGCGTGTTCTGTAGTGCTCCACACGGGGGCGCTTCTTGTTTATTTTAATGAATGTGCTGCTGTTTTGTTTTCCAGCTTCTCATTACAATGGCCTTCAACCAGCCAGTGAAGCTGTTCTCCATGAAACTCCATTCCACTGATTTGGGTGAGGCCCCTTTTTTAGAATACGTAAAACAAGTTCTATCAGCCTAAATGGACAAATATTTGTCTTCTCTTTTAGTAGTGGTCACTGTCTTCCTTGATAGTGAATTTCTGTTTCTTCAGAGTATTTCAGAGATGGGCAGAAAAAACAACCATTTCTTTTTTCAACTTTGTCTTGTTTGTGCAAGACTAATCAAACTGCATAACAAATATGTACTTTAAAAGCTGAAATCAGTGGGAAAAATAGGAATGTTTTGTTAATGCCCCTCCCCTTTTGTGCCACACACGCAGCTCAAGCACCAAAGTGTGTGAAGATTTTCATCAACCTGCCTCGCTCGATGGACTTCGACGACGCAGAGAGGAGCGAAGCCACCCAGACACTGGAGCTGTCCGAAGACGACGTCAAGGAGGACAGCCTGGTAGCCCTGCGCTACGTCAAGTTCCAGAACGTCAACAGCGTCACTGTGAGTGCAGATCCGTCAAGTGCCGTTTGAAATTCTTTTGCCATGTTGTTTTTCAACAGTTACTCCTTAGAAAATTTAATGAAATTATTTATTTATAATTGTGGCTTTTTAATCTGGCTGTTTAAAGTGATTTATTGTACATAAACTGGATTAGAACTTTCAGTGTGTTTTAAAATAAAATAAAAAATGATTGTAAAGATTTTTACATGCCACAAGTATGTAGATATAAATAAAATAAATATTATTTAGAAAATTGAATAATTAAGTACTGCGGAATTGTCAGAATATCCAATGGTAAGTGCAAGTTTGCCATCTAGTGGTGATTAGTGATATAGCGTGTCACATGGTTACCTGATAATGGCGGTTTTTGAGTGAAGTTTTGTTTTCTAAAAGCATGATGACTACGAGAAGAGGTGTGAAGAAAACCTCTTGTTGAAATGTACTGCAAACCTACAAGTATTCCTCCTGTGTTGTGACTGATGTTGCATGAGACTTGGGAAGGGTACTGACATTGTCTCAAGTTGAATTCAGGAAAATAAATTATGTAGCTCTTGTAATATGAAATATGTCATTTGAAATGTAATAAAGGTGATGGCTATTAGTGCTTTTTTGAGGTTTCTCAACCCCTTAAGTTTTATTCTTACAGCTATTTATAAAGTCCAACCAAGGAGATGAGGAAACAACAAAAGTTAATTATTTAACTTTTATCGGGACCCCTGTACAAGTAACAAACATGAATGACTTCAAACGGGTAAGAGGATGCACTCAATTTTTATTTTTCAATTATAACAGATTTTCTAATTCATGGAAAACAGTGTACACAATATCAGATGCTTCAGGCAAAGGATATTGTTGCTATTTAATTTTTTGTTAAATTCTGAGTAGTTCTACCTCATTCATGTGCAGATTGTGTGTCCATACTTGCGTGCTTCATTCTAAATGTCATTGCTGTTTACTGAGCAATATAGTCTAAGCACTGGCCCATTAGAACCTTTTCTTGATATCTCACAATTATTATTATGATTATTTTTTCTAATTCCTGTATGCAATATTTATACAGACAAGGTTGTTTCAGGATCTCAGCCTATACGTGGGCATTCTGTATATATTTCCTACTGAAAATGCAGTTATGGAACAAAAGGTATATTTGGTAAAAAGGAAAACCTGTGTGTCTTCTGAACTTAGGTTATGGGTAAGAAGGGAGAGAGTCACTGAAGGGGACTGGACGACTGGAAATCCTGCTGCGGTTCCTCCACGGACCTCCCTCTACCAAAGCGTGCCGGTTAGCTCCAGTGTAACACCCACCGACAGCTCTCACCTGACGCTGTCCCCGTCTTTTCCCCCCGAGGGCAAAATGGCCGCTTTGGCCGAGGCAGTCCAGTCAATCATTTTTATTGTAATCGAGAAGAAGCTGTAAATAAAATCGATCCTTTTTCAAAGGCAAGCCGATGTCTCTGTCCTCATGTCCGCGGTGCTTTGAATACTCTGCTCCATGTTGGCCAGAGTCATTTCTCTAGCATGTTATGCATTGCTGCTGTGTAGGTCTCTCTGGTGGCCATTTTTATTCTGGAACCTCTTCCAGCAATGAGAGATATAAAGATATAAGAGAGATATAACATAAATCTCCAACTTGTGGATGGATGCATATTTCTTATTTTGAGATTCTTTCCAATCAAAATGCTTATTGCTGGAAAAGAGTTGTAGGCTGATGGAATACTCTTAAGTGTAACCAATCATAACTGAACTTATTCTGCAGGGTTCAAATATAACTACTTTGTCCACTTATTCTCTAGCTTGGTGCCTATTTTTGAAACTGAACGCTAAGCTATAAATTCCACTGCGGTTTTTTTTCAGCATTGTGTAGCTTTTGTGTTGTGTCATTTTGGTGCACATTGAAATCTATTAACATCAGTAACCCCATCAATAGAGGCCCTGTCCATATGTACAGGCTGAAATATATAGCCTTTTTAAAATGCGACACAAAGCACATGCGTTTATGAAACACGTTTTTTAAAATGAAAATACTGGAAGAAGTAAGTAAGAATGGAGAACATTTTCACAGTTAATGCAGTGTTGGCAGATGCAGTTGCAAAATGTCCCTGGTTAGAACTGAAATATCACTGCACAATGAAGCTAAGAACTTCTTAGACAATGTTTATTTTACAGTACCGGGAAAACAAATGGCTAAAGTTGGGGTGTCATGATGCAATGATGCTTGTGATCTTCAGTGGTTTATGTCTGAATTGGGGATGTAGTCATCAGTAATATGCTCTCTTCTTTCAGATATGCTGTAAATAAGGCTATACAGTCAGGTCCATAAGTATTTGGACAGTGACACAATTTATCATTTTGGCTCTGTATGCCACCACAATGGATTTGAAATGAAACAATCAAGATGTGATTTAAGTGTAGACTTTCAGTTTTAATTTAAGGGTTTTGTCAAAAATATTGTATGAACAATGTAGGAACTACAAACATTTTTATACGTAGCAACCCCCCCCCCCCAAAAATTGGCCCTGCCAGGCCTCTACTGCAGCCGTCTTCAGTTCCTGCTTGTTCTTGGGGGATTTTGCCTTCAGCAAGTGAATTGCATGCTCAATTGGATTCAGGTTAGGTGATTGACTTGGCCATTGCAGAACATTCCACTTCTTTGCCTTAAAAAAGTCTTGGGTTGCTTTCGCAGTATGCTTCGGGTCATTGTCCATCTGCACTGTGAAGCGCTGTCCAATGAGTTTTGAAGCGTTTGGCTGAATCTGAGCAGATAATATAGCCCTATACACTTCCGAATTCATCCTGCTGCTTTTGTCAGCAGTCACATCATCAATAAATACAAGGGAACCAGTTCCACTGGCAGCCATACATGCCCACACCATAACACTACCTCCACCATGCTTCACAGATGAGGTGGTATGCTTTGGTTAATGAGCAGTTCCTTCCCTTCTCCATACTCTTCTCTTCCCATCATTATTGTACAAGTTGAGCTTTGTCTCATCTGTCCATAGAATGTTGTTCCAGAACTGTGTAGGATTTTTAGATGTTTTTTGGTAAACTAATCTGGTCTTCCTGTTTTTGAGGCTTACCAATGGTTTACATCTTGTAAACCCTCTGTATTTACTCTGGTTAAGTCTTCTCTTGATTGTTGATTTTGACACAAATACGCCTACCTCCTGGAGGGTGTTCTTGATCTGACAAACTGTTGTGAAGGGGTTTTTCTTCACCAGGGAAAGTATTCTTCTGTCATCCACCACAGTTGTTTTCCGTGGTCTTCCAGGCCTTTTGGTGTTCCTGAGCTCACCAGTGCGTTCTTTCTTTTAAAGAATGTACCAAATAGTTGATTTGGCCACACCTAATGTTTTTGCTATCTCTGATGGGTTTTTTTTCTTTCTCCAGCCTAATGATGGCTTGCTTCACTGACAGTGACAGCTCTTTGGACTTCATATTGAGAGTTAACAGCAACAGATTCCAATTGCAAATGCCACACTTGAAATCAATTCTAGACCTTTTATCTGCTTACTTGTAAATGAAATACTGAGGGAATAGCACACACCTGGCCATGGAACAGCTGAGCAGCCAATTGTCCAATTACCTTTGGTCCCTAAAAAAGGGGGACCACATATAAAAAGTGCTATAATTCTTACACCGTTCACCCAATTTGGATGTAAATACCTTCATATTAAAGCTGAAGGTCTGCACTTTAAGCTCATATTCATTATTCAATTTCAACTCCAATATGGTGTGGTAGA
Source organism: Anguilla rostrata (assembly GCF_018555375.3). NCBI lineage: Eukaryota > Metazoa > Chordata > Actinopteri > Anguilliformes > Anguillidae > Anguilla > Anguilla rostrata. Next base: position 21,390,631 of record NC_057946.1, read on the forward strand.
TGGCTAAAATAATAACTTTGTCAATGTACAAGTATTTATGGACCTGACTATTTCTGTAGTCCAATTCTATTAGGCTTTATTAGCTAGGCACCGCTTGTTAAGCAATCCTTAAAATCTTCACATCTCAGGTTACCTGAATCCTCTCTGTTAACTGTTAATTCCAACTATGCACAATTTATTATGCATGAACATTGTAGTATTTAACTTGAGTGACTACAGAGACACTTAGTGGACTTTGTCTGAAATGCAAGCTACCTAATCTGAAAATGTAGGATGTTAAAGCTGAAATATACTTTGTTGTCCCAAAGGAACTTTTGGCAGTTGCATACATGAGTTTCTTTCTTTAAAAAAATAAAAATAAATAAATTTGCGGTCGAACCCAATTCACAGCGCAATTTGGAATTCAACCGCAGCCGCGTTCCATGCGCGAGCCACCCTGCCAAATCGGGAGAACCAAGACATCCGCGCTTCTCCTCCGATACATGACTATATAAAACGAATGAAATTACGATATATAATAACGATTAAAAACACTGTTTACGTAGCTGTGGTGTACATTTACTATTCTTGCTCTCTGTGGAGACATCATATGGTGCTGAGCAGCTACGTTTGCTGCCAAGATCAGAGTATGTTGCCAAAGGCAGCAGAAGAAATGAGCTGACGTTGCACTCCACTATAGGTGTTCTTTTATTGACTATTTTTATATAATAATAATAATTATAATAATAATTATTATTATTATTAGTCATATTTTAAAATCAATTATTACAACAACAACAATAATAAAAGCAATTATTATAATAATAATAACAGCAATAATAATAATAATAATAATAATAATAATAATAATAATATTTACTTACTGAATAGTGATAGATACTTACTACAGTACGTAACCTGTTTTTTCTGGTTTTATTTTCAAATCTGTCTCATCAGTGGTTTGTTGCATACGTTACAGTTCCTAACCAAAAGTTCTTAGAATGTCATATGCAATGTGAAGTCCACATGTGCCTGACCATCTTTATTTGTCAAAATACTGACATTTTGGGACAATGGAGCCATTCAATAATATTTTCTTGAACATGTGTCAAGAAACAATATGTTATGTAACAATCCATTACTTACTAAAACACTGCAATTGGTCTTGTGGTTAGAGGGTTCACCTTGACGCTGAAGATACAATTCACAGATGAGTGTGACACATACTTTAAACGTAGTAACAAATTAAATAAATCGTACCAACTGTCTCTCTATTTCACAGTCCAAATGAAAGAGCTAAATTGGGCTATGAGCCGTAACAGATTGATTTCGTCCGGTGGCCGCACATGTACTTAAAACCACTCCCCTTGCTTAAAGTTATCCCAAACCGTGGGATGTACGGAACTGTACAGTCCCGTGATGTCAGTAAAGGATGCAATTTGAGAAAATGGCCACAGGATGTCACTAAGTGCACTTTGTATCTCTGGATTTACGTAATCTTTCACAGTGAGAATTTGGGATTTAGGTTGACCGCTAACGCACTAAAGGTTTTTCTTTTTCTTTTTAACGAGTTCTCAAATACAAGATTATGATTTTACACATTCCTTTTAATTCGTTGTTCTCTGGCACTTGCGGATTATTTTGACATTGTATTCAAGTGAAAAATAACAAATAAATGACTTAAAATACATTGGGAAAACATGAATAGCAACATTTAGCTATTTACAGAATAATGAGCCACAAAATAAACACAGACCTTAATTTGGCAACTAAAGAGTGATATTAAATATTGTAAGAAAATGAAATAAAATAAAATAAAAAACGAGTAATGAGGGGAAAAAAATCCTCTTCGATTACAGTGTATATAGCCTATGTCTGGGCCAGCCTGGTAAATTTAATGATTGTAATTTATTTATTTATTTTTATTTATTTTATTTTTTTTGCGGTGTCAATCAAGTTTTAAGAAACGGTGTATTCCAACATTCGTGCTCCCACTTTGGTATGTGAATGTGGAAAAAAATATATATACGTTTCGCTTGGGCTCTGTTAAACGAATGAAAAACTATACAACTCTGGCCGTTGAAATTGAAATTAACTTCAAACAACCACCGAAACCTAGAGAACTGTGTTTGACAATGTGGTCACAACATTTCCTCGGGAATTGTAAGATATTGAATTTCACATGCAGCCCAACATCAGGAAGTCAACTTGAAACAAAATGTCAGTTTATCGCTTCTTGTAATGTTTTTTATTTTTTAAATGAAATATAAAACACTTCTGGCTTCACTCTTGCCATTTCTTTATTTTGTGAGATTGTATAGATTACTAAACATTCTTAATTTATCGTGATCTGTTAAATCAAAAACTGTTATTGCTTAGGTAGGCAGCGGCTATATGTTTTAAAACCTGTTTCCTGTTTTTAATCCACATGTCTGCTAAATATTTCTATGGGAGGATTCTGAGTCAAATTTTGAAAACAGAAGGTCTGTTTTCAGCGCATCCTCCGCCACCACAAACTTAAACATTAACTGCTATTAAGAATGAATGATCGAGGAAATGTACAACCTTTTTCCAGTCAGTTGTTTAAAATTGGCAGTGCCATAGAGAAATGTCCCATCTGGTCAGCCTGCATCCCGAGAGATGTAGACCAGGATATCGCTGGTTATTTCTCACTACGAGGATGGCCTCATCAGAGAAGTATTCCCTGGCAAGCGTTTGGGAGTAAGGCCTGCGTTCTGTTTTCTGTCGACTATCCTTTAGCAAATAAACAAACACAAAGGCACTTTTTTGATCGGAAAACGAATCGGGTGTAGGCCTACTCTCTGCTTATGTGCCCGCAAGAGTTCAGATTTCAAGCGGTTGTGCTGGAAATGTGTGGAACCGGAGGTGGAGTCTGTATTCAGCGGTGTTTTAGCTGTCACTGATGTGTGTCCTGTCACGACCAAGCCGCCGACAAATAATCTTATCCTGGCTAAGTGGGCCACCTGGTGTGCGTAAGTGTCCTATGCTACTGCCTTACGAAATGAAACCAATTGATTTTTTTTTCTTGTAACCCTAACCATGGGCAAGAATGAATGCTACCGACAGATCACCTAGTTTCATTTGGGTGTGCGTGTGCATTGTAAACATTTAAAAACCTTACTGACACATTATTAAAATTATATTTTACAGATTTAAATGTGAAGTACTGGTAGTGAAAAACAATTGGTAGCTCGAGTAGACCTATGTGAAATATGAGAAAAATGGTTAGCAATGCACAGTAGAATGTCCAGTGTTGATTCTGCTGTAACAGAGTACATTTGGCCCCACTCTGTACGAATGCAGGATACTCTCTTCAAATTGAATTAATCCTGGGCATTTTACTGTTTGAAATTTGGCCTTCAATGGAAATATATAGTAATTGGAATGATACGTTATTATATTGCATATGTTCAGGAGGGTCTGTGTCTTGCAATGGTCACTGTGCCTAGACCTAGGCTACAGGAGGCGGTTCAATTTCAAGAGCAGGAGGTGTCTTAAAGAGGAAGTTACAGGATTCCCTCAATTTTTAGGATGGTAAAAACAGCTAAAAGAAACTGATTTAAAGAAGCAAGTGAATATTGCCTTGCATGTGTAGGAATGAGACATGAGTTACTGTGGTCACAGCAATTTTGAAGGCTCTGACAAATGCATTTTTAAAGAATACATGTGCTTATGCTATCAAATAAAACTGAAAATGAACCTAAACTGTATAGCCAATAATAATAATAATAATAATAATAATAATAATAATAATAACAACAACAACAATAATAATAATAATAACTGTTATTATCATCATCAACAACAACAATAATAATAATAATAATAATAACTGTTATTATCATCATCAACAACAACAACAATAATAATAATAATAATAATTATTATTATTATTATACCTACAATTCCTTTAGTAGTTCTCCATGTCTCCAGGTTCCTTCCCAAAGCTCTCCTTTTACTTAGAGCATTACTATGCTTATGTCATAATATTTTTTCAACTATAACTCTAAACTGAGGTATGTTTAAAATATGTAATCCCTCTGGTAAACCACATCATAAAAATATACTGCACTCTAATTTCCCTTCTCATAACCTTTCCTTAACATAGTCCTCAGTTCAATTTGGTGAGAAAGAAACATGTATGTTATAATACAGATTTTAGAAACAAGTATCAAATGCAAACCACAGGAAATACTCCACTGGGTTGGCAAACTGACGAAAATTCAGCACAGGGCGGGAAGGGTTTGGGTATGGTCATTTTGACTTACGATTGCCAAACTGAAATGCTGTGATGTGGCAAAACGCATCCACAAGATATATATGAAACATACTGGTCAATTTAACAGCATAATGCGGGGATTTTTCATGTCTTTTTGATCATGCAGCTATTGCACATCATTCAGACCGGTGACACGTTTGATCCTTTCTATGAACACTCAAGCGTAACTCACCCAAACCAAGTCTTAAAGAGATGTTTTTGCTCTTTGGCATGAGTTTACTAAAGTAATGGTGACCCACAGAAACCTACGATCTGTAGTCAAGTTGTGGGGGACTGAGATGGTGCAAGAACTGAATTTTACTTTCCACACCATCATACAGAACTTCCTCCCCTCTTTTCCCTTCTTTCTCTCCCCTCCCCCCCCTTTTGGTCTCTGATTTTAAGTCTTTTTTTCTTAGGGGTGGTGAGAAGAAAAATAAAACCTGCCTTTTGCCCTGCTTCTACTCTCCATTCATACTTTAATTTCTTCTTCATGTATATTTTACTTTAATATACAGTGTATCATACTGGCCTCAATTAAGAAAAACAGCACAACAATGTATGACACACAGAGGGTGCAATCTGTGTGTGGGTGGAAAGAGGAGGGAGGGAGGGGGGCACAGTTCCATCCATTAGATCACAAAATTATCAACCACTTACTGCTCTTGGTATTTTACCCAAATGAGCATTTTGTTTTTATATCTTATAAGAAATGATCTTTCCCCTTCATAGCACAAAAAAAAATTTTCCCCCTCAAAATGTGACCAGACCTACGGTGCTTGCCACTACGAGACTGAGGAGTGTTTGAAGGCTGTTTCTCTCCCCTTCGAAGCCCTGGTGCTGACAGCACTGTGAGTGCTGCACATCCTGTGTCTGCACTGGCTGCAGCACTGCCCAGAAGCCCGGCTTCTTCAGGGAATCGATTAAGAGTAAGTAATGGCGTGTCATTAGCACCGAGAGAAGCTGGGAGCCGGGCGCCTGTTGTGGAGGGGAACAATTATAACACACAGCTCTGAGGTCTTCTAACCTTTGCACTGTGTATTTTCCTCAACACAACGGGATCTCTTTTCATCTCTTTTTCTCCAGCCCCTCCATAATATTAGGAGCAGATTATAGCCATGTCATTCATCAACATACAGAAGGTGGTTAATAAAATGCTATTTTTTATATCCCCTCATTGGAGGCCGTTGATAATTATCTGGGTTTGACAGATTTAAATACAGTGACAAGGCAGAAGATTACAGAGACAAAAAGAGCTCAGTGGCTAAGTTAAGCTATTTGGTTTGACCTTTTCACCATGTACTTTACTTGACACAAAGACGCACACACACATACACACGCACGCACACACACACACACACACACACACACACACACACAGGCACGCTAGAGATTAAGTTTTCTTCCCCCAAATAAATGTATTCTTGCAGGACATAAGCGCACGGATTATTCTGATTGATGTCTGTTTTTACTGACATATTGCGCTCTGTGATTTCTCCATTTGCGTTGGGGGTAAAGTTTACTGGTGAAGTACAGACATCCGCCGTGTATGTTTCACACTCATAGCTGAAATGTCCATATGACAGGTAATATTTCATTAAGATCTCCTTTGTTTCTGCTGTCTTACTCTTAGACAATAAGGGAACCATCCTGTTTAAATTGAGACGTTTTTCAATATTATTTATTTCTTCATTTTTCTCTTTTGTCACAAACTTCTATTAGTTTTAAAAGACCAGTTTGTAAGTGACACTGCTATAGGCTATGATGTTTGAGGATAAATGTAGCATTGTCTGTTTCATCTTTGTTTCAGTAAGAGCTAAAAACCACTTTTAAGGTGTTGGTAATGCTGCTTTATAGCAAGTGTATGCTCTGAGAATTACAGGATACATACATAGGTTGTTATAACTTATTCATGATTTTATCTTGGTTTACCACATGCTTTGGCTCCATATTGATACTGATTACTTATCAATATGGACTTACAAACACTGGCTAACAAATGTAAATATATACAACAATTCAACTCATTTGTTTTTTCAAATACTGATGGAGGCATCCTGAATATTTCAGCAATAAGACCATAAGCGAGTAATCGATAACACGTGCAGTGAGTTCAGCAGTTAACAGTCCATCTCTCAATGTCCCTGAGAGCCACGTGTCTGCTCCAGAGATCTACCACCAAAAAGGCCATTGAGTGAGAGCATCTGACAGACAGCCGTGGACCAACCGGCATCCTCGACTGCTGAATGAGCAGCCAACTTTGGGGAAAGACTTTGTCATCTGTCTGGGATTAAAAATACATGACAGACAAGGAAATGGCAAGTGAAGCCACATTTTAAGGGTCTTGAAGACCTTGGGTGTTTAAGAGAGTCACATTTGCACCTTGTTCCGTTTCCCTCTCATAAATAAATTGAAACTTTTGGCAGTATCATCACACTGCATGGCACATTTTACAGACCATATTCTCTTTTCCATTTTTCTCGCCTTTCGGTCAAGCATTAGTCCTGCTTGGTAGCTTACCCAAACAGGTAATAGCTTGTAGTTACCAGACATCTACTCACTACAGGAACATCCCTGACTGCTCAAAAGCAGCCTTAAAAGTGCATTCATTGCCCAGTCATAGAGTGACTAAGCTGGGATGGCCCTGTGTGAGTAGCTCAGGTCAGATCAGGGTTTCTGGGACTTGGAAATGTCATCCATGTTGCCAACAGACACTCTCTTCCTGCGTGTTCACACGTTATGCTGAAATGTCTCTTCTCAAACTACCGCAGGTCTTAAATGGGTTCCCTAGCAGAGTGGGTAATTAATTGCATGGGGACGGATGCTGTTGGGTCCCTGTTGCTTATATATGAGCTGTCTCCACAGCTTGCTTCTCTCCGCCTTCTCCCGGAGACGCTTCCAAGCTGTCTTCTCTGGCCCATTCCACGGTCCAGGTTGAAACAGGATGTGGCATGGCACACGAGGCATGGGCAAGCGGCTCTCGCTTGCGGCTGGGAAACCCACGTCCAGTGCTGTTCCAGGTCCGTCCAATCACATTCAGAGCTCTGCTGGACCCGCCCACACAAGCACTATTTTCCAAAATACCTGTCAGAGGGCTTAAAATGGAGGACCTATCGTTGATCTGAGCAGCTAACTTTACTGGTCTCATGTGCTGTAACCTTGGTTCATGGTGTAGGACCATGTCTTTGGAGTAGACAGTTGGTGGATGGGAGCCATATGGACAAATGTCGATGAGTGACTCATGTCACAGTTACACCAGCAGTCTGGCTGAGGATTTGTAAGGAAAGCCAGCTCTGAGCATTGATTGGGTGCAAACTGTTCTCACTTCTATTTTGATCTGTATTTTTCTCATTTGGATGTACATTTTCATTTGCATTTTTGACCAAAACATTTGTCATTTTTTGCCTGTAAAATCTTAATCTACAAAGCTTGTGGCTGGATTCAAAACTAAACTTTCACCAAAAAAAAAAATAATAATAATTTTTCTTCAATTTTATAAACTATAGCTATTGTGCTTCATAAAAAGCATTGTTATAAACAGCTGCTGTTGGTGCCAGACTATGGTTTTAGATTTGATGAATTTCCTTTTAAAGCATTTTTTTGAAATTCTGTGATACATTAAAAAAAGAATAACAAAAGGATAAAATGTAATTCTTGGTTGAATAAAATCACTGTAAGAGTCTGGAGTTTTAGGTTTTAACCCCTTCATGTTTTTAATTATGATTCAGCTAGCTAGTCCCTTCCATTTTCAACATGGGTCTTCACAGCCTTTCTAAAATATCTTGTACTTTTTAGTCCCCAACATTGTATAAAATTGTAGTATTCAAAAAAATCAATAAATCATGTGGGTGCATGCATGTATTTTAGTTTTATTGAGTATTGTGAATCAACAGTTTCTCACGTTGCTCATTTGTTCTTTACAGTAATATATGTTATTTCAGGAGGAAATTGTCATACAAACAGCTGCAAGCCTAATTCAGTAGAATTCTTTATCTGGTTTGTTTGTAGCACAAAAACAGGAGTAACCAATTAGATATTGGTGTCAAGGGATGCAGGTTATACGCATGGAGCCAATCAGTCCTTTAATTAAACCACCCATATGCAAGATTATATGACATGACAAAGGTTCCACCTCTCTGCTGAAAAGCTGCATGCGATGTATGGTATAGTCTCTATGCAAAGTGATGTCTCTTTACTGCTAATCTTTGTAGCTCAAGAAGAATGCATCTGGATTTCACAGCAAGATCATATTCCATATAAATATTACATAAGTATTTGCAGCACTTAGCATGGATACTGTTCCTTAAGAGCATTTGACCTTTACACTTTTATCCAAACACTGAATACAATCTACAATGAAAAAATTAAAACATTTAACATTTTATGTGCGGACAAATATATTTTAAAAATATTCCCCTGAACACAATGAAAATTCTTAATTTTTTTGTCTGTGATCAGTATCATTTTTAAGATATATTTCTTAAAATCATTTCTTCTTGTGAGCTTTCCTGCATTTTAATAAATAAAATTTTTATTAATTTCACAATTATTTCTTACTTTTCCTACCTAAATGTGTTCACATATATAGATACATTATTATTAAATTTGTACTGCAACATGCAAAATAACCTTTTGACCCAGTAATTAAGAAACAAATGCAGCAATCAGAAGTGTTATATTTTTAAAAAAATTTCTGATTGTAATCTGTATCTGAATTTTGTAATCACACTTACATTACATTATATTTCAGTATTTATCAGACATCCTTATCAAGAACAATCTGCCATGTAATCCGTTTATAAAGCTGGATTTTTAATTAATTAATTTATTTATTTATTTTTTTACCGAGGCAATTCAGGTTAAGTGCCTTTCTCAAAGCTACAACACCAGTGTCAGAGTTTTGATTCAAACCTATAACTTATGAGTTGCAATGTGAGTTGCATCCCAGTTACAATACTCATTGTGCCTTATTGTACACTCACTAGTTTTATGCAACAATTCAATGGAAAGCATTGTTGCTTTTATTATACGTAACTCTTAGTACTTACAAGCATAGCTTTTGAGTTGATGGCTGATGATTTAACAATTGAAAATAATAAAAATGATGATGCTTGCCTAAAGCGGTTGCATCATAAGATACTTTTTATTTTGTCTGTCTGTCTGTCTTTTTTTTTGGTTATAATGTCAGCTGAGTTCTGACCTTGATAGCAGGCCACATTTAGTTGTGAGGGTATTAATGTTAGTTCTGTTTATGTTTCTTATGACGCTGAGGCATTGTTATTATTTCGTTTTGTTACAATGACAAACAGCACACATCACATGTACATCACAATACACATAGCTACTGGACACAATGGAATTCTGATAAAAAAAGTAAAATAATAAAATAATTATTATCTAAATGAATACTATTATACAATTGTTTCAGAGTCTCAATGTTTCTCCCATTTTATCATCGATATACTGTAGCTTGATAAATATTGAGGGTATATACCTTACTATGTCAATTTTATTGATAACGAAAACAGTTACACATTCCTTTGTAATATCACTGCCATGTTTGCTCATTTTTAAAAGCTTGTGGTCCCCTCTGAGTTTCTTGATAATATCACCGTAGACACAATTTCTTGTAAAACATCAGCAAGTTCTGCATTGGTCATTGAAGCTCCTGCTGAATGCAATTCAACAATTATTCCTCTTTCAAAGTCACTGAGGTCTTCACTTGCAGCCATGCTGGCCATAATTACAGGCAATCAGGCCAGTCCAGCATTGACCCTATGCATGCTGGGATGTTATTTGCTTAATTAATGGCTGAGACACACCTGTGTGGTAGCCTCCGCTTTGCATATACGCTTGCTATCCCTCATTTATGCAGGTGTTTCCATTTTTTGTTCATTACCTTTATAACAAGCTATTTTCTGTTTTCCATTTGCATGGAAGCTGGCATCTGTGATCTGTTGCTGTGCAAGGTATCAGACTGGAAGGTCTGTACCACCTCACTAAAGGGGTTTGGCACAATCTTTTTCATTTGGGTTTTACTTCATGGACAGTGTGTTTTTCCATTCAAATTCAGAGGATATATGTGACAAACACAAGGTGATCTGATTTTTGTTTTGTTATGATAGCAAACACACACACATATACACTCATACACACACACACACGCACGCGCACGCGCACACGCACACTCACACACACACATACACACATACAGGACAAATTTGTTATGTGGGTGAGCTTGAGACTCGAATGAGCCCAAAACTGCTGTAAACCGCAAGAATGCAGTTTGGAGGAGATATATGACTGTGTTCGCGTAAGTGTTGGATGGAGTCACGTTCAGACCGGCCGAGGCCTGCAAGTAGGTCATCAGGCGGCTGCTCCTGTCAGGGAGAGAGCGGCGCTCCTCAGAAAGAACTTCTCCAGTAATTAGTCTCAGTGTGATCTTCAGCCTGGCTGTCGGGATGGAGGTTGGACACATCTGACAGGGAAGCTACAGAGGAGAATCTGTGCCACAACACACAAGTCAGGCATCATTAATTTGACACAGAGTGAGAGAGGCAGAGATGGAGCTATAGTGAGTGTGTGTGTGTGTGTGTGTGTGAAAGAGAGAGTTAAATGTGTGTTGCCTATAATGCAATGACATACAATGTAATATAGAAGGAAACTCAGATTAATACTACACATAAAAGAACACATTTGCCTTGTTTACTTAATGAAAGTGGCTGTTTCTGATTTGTCATAATTAAAAGGATTCAATGTGAAATATACAAATATAATGATTGCATCTTAAACAAATAAGAATATGTGCTTAACTGGAAAGGTTATCAATGAAAAAAGTAAAAACAAAAACAGGGTCAGGACGACTATCTGTTGAAATGTAAGTATCCTCGCACTCATGTCACTTCAAGTGCTATTTACTGAGGCGTGGCTTCAGAAAACTACAAGTTATGTCAGGCTGACCAGATTACAGAGTAACAGTTAAACCGAAGGCTGCTGCTGCAGGGAACCTGCTTTAGGTCATTAATCACACAACTCATGAAGTGTGAATGCAGAAAGTTATTGTAGTTACTCAGTGCCATTAGCAAATCAATTGGTTTCACAAATCAACCGTGTAAAGCTGTCTACAGCTCTTTGCTGAACACTTTTCACATCTGAGGGAAACACTGAAATTACATTATTCTCAAATGTCAAGTGTCCCAGCTTTACTGTGTCAACAGTGTAGGGAATTTCTCCATTATTATTGTCAGACTTCATAAATAACAGCTTCATTTTATGGCTAGTTCATTCTGCTGGTGGCACATTTGAGGTATTTACTGGTATGTCTTTTTTATTTGTTTATTTATTTTTTGAAGCATATTAACTCTCAGTCTCCTGCTTCCAACTGAGATAAACATTCATCATGAAAGTTGACTAAACCCATGCCATGCATTTGGGGCACAGCCTACATAGCTTACTGTTTAATTTAATAACCATCCTGCGTAGCCTACATATTTATGCTTCATTATCATTCAGTCAGATCCCGTTTTCACGAACGTATAAGCAGAAGGACACGGGCTAATGACCCTGTGAACTCACTGATATGAGGCTCAGCTAAGGACACGGCATTACATTAAGAGGATAGGACACTGAGGTGAATAAAAAAAACACAGGCTCCCTATTTCCAAAATCAGAGGCAAGCAATATTAGCGTGAGCACGCTCTCTTAAATCCAGGATCAACAATTCAATTCTCAGTCCTTCGATCTCCCTTACACAGAGCTTAGCGCTGACACCAGCTGCTTTCCTATTCTGCAGCCTGCCTCCACTGTAATATAATTAGGAATCCTATTATCTTTCAGTGTTTGGGAAAATTAAAATGTCCTTTTGAAAAACTGTATGCACGAACTGATGCTAATAGGCCGGACGATTTTCAAACAAAAGGATGAAAGTGACGTCAGTGCTTATGTGCCTCTGATAATAGATAACAGTAACTTCAAACATTAAAACAAATGTACATGCTACATTCTTTTTGAAGGCCTTCATGTCTCAATTGTTTTTTTTTTTTTGTTTTGTTTTTTTGTGTGTAAACAATATAACCCAGTCCATTGCAATACTGTGATTAAATAATCTCTGAAACATTTTATTCTATTACACCAACAGGGCAAGGACTGAAAATGGACTAGGCCAACACAAGAAACATTTCTGTGGTACAAAGTACACAATGTCTGACCTTATATTTTTTATTCCAATATAGGCTATAACATTTTTGTCCCTGCCACTGCCACTGAAACAGAATGTTTGCCCAGGAAGTCAAATAACATCTCAGAACTTTATTTACTGCAGAAAAAATGCAAGGGATTTATTATGTAGCCGAAAGTTGTGGTTTGAAGTTGACTTTTGATTAAAAAATAAATATAATAAAATTAACTTTTTAAATATTCATTTTTTATCGTTCATATGTGTTCTCTGTTATTGTAATCTATACTTGGATATATCTGTCAATTTTACTGATTTGTCACTGGTATCATTAGTCCAGCTGCGAAAGCAAAGGTGCTGCACTGGGAGTAGAACACCTGGCAGGTACGTTGATTTGTTACGTCACATCGCGCGAGAACTTTCAAACAAGCTACTGTCTCTGCCCTAGTGAAACATTAGGTAGATAACAAGCCACCGAAAAAGTGGTGCATTTGCAAAAGAGAAGTTATCGTCTTTCTTTAACGTTTTACGTGTCTTCATCCTGCGGTTAAAGAGTGTGTTGGCAGTGGCAGTACGGAAGAGGAGGCGGTATTGACAGTGATGGGGCGAGTAGTCCCAGTGCTGCCAAGTTAGTGAAACCACGCAAGATTGTGAGGAACCCCGTTTAGCTGGATGACACACCTTCTCAGCCATGAGTAAGTTCCGTTGTCGTTAACTAACGCAAACGCGGGATTTAAATTTATGAAATTCGATAACGTTAAATGGTTAAAATGTGATGATATATTTAGCTAACTAACTTTATCTTAGTTGCAAGTAGGCCTGCAAAAAACGTAGCAGCTACTGGATATAAGTATAGGCCTAACTAGCTAACTTGACATTTCCCCAGATCCCCAGATAACAATATGTAGGCAACACAGGTAGTCTGTTAGGAAAGAGATGCCTACAACTGACAGTTTTACTCAAGTCCATTGCCAAACATACAGAAAGGACAAGTTAGACCACCCATGTGGCAAGAGAGCATGCAACAAACTTACCATCATTAATACCCTCTCACTTGTTTTAGTCTCTTAGTTTTGTAATAATTTATTATTTTGGTATTCATATTTATAAGCAAACCGCTACCACCCTGTGAAGAAGCCTGGTGCCCCACCTAAAGAAGTCTCAGCTGCAACCAATAACAATTCAAATCTGAATTGAAGAACTGAATAGAAATGTATCCATATTCCTCATTTCATTTCAGAATCAATCCCAACCCTGATCTGTACACCTGTATAGCTTTTACATGGGATGCGTATGGTCACAGTTGCTTTTGAGTATTAAAAAAATAGAAGGAAAGAAGCAGCTGACCCATTGTCATTTGTGTTGACAAATTAACCACAATTACAAGCTGCTTTCAAGATAAGGGTTTAGCCAAAATAGACATACAGAATTCTCCCCCCTCAGAACTCAAGGAAAAGTTACCCAGAAATAATTTTGGCTATCAAAGACAGTGTGCTGGGTGATATCCCTAGCCCAGCTCTACTCTATGAACAGTGTAAAAATGAATCCCGTACTTTAGGTATCTTCCTGTTTACCGTTCAGGCCCCTCGGCCTCCCCACTTGAGCCCTGACAACAAACCGATCCACCAGTGAGCTCCCCCTCTGCTGTCCCCCTCTGCCTCTTAATTGCTGATAATAGCAGTAGCACAACTGCTACTTTCAGATAAGGACAGGATTCACCATGCCACATTGGCAAGGTAAAAGCCGGGCCTTTTTGCTTCAGTGCTGAAACGTATCTTTGACAATCATCAACGTTTTTTTACGGGGGTTTCGTTCATTCCAGGAACCCGGGTCCGTGCTTGAAGTGCATCCTACTGTAGCATGACTGCCCTCCAACGAGGAAGGTGTATAATTATGCATGTGCATCCTTTTATATTCATTTGTATTCCATGCCAGCCAATGAGCAGACATGGTAAATGATCAAACCTCTTATAAAATGTAGACATTTCCAAAGAATTTGTGATCACCATAGAATTGGTTATCATTTCAAAAGCAGTTGCAGAGCCGAAGGTGAAACCTGAACCATTTTTATAGCAGTAGCTCTGAGAAAGATGGAGGTTTGAAATGGGAGAAACCGAGATAAGTAATGTTACTGTTTCACAGTGTTATAGTTGATGAAAACCTAGGATCTGAAATGTGTGTGGAAAAACCTACATCTGCAACTATCAAAGATTTCATTTTGTCAACCATCAAAGTCCAAAGTTCATTTTTCTTTAAATAATTATGGACAGTAAGACGTGTTAATTTCCTTTTGGTTAGTGATCCTCTGAGCGATTTTAATACAATTATTATTGGTAATAGTAGTGAAGCTGTAGTAGAATATATAGTAGTAGTGGATGCAGTAGTAGATATAACAGTAGTTTATGAGTCTGTTTTCTGTTCAACTTCTGCCCTTATGGATACAGCTGTCGATTTGAAGGAAACTCTGCTATGGTGATAATAATGGGTCTAATGTTTAAAAAGTGATCAAGTTCACAACGTAATGCTTAGCTACATTGCCAAGAGTGATGAAACCATGCGGATGACCCCACTACAGCGATGCTATATCTAAGACCCCACTACAGCGATGCTATATCTAAGACCCCACTACAGCGATGCTATATCTAAGACCCCACTACAGCGATGCTATATCTAAGACCCCACTACAGCGATGCTATATCTAAGACCCCACTACAGCGATGCTATATCTAAGACCCCACTACAGCGATGCTATATCTAAGCTGGATTAGATGCCCACGAAGAAGCAGAAAAAAGAAAACAAACCTTAGACATCTGCTAAACGCTCAGAGGACCTCCATGTATTTTTCGAGGGTCACTGAAAGTGACTGATCAGAAAACGCTAAACCATTTGATCTCATCACTTGAACAGAACCTCTCTGTAGACCTTGGGAAAAAAAGAAAGCAAAATTCAGAACAAACTGGTAGCTAATTTGCTTACCAGCTCATAGTATTGCTTGGTTGCCTTTGGTTAAAGTGCCATTTAGTTCCAACAACATAATATTTTCGCTTGTGTGCTGGTAATCACATACACCTGTGTGATAATTGAGAGAGCATTAGCATCATCCCTTTGAAAAGGCTATCAGTCAGTTCAGCACTATGATTTACTGTAGGGACAAGGGTCTTTTTAAAATTTCAAAAACTCTTGAGCTGAATTATATTTAGGGGTTTTGTCCCTGTAAACACATCTGCTTTTACAGCATATTTGGACATGCGCAAGCCTTGAGTATGGGCTTTTTATTCATTGAGAGGGTAAAAGACAGCTGTTATTAGATATATATTTACATACTTCCGTATCTACATGCATAGTTTATTTAGATATTCCAGGAATTTATTTGTGAAGTGCTTGTAATAGATGGAAAATATGTCATGTGGGGTAGATAGTAAAGGTGGTTATTTACTGGTCCTCTTATTCCAGGGACTGGTCAGTCTCCAGCCTTAGAGGGTAAAAAAAAAAAAAAGGCGTGCAGCTCAACAACGGTGTCTGTGCTGGAAAGGCAAGCTAGTTTAAATACCAAATCAGCTAGCAATACCAAATCAGATACAGACATTTCCATTTAAGCAAAAAGACAGCAAAAAATAAAAGGGATATGGAAGGAGACATAAATAATGTCGTGAAGATTTAAATGAAAGGGGTTCTGATAAGCTCATACCAAATGTAAATTTCCAAGAGGATCTTTGCTCGCTACTCTCTGACCACAGCTATGCACATTAATATATGTTTTTTCTTCATGGCTAAATCTGTGTTTTTTTGTGTGTTTTTTTTCCATTTGTTTTCTTGTTATCTATTTGGGTCAGATAAGCAAGAAAACATCTGCGTTTTGAAAATTTTAAGAGCTCCTTGCAAACCAGCATGTCCTGGAAAATCGTAGCTTGCAGGGTTTTTTTTCCTTCTGAGAAGGCCTTTCACCTTCTGAAAGGAGAGCAGCCAGTTCCGCCGCTCGCCTCGACAGCTAAGGAGGAAGACACCGGTCGTGAGATGGGCCCCTTGGCGGAGAGAACTGAGTGTCATAATTTATGACTTAAAAACCATTAATTTTTCAATGCACAATGTGGGGTGGCACTTCATGTTTACGGCAATCATTTCCTTTGTGAATGATTTATAGAATACTTATAAATCTTTCACGTAACAAACAGTCACATTATTTCTGTATTTCAAACCTGTGACTTTTAAGAAATAATTTTCAGTTCTACACCCAAGAATAACAAAAATAAAAATAAATAGTTGTGACTGAAAGCAGCCTGTAGTCAGAATGGTGTACGGTGGAGCGTGATGTGCTGGAATTCAACAGGAGCCTTCATGTCCATGTTATGTTCCTGCTTACATTTCACAGACTGGAGATATAAGAATTTTAAAGTCAGCTACACACCTCCCTGTGAAAAGAATTCGCATGGAAGTCTAGGACTAACAACAGATTATGGGTAATTGTGTCCAGTTCTGTGTGTGGTTACATTGGCTGCCTGTGTCACTGTGGCATCTCAAGAAAGAAGTCAAATGTACTAACCAATTGGATACATGTCATTGTCAATTCCACTTCAGGCCATATTAAAAGGAGGTGAGAACCCGTACACAGCATTAGTCATGGCAGAGAACATGAAAGGAATATGCAATAAATGGCCATAACTACTTTAACTCAGCATAATATGGAGCAGCAGATTTCAACAGATGTCTGAGGCAAACGTCTTGTTCACTTCAGGCAGTAACTATACTGTACATCAAATAAGTTTATGTAAGCATTATACCTGCATAATGTCAATGACACCGTTTTGGGTCCAAATTCGATTTTTAGTTCTTCCTGGTTTGCTGCTCTCCATTCATTCTCTGCGTGATGCTATTATTTAAAAATAGTATTGGATAATCAGATTGGAGTAAAAAAAAAAAGATGCATAAAATACTTTTTTTTTAGGCTACCATTGTGTTGAGACCAACAGCACTTTCTAAATTCTCAAAATGAATATGGGTCATAGTATCATGCAAACTGTTTTCGTGACTACCTAAAAAAACCAAAGCCTTTTAAATGGGACTTTTCTAATCATTTAGTACCTTTCTTAGCTATAGAGGAAATGAATGGAAGCGGGAGCTCTAATAATTTGCTTGAGCTCCTGCACAGACGACCTGCTTTGGTATCTCGTTTGAGGGCATGAATCTAATTGATTTTTAAGACAGTCCCCCCACTGCTTTTAAGGTTCTCTTTTTGTGCAAATGAAATGTAATTTTGGATGAATAATGCATCTTCCCTAAAGGCTTCCAAATATTTAAAACCACATAAACCAAACAAAAAAGGCAAAAAAACAAAAGGTTTTCATGACTCCGGAAATTGGCACGGTATTCAATAGGGAACGCAGACACACAGAACAATAGGACAGAGGCTGCCTTTTGCATTATAGTTTAAATGTGTTTCTGGATCTGCCTTTCTCAATCTGCCTGGATCTAGTAAGAGGCACATTCTGACATGCGGCTTCTCTTTGCAATCGCCGAATGCAGCGATGGGATATTTCCGGTGATGGCACATTCCACACACATAGGCAGCGGCAGTGAGGGCATTTCTTATTAAGACTTCATTTTAGTCCTGAAAAAGTCTACCAAACTGAACTAATAACATTATGAAAATAATTGGAATCATAATGACACAATCATAAGCCTCCCACATAACCATTTTGGGGGTATTTACAAAGCGAGTTACACAACTGCATTTGTCAGCGTGTTGCTGCCGGTAAAAAAGATAAAGCTGAATTATTGCCGTCCGCCCACATTTATTAATGTGTGCAGAATTTCCTTTGAAGTTCCTGCCGTGTTTCCCGCGATGTGCCGTTCGGTGCGGGGCGCTCTTCCACTCGTTCAGTATGCCAGCAGTGCGTCGGGCCTTGGGCTCGTGACCCGCGCTCCTGTGTTTTTGTATTCAAATTCCAAGTGGCTCGCTGCTTTGTATCGCTCACGTAAAGGTAGAAAAATGCAAATCGTATGCAAAGCAGCGCCTGAATCATTGGGATAGATAGAATAACAGATCCGTCCGTGCGCGTTGATGGCAGCCCGTCGGAGACATCCTCACTGGTAGAGAGCGAGCACAAACAAACAGCCCTCCTTATGCAACAGCCCTCCATCGTGGCTGATGTTGCAGTGCAGGATGTTATGCAATTAGGTGTCAGTTTAAAGTCAACATATAGCCTACAGTATCCTGAGATAGGAGCTGGCTACTGTTTACCCACTCAGTGTACCACCTCACTGAAACTGAATGTATGACGCATTTACCTAATAAACAAATATGTATGTATCTATGTATTAAATATATTAAATGTGTTAATAATATAAAATTTTAGTAAAATGTATGAAATACTATATAAATGAGCTATTGGTATTTATTTTCATACATAGTTCTAGCATCACCCAGGGGTAGGAGGATTTCATTCAGCTGCAAATAACAGTAGCCTGGTGTACACCAGGGACCCCAACTGGTTGATCAGGTGCCTGCAGGTTGTCTGTTGAGCAGCATAAGTGCCCTTCTTGTGAACTGCAAGGGTGATAAGAAGTGATGGCTAACAGCAAGGGCCTACCTCAGCTCTGAACACATGCTTAGAGTAGCATGAACATGATTGGCCATGTCAATTTGGGGAGATGAAGGGAAAAAGCATACATTGATAAATTCTTTTTTTAGCTCACCGTATGTATTTTTTGAAATCTCAGTCAATGTTTACAGTCAACACTTTGAAATCCTGTAAACCATTAGTGGCGATGATGATCCAAATGGTTGATAAAATGGAGAATGGGCTCCTAATGTGCTCTGTGCATTGTGCTAACGCTGTGTGAGGACAGGGAGGCAGTGCTGGAGGAAAGGTCTTGGCTGTGTTATAGAAGTGGCCCCTGTGGGGACCAGCAGAGAGCGTATCACTCAGGGCCCTGCGATCCAGCGACCTGACAGGACATCCCAGTTTACTCGCTGGGGGGAGGTGCGATTTATCACCACGGTGACCCGCTTCTTATTTTTACACCCATTTGACTTTTGTTTCCTCAGCTGCGGAGCTGGGTCATGTGACCCTCTGTGAGTAAACGGCTGTTATGTAAGAGCGTCATGCGGTCCGAATGCGGAGGGCTGGAAAACAGACCGCAGAGCCGTCTCAAGGTTAAGGAGAGGGAAGGCGGCGTCCCAGAATCCTCCCCGGCCGGTTGACCTTTGATTGTGCAAGGACGATCCTTCTCAAACACTTCCACTTCTACATGCAAAATCCATATACAACATACACGCCGACTTGTATAAGTGCATTTATAATCATATGCATTGCAAGAATGCGCATATCTGCCGAGGTTATAATAGGTATTAGAATGAACGTGGCAATAATTGAAACATTTGTAATATATCACACTTTTCGACTTTTCAGACATCCTCATTACGCTTGTGGATTTCTGTCTCATAATGTATTAACACGCATGACTTTTTCATAAAGGAAGGGTAGTGTTTGCGTGGGAATTCCACCCAGGCCACAGGGCCCCTGGGTGGGAGACGGAGCCCTTTGATTCGCTGATGAGGGTGGGCCTGCGAGGCTGCCAACGCGCCTTTGGATTCACCGCTTGTCAGATTGCGCTATTGTGATTTCCATCTGCTATCAGTCTCAGACAGGGGGGGGGGGGGGACTCTGCCTCTAACCTTATGCGTGTCTGTCTCCGGTGATGGCCGCCTCCTTCCTGAACAACCAGTGACGTTAACTTCTGTCAGAATTAAACACGGTGCCAGACAGCCTCCCTGACAGAACAAGAAGGCTTTTTTAGGAGCGTAAGATGAGATGAACTGGAACCTGTCCCATCCAAAGTCAGGAAAGATCAGGTACTCTTGTTGCGTTAGCCAGAAATGAGCAGGTACATTGAGGGAAACGCTTCTTTGAAATATTTCTGACTGAAAGGGAATCAAGCAAAATAAATAATAAAAACAAATAAATACTGGATGAAATACTTAACAATACTGCATCAGCCAACATTGGCAACATGGCATAGCTATTTGGATTATTAATCTGAGGATGCATGCAACCTTTCGTGACAAAAGAAATTGCCGTCTTAAACATGACACTTAAAATTGGTGAATCTGCATTGTAAAAGAATGTTACCATGCATATTATATGCATCTTGTGTATTTTACAAAAAGAAACAAAAAACCTTTTAGTATCAATTTTAGTCACTTTTTAGTATCTTGAAATTCATAAACCAGTGAGTTCATGTTTTTATAAGGGTTAGACATTTTACACCACAGAGCACTGGAGTCACGCCATGGGGCATAACTCTTCAGTTTCACACAGAATGAGCCTTAGCGTGTATGTGTCAAGGGAGTGAAACCACTACTGTGAATGAAAATTTCTCATTACTAAATTTTATCCTACAGGAAAATTACAAATTTAACAATACAGGTTTGCCATTGGATGGCTAACACTTAGGTGTCAAATTTGTTTTGTTTCTTGAATTTGTATGACCACACAGGTAGGACATCATTGTACCTGGGCTTTTATCCTTCCATCTTAGCTCTTAGCTATATCTGGTACAATGCATCAAATTTCTATTGCTGAAATTTATGTTAAAAATTGCACATTGTCCCTGTCAAATAAATTGAATTAAAAAAAAAAAAAACAAGCACTTTAAAGCAACTTATGCAGAACTTTTATCACGTCTCTGGAATTCATCTCATTTCATGCGCTTTATTACACATCTTTGCAAATCAGTCCTTACCATCCAATGTGAATTCACTGGAAATCATCGCAAAGTAGACGGAGTCACGCCGGCGTGCATATCGTATTGAGTGAGGGAACGGAGGTAGCCATGATTTGAGGACCCGTCAGTGGTCCATGTGAAATTAGAATCGCAAGGGGTACTGTGAGCGCGGGAAATATGAATTTTAATGGCTTTTTATTAATGCATGCCTTTGTGTCTCCCACTGTACGGCGCTCAGAACCAGGCGCGCCCTCGCTTTAGTGCAGTTCGTTAAATGGCTGTAGTGTAGCGAGTTCACATGGTTCATTTCTTGTTGTCCAAACAGCTGTTCTTGATAGTCCTCCCCGCAGGTATCTGTTTAGGGATTAGTAATGCTTCACATGCTTGTACATCACAAGGAGTGGATGTGTAATTACATTAAACACGCTTCATCTCTTAATCTTCGCTTATTTCTGAGCCGGTCATGCCGCCGCTGCCGCCGCTCGGGCTCTGCTCGCCGCGGATAAGCGAGCGCGCCAACCGCATCGCATCACGCCTCGCCTCGCCTCGCCTCGCGCGCCCAAATCCGCCCGGGGCCGCTGCCCAGAAGAACGCCTCTCAGGCTTACGCTCGCCCCGACACCTACGGGCTCCCCCACGCCACACGGGAGGGGAGAGCTGGGTTTGACTGACAGGAGGACCGTCCTCTGTGGGTGTCACGCACGGCTCACAATATGCACCTACCAGGCCCGACTGGATGAAGTAAGGATGAGGGGGGGCATGGCACGCTGGCAACACAAGGTCTCATTGCTAAAACAAAATTTAACGACGGGACAAAATGTCTCAGTGTATGTCACAGCCCCTGCTTCAGTGATCACTCCTCTCACGGTCCCGAAGTCATAAATGTGATCATATTACTGGTCCAGGACACATAAATATGTGAGTGTAGTATATCTTGGTAGGGTTGCAGGTCACTGGCTAAAGAATGTGCTTTGGAATCACTGAGGGTTGGGGTTGCATCATATAAAGTTTCAGGTGGTGTGCTAAGCCTCCTCCACCGGTCTCCAAGCAAATGATCTAAACCCGTCAGAGTCAAAAAGCATCATCACAACCCTGATTACAATTTTAATACGAATCAAGGACTATTTTTAATATTTTGTCTATCTCGGGCTGTTAATTTTGGGAGCGATACATTTCACCTCATTTTTTTTTTTTTACCCACACAAATTATTGCAAGTATAATTAATCAGTGTTGTGGCAGTAAATATTTGCTGGTAACAACTGGTAGTTTCTGCCTTTACTGACTGCTGTAATGTGGTTGTGGGAACTGCTTTACTCCTTGGGCGATGTCTCCCTGGTTATGTTGTGTTAAAGGTTCTTGGTTTTTCATGACTGGAACACCAAGAACATTTATCATTACAATTTTAAACATGGTGATTACATGGTAATTATTCATCCCATGAGAGGAGAAGGAAGGAATACGGTGTGCCCATGGGTTTTTCATGGCTGCTTAAATATGGAATTGCATGACAATCAATACTAACTCACTATCCACACAGATCTTGTAATTATTATGGAATAATGACATTATATTTCTGCAACGTGTCACTTCACACCCATAAGCCACATCCCTAATGCACTACACTGGAAGCTGTGATGCAACAAGTGAAATAAATGAGTGCTGCAGAAGTGAAATGTATTAAAATAAGTATACTTGTGTAATTAATATCTGACTAGAAGGACATGTACAATTCATGAAACAGTTAGCGAAGCGTGCGTGCCACATATTTAAAATTCTGTTCAGATATTGTGCTGAAACTCAGCATTGTTGTGCCAGCTGAGACCAAAATCAACCCCCCCCCCTCCCCATTGCTGGAGGCCACAGCTTACCCCATACTCGCACTCAAAAGCAGCTTTTCCCTTTTTTCCCCTCATAACTTGTTTATTTATGTACTGGGTGCCTGGAGAGCAGGATTTCATCTTTGTGCGCGCCTGAAACGCATTGATCCAGCGCTGTGGGGACTTGGCTCCGGCAGGAGTGGGGGGGTGGGGGGTTTTGGGAAGCAGGCCGGATCCGGGTTC
Source organism: Anguilla rostrata (assembly GCF_018555375.3). Classification (NCBI taxonomy): domain Eukaryota; kingdom Metazoa; phylum Chordata; class Actinopteri; order Anguilliformes; family Anguillidae; genus Anguilla; species Anguilla rostrata. The sequence continues at coordinate 21,413,847 of NC_057946.1, forward strand.
CAGGCCCCACACAATGCAGCCCCCGTGCTGGATGGCGCGCCCGTGCCCGCAGACCGGGAGGAAGGAGCGGCGCACGGCGATGCTGCCACTTCCTGCCCAGCCTTTGTGCTGTCCCGCTGCCATGCACCGCTTTAAAGGGGCCAGGCGCCATGCTGAATCCAGCAGCCGCAGCTCTGTCTCCTGCCACCCGGGCCAGCTGAAGCCCTGCTTACAGCCTGAATATCTCCGGAGCAAACAGGCCTCAAATTCATATTCAGTACAATACAGACACAGTAAGTAGGTGATGGTATCAGAAAGTAAGAGAGACAGCAATTAATAAAGAAAACTGCAATAAACAGTTGATTACACTAAGCCTATGAAGTAGACTAGCGCACACATTTCTCCTGCATTACCTCCCTCTCATTGGATGCACACACACACGCACACACACACACACAAACATGCTCAATGCAGAAGACTCCTCATTTTTGTGCTTAGTACGTGCTGTGTGTGTGCTCACACAAAGCAGGAGCAACGACTGAAGTTGACTGTGGTACTCGTTGCCTTCTTAGCACAAGCAATGAAGCTACTTGTTATATTTTATTGTTACTCAGATGATGAGACTGTGCAGATGAAGCAGAGATCACTATCAGTGAAGAAAGCACAAAATAATTCCATGCCCGTCATGCCTCAAGGATATTTATGATGAAAGGTGATTCCTTCCTCCATCTCTTTCAAAATAATGCGTAATCGTTCAAGATCCTTCAGTCTGCACTTGTCTTGCCTTCTTCAATTCAAAACACAAATTTTTGATGGGTTCCAATTCCATTTTGAGATGGCAATCGCAAAACTGATTTTTGTTGATCATTTCTTGGTTGAATTTGATGTATGCTTGGGATAATTGTCTTGCTGAAAATTTTGAGCGCGGTTTTTTTTTTTTTTTAATCTTTGCTGGTATACATGATTCCATGGACCTTAACAAGAAGGAATTCCAAACAACCTGGTAACATCAAAGATCTCCCCCCATATTTTACAGTAGGTATTATGGCCTTTTCAACATAACCTTCTGACTGAATGTATCCCCTTGTTCTTTATCTGACAGCTGAGTATTTTCATCAACATATATTTTACGTAAGGGTAGTTTACATGAAACCATCTCAAATTTTGCAGAGTGTAAGACATTTCTGATAGCTTTGTGTCTTGTGAGTGTTCTCAAGTAATGCAGACGTGAGAATATTTCTGTTGATGACTTTGCTTGCTATAATTCTCTCTATTTTCTATGTAGCTATCTGGCTGTCAGATAAAATGCAATATGCTCTCCAAAATAGATGGAACACACAAGCTAATCAACAGTGGTTGTACAAAACAAATTGCACAGCTCTAGGTTTAAACCGCCTGTTGAAGTTGAACATGTGTTTTGTCATGGTATCATCATTAAAACATCTCCAGGTCCTGAGCTCACCTGCGTACAGTAAAAATGTAGTATTACACTATGCGCTGAAGTGGAACTTACCTGTATGACATTCTGAAATATCTAAGTACACTGACCACCACCATGACACATTATTCCTGACAAGGAGGAAATATCTATATTCGGCATTGGCTAAAAAATGTCAGACTTTGTCAGTTGCTATGTCACAATATATGACATATCAGACCTGTTGAATTTGGTGTCCAAAAGAATCCTCTTCTTAGTCCAATATTTTTCTTGTGGTAAATTCTACCAGCTGGTGGTCTCACAGAGCCAAGTTAAAAGCCTAATCATAAGCAGGGGACATACTGTAAAAAATGTGCTTTACAGAAATGTTCTGCTGCGCAACTCGTAAGTGCTGCAAAGTAGATGTCGAGGTTTACAGCCTCCGCAATGTCTGCACAATGTAATGCTGTGCATATACATGTATCTTCCAGCGAATCATTCATTATTCATTTTCTTGGACTCCTTTGTCTAGGGTAACTTGTATTGGCTACATACGACATATTATCTATTTATAAAGCAGGATAATGGACATTTGTTCCATGGATACAGAGGCCTGTTTGCCTGTAAAGATCTGAAGAAGCTGCAAGGATCCGTTAATTGATGAAATGACAGCAGTCAAATGATGTTGTCCTCAGGTGCCCGACGATCACTGGCGAAGGCAGCTTTTGCGCACGCTTATTGGAGTTGGTTCATAATAAATATAAAAATTCAGAGCAGTAGAGTGCAGCTTCCTCCTTTTCTCCTGCTTTCCCATCCAGCCAAAACATCATATGCTGATTTTCAATTTTTTGCAGCCGAGGCAACAAACTGTTACACCTCATGGGACTCTGCTGTTGTTGAAAATAAGCTCCTCCTATTCCAATTCCATCTTTTTTTATCTTTGCTGCACATACGCCCTCATGTGGCACTGAAACACTGCCAACCGGAGGCCTCCTGTTGAGCCTCCTGTAAAGACGTAGAAAGTTTTGTGTCCGTGTAGAGCACTGATGTGGTCTGCCTGTCATTGGCCTACTGGTGATTGAGGCTGAGGAGAGTCATTACAGGGAGAGCAGGGATCTGTGCCCTGGATCCGTTCCAGCTCCCCATTGAGTCCGCTTTTGCACTTCCTCCAGGATAGAGAACGATTCCGCCTCAGCACTGCTGCCTCTGGTTTACGAACTGGAGAAATTACGAGTTCCACCCATTCTTACGCTTCTGCCTGCCCGGGAAGCTCATAACACTATCGCAACTTGTTTATGCATGTTAGAAATTTAGAATTGCATTTTTGATGCATTGGTTGTGTAGTGAAACCAAATTCTGCATAAATTTTATTATTTTGATGGCGTGTGTTTTTTTAAATTTGTAATTTGTTTCCATGGTTCACATGATTGGATATTGTTTCATTGGCCAATTAATTTGTGATGTCATAGCTTATGTTTCGCCATTTTACCATACCATTTACCGTTTTTGGTTATTCCCACAAACATCCTGTCCCCTCATTCCATTTAATTTAAATTATGCTATAATTGCTATATCGCACACACACAGACACACACACACACATAGACTCACACAAACACATGCACACACATGTAAACACACAAACACGCATGCACGCACACACACACACACAAACATACACATACATAAACACACATATTTATATGTGCACATGCACAGTATTATATAATTTCACTACTGCTATATTATATAATGACTTCATCTTTGTCACCCAGTTTGTCACATGAGCTGGCCCAGACACCCTGGCATTTTTGAGCCATCTGCCCATGGTAGCACTGAGGAGACGAGTGGCGTTTCTGTGGTGTCATATAGGGGACAGGTGCCCAGTGTACATCACATGGCTCTGTCCATTAGTCCACTTTTTCAGGTCAGCTGAATATTCATCTCATGATTATTCTCTAAATTATACTCATGATTATACTTTCAGTTATAATCATGAGTATACTTATAATTATTCAGTTTTTTTTCCCCTCTGGGTACCGTAATATCCTAATAAAAAAACTGAGACTCAAATTTAATAACTAAGCCAGCATGAGTTATGCAGTTGAGGGAAAAAAATAATTGATACCTGTAAAAACAAACATCAACTACATCAGAATGCCAGGTGGAGAAAGCAGTGCATTCAGTCCTAATACAGTGCACAGCACCCTGTCCTTTTCCTTCAGTTACTGAGAAGCTAGGAGGCTGTGAGACGCTGTGCTTTAGGACAGGAAGAGGGAAGTGATGCGGGCAGTGCTTCCTGCCCCTCCCACGGCGCTGAGGATGCCCGGCTCCCCGCGTTCCACTTAGCTCTGCCGAGCCCCGCTGATGGCGCTACAGACAGCTGCAGCTCATTAAAGTGGCAGTTATGGATGGCGGCAGCGCCCCCCCTCTCCGCCAGGGCCGGCGATGAGCCCCCCCCCCCACCCTGGGGAGAGAGGAGCGGCACACACCTGGACTAGGCCCCGCGCGCGAGCGGCACGCGGAGGACACGGGACAGGCTGAGAGGAGAGCGGCTCTGCCACGCTGCTTTCACATCTACACCACGGCGGCGCTAACATGCGTTAGCACGCGCTGTAAACGCTTAGAAACAAGGGCAGAAGGTGTGCACGTGGAGTACGACTGCACCACTTCACTTGAGCGGTTTCACTTCACATGAACACAGGCATGTTTCTTGTCCCTGAGGTTTTAGGCGCCTCACATGGTATGGTAACTCACCTGGGGATTAATAACAGGAAACCCAGTGGTGCTGAGCTGAGTTTGGGGTGCCATCTCTCCGTGTAGCCCTGACCCCGTGGCGCGGAATCGGATCGCAGTCTGCAGCCAGTACGGCCCAGGCACCTCTGCCCCTCCTCCCTGGGCCGGGCCCCTCCTCCCCGGGCCGCGCCCCTCCTCCCTGGGCCAGGGCCCGCGTGAGTCGGGGCCGTGCGGTACGAGCCGCGCGGTGGAGCAGCCACGCTATCTGCTGACTGCTTCACTTCCATTGTGGAATTTATGCTAAATATGCATATCTTAATTGCATTATTCAAAATAATTAGCTAATATATTTTTGCATAATGACAAGGTAAGCAAATAGCATGGCAGCACTGTGGGCCTTGCCTGAGTAAGTTTGGAAAATTAATAGACTCCCCATTTCCTAATTATCTGTTTTTCATTTTGTAACCCAAACAAGAAATTGCTATCACTTCCTCTTGGGTGCAGTGCAATTTAAAGATGCTCTTTGGAAAGAGAGTGATGGTAAGGGGACGGGGGGCATTACAAATAAATAACTTTGGGTCTCTGTTTCTTTTTCCCCCCTCAGTATCTCAGTCTGTACGCAGCCGGAGGTTAAACCTCTTGTGACGTCTCCGTCCTGTTTTTGTGCTACTTTCTCAACGTTCAGTGAATTACTCAAATAATAACTCAGCTTGCTCAAAGCTAAGATGTGGCAAAATAGGGAAAAGCTTTGTTTTAGGAAACTAAACTGGGAAAGTCAACAAGCAAGGTTAAAAAAAAAAAAACATTTCAGTGGGTTCTTCACATTTGTATTTTTATATTTATATATAATATTCTCTGGACATAAGCAGACTCATGCCCAGATCTTATTTCCCTAAGGACAGACTCTTGTGGCGATATGGCACTGGCAACACTTAGCCACTCAGACTTGAAATGCAACCAATTTCAGGCTTATTACCGAATTAAACTAGAACAATTTTAAAAATATATATGCAAATAAAAGCGTCTTTGAGGCTATAATGTTACCTCATCAGTCTTGTGAATCCGCTAATGCCTGGTAAGATGTGCAAGAGAACGTCGAAACGGCGGTTTCAGGATCCTCCGCTCGCCGCATGGAAACGGAAACGCGCGGAACACATTACTCGCAATTACATCAATTAATCTTGCGCGGGTAATGAATATTTTCTTTATTTGCGGAAAGTACCAAACACTTATCTTACTCCTTAAGATGAAATGCCCCTTCAAATATAATACATTATTAAACTTGGTTCTCTATTAAATTTTGCCGACAATCCCCCTTTTTTCCTGTAGTTAATAATCACTGTAATTAATCGCTTCTTTATCTCCCCAAATCAGGTAATGGTAATTTATCAGGGGTATACTAATGAATACTTAGAAGCTAGCTGTTCCTGCTTTATTAGGGAATTGTGAGTCTACTAAGCGTGGTAATGTTCTAACCTTTTCTTCTCTTCTGTAATTACGGCTGTGCTTGCTCTGTAATGTCTAATCCATTCCCACTGAGAGGTCAGACCTGGAAAACATATTCCATTCAATTGCCAGGAGCGGAAAACTGGTGTTTTTATATACGTGATTTAGGACTATTTCTCGCAAGTTAATCTGCTGACATAAAACACGGTCTGTAAGTGGTGCAGTCTAACCCTGTTCTGAAAAAGTGATTTGCTTGTGATTTTTTTTTGTCTATTTCTGAGCACAAATTTTCAACTTAAAAAAGTAATTTAATTGAATCACTGTTAAATTATATGTCCGACAAGTATTTTAGTGCTTTGTTGATGTTGAAACATTTTTTATAAAAAAAAAAAACAAAAAACAAAACATTTTTTTTAAACATTTTTTTTAAACATTTTTATTAACAGATCTGGCTTGAATTATTATATTTTTTAGATAATGCACTTAATATGTTAAAGATGGATTTACTGTAGAGTGTAAGCCAAAATATGTGGAACGGAGGAAAAATATATTTAAAAATTTCACCAGAGGTTTATTAACAGGATGGCTTTGAGTTAGCGGTCTTCTAGAAACTGAACCAGCATGGGCTGCTGGGGTACTCGTCGGCAGGCTTGTTATCACTTTCTTGATAGCTGGTGACTGGACTGCAGGTGCACTTGTTTCTCAGATGGAGAGAAGTAGGGGAGGGGGGCAGATAGAGGGGGATGGGGGTGGGGGGACACAGAAGGCTGTATAAAATGGTCAGTGCAGACAATGGGTTATACTGTATGCTCAAAAAAAAGAGAGTAATTTCTATGCTAATGAAACAATTGCCCAAAAAAAGATGTTTTCATTAAAAGGCAAAAGAACTCTCAGAAACAAGACAAAAACCACTTTCCACTATTACACATCTTGCCCCCATGCCCAGCTGGTTTGAGAGGCGAAGTAAAATCCAAGGGCCACAGTTGGTATACAAAACTTGGTTGCATCCTCGGGACACAGAGTCTTCAAATCTACTCAGGTGCCACCTCAATGCCAACAGGCTTTTTGAAACAGTTGCCAGAGAAAGGGCCTCTACGGAGGGCAATCAAAAATAAATATCTGCAGTTAAATGCCATTAAAACTTTGTTTATGTTATGTGTTATGGTCAGAATTAATCTTTTTTTTTTTTGTTACTCAGCAACGGCGTGTTTTGATCAGAAGGACAGCATTCATGTTTGAATGAGCATCATACCTGCAGTGAAATGTGGTGATGGAGCCTTGATACTACAGGACTGTTTTGTATCTACTGTTGCTGATGTTCTTGTTAAGGTCAACCCTGAACACCAGCAGACACCGTGACATTTTGGGAATGGCCGACTGACAACAAAATTACTGTTTTGCAATAGCCATCTCAGTCTTCACCCTTGAACCTGATTGAAGATTTGTAGTTTGGATTGAAGAGGCTAGGCCACAAGCAAAAAACTAAAAGATCTTGGAAGTTTATGTGTAGAGGAATGGTCAAAGATCCCCCTGAACATGTTCACCAATCTGATAAAACATTATCTTGACACAGTAGTGTTATCCTCTGAAGGGTGGATAACAAAATGGTGTTTGGGGCTGATATCCAAATGCTGTATAAAAACTGATAACTGTTTCAAAATGACACACAATAGAACTTTTTACTATGCACATCCATACATATTTCCAAATGTCATGGTTACAAGTTAAGAACTTGGCCATTATTAATTTGAGAAATGTGGGTATATTACTGCATGTGTAGCACTTAAAGGACATGTTTCCTAAATCTACATTTTGAGAGTATTGAAAAATAATGCATTTATAAATTATTTAGAAAGTTACACATTTGATAAACACTGACAAATATGCATTAGAAACTCATGTATATTTAACTGTTATCATGTAGTAAATATAAATGTGTTATCCCCTTGTTTATTTTACACTATTTAGTAAATCTGACAAATATTAGCAAAACGGATATACATATTCAAAATATTTATTACATGTAGGTAATAGGCATTTTTTGACATCTACACTTATATATATATATAGCTGGCAATTGGTACCTGGTAATTAAATGGCAATTTTATACAACTGGAAAGAATGAAAGTAAGCTGGAAACTGATGATTTACCTGAATGCCAGTAATAGGAACCACTATTACACTCAAGACTACCATTAAGGAACAAGTTCAAGTCAGCAAACAGGATTGGCAGGCAGCCATGTTGTTTCTTCTTTAGCATGAATGGCGAAAGGAAATGTTTCAGCTTGGCCCTGCCTACCTTTTCTGCCAAATGGCCACAAACCTGAAGCAGTTGGAGTTTCATTAGTGCAGTTTGCTGGAGCTGCTCATGTGTAAGGTCAATGAACTTGACGCGAATGCTCACGATCCCCAGTGCGTTTTGCCGTACCTTTATTCAGCCGATTGATAAATTACGCAGTGACCCTGGGAAAGAAACGGGTGAGAGAGGAATCATTTTACTGCCAGTGATTTAGAGCATCGTTCATTTTTTGAATGTGCCTTCAGTGCTACCTCAGGCTAAACGTGTGGGATCGGCAATAATACCAGTCCAACACAGAGTAAACGTTCTTGTATGCTTAGAACAGTAGCTTCCATAAATGTTTTCTCATTATTTTTTTACAACGTCAGGTGTACAAATATTTAAGCGCCCAGCTGCAAGATTAGAGAGGAGCATGCAAATATGAATTGCAATGAAAATGAGGGAACCAGTGTGGAACTCAGTGACATACTGCTGTAATGTTGTGTGATCAATTACTCTAATCACCCTGTTGACAGAAACTGTGGTATTAATATTCAATTTAAGGTCTGAATCCCTCTTAAACCTTCCAGAGCTGTCTGCTGGCACATGGAGGGATCACGTCTTTCAAAGGATCAGGGCTGAAACTACGATAATCTTAATTCCAAATGGTTAGCAGAGAGTTCCTCACCATGGAAACATCAAGCACCACCCAGTCTGCAAGACTAAATTCATAATTAATAATATTTTTTCATAATAATATGCATAATAATTATCATTCTTTGTCTGTACTCTTTGGCAGGAATTTAATGTCATGTAAAAAAAATTAAATCAAATCTTATCTATACAAAAGAATTGAATCTTGCTTATACCTTGATACTTCTCAATCTTAAGATTTCTGCATTTTTCAGGAATAAATATACATCCACACGCCATTATTAACACCCACTGAGTAAATGATAAGAGAAAAAAAAATATGACATTAAGTAGGTGACACACATGCTCAACCAATACACACTTCAGTACAGCCAGTGCACACAGATGCCTGTAATGTAAGTCAGTTTTTGATTGTCCCACTCTACTGGTAAAAAAAACAAAAGGGAATGTTTTTTTTCTTCTTGTTTTTACAAAGCAAAAACATGGTGCTCGGTGCAGTCACAATTAGAGGTGATATGATGCCCACCTATGCTGAAAAGGAACAAATAAAACGTTGACATGGAAATGTTGCTTCAGTGGCTTTTCTAAGACTCCCGAGGAGTAAAGAAATGGAAGCAGTGTGTCAGCTCACAGGAGTGCGATGCTTTTTTCAAACTCCCATTAAGAGAGGCAGATGTGCCAGAAAAAGTTTTTTTTCCTTCCTCCAGTTCTTCATTAGCGCTTGCAGTGATGACGTTTCCGTGCCGGGGTCAAGCGGGGGGTCTCGTTCCACACGACTGCAGAAGGCGCTCGTTGAGTTTAATTAAGTTACACTGATTCTGTTCTGTATTCAGTCATGGGTGTCATCACACACAGTGTCTCTGTAGTGGTTAATTGACTTAGCATTGTTTGGTCGAGTTTGTGCACCACCTCCCACACCCCCTACCCACCCCCCATCCCCCACCTCGCTCCTCCTATCTTTTTTTCCTGTTTGCCTGAGCTGCACAGTTACTGTTTTAGCCTACAGGGGAAAAAAAAAACTCTTAATTGAGGATAAGATAAGCAGAGGGATAGAGAGACATATGGAGCTGGCTACTGTGCTCCTGGCTATCGAGGTGATGCAAAGTGGCCGCAGGCGCGTGGAGACCAATCACGGGCTCTCAGTTATTAGTTCGTGCTTTAAGTGTGTGTTTGATTCACATGTGATCCATTCTAATTTTCTTTCTGTAGTTAATATACAAATGGACACAAGGAGGAGGGAAAATATGCATTCAGTTTGAATTAATGTAATATAATGAACTTTTTTTGGATATTTGCTATAATTATAAATGTAAAATAATAATGAGTAATTTTTGTAGTGATTTGTCTTTATAGATATGACACTTATTAGCAGCTCAAAAGAATATGCAATGGATCTATTATACATTAACATATACATTTGCTAAAAGTGCTTACACTTTCACTGATATCAGTGAAACATCTGTTAAAAAAAAAACAAAAAAAACTGGGTCCCAGAACTGAAATCCAATTTTCTGTGTGAGTGTGTGAGTATGTGTGTGTGTGTGTGTGTGCGTGTGTGTGTGTGTGAGTGTGTGTGTGTGTGAGTATGTGTGTGTGAGTGTGTGTGTGTGTGTGTGTGTGTGTGTGTGTGTGTGTGAGTGTGTGTGTGTGTGTCTGTGAGTGTGTGTGTGTGTGTGTGCGCGTATGTGTGTCTGTGAGTGTGTGTGTGTGTGTGTGCGTGTGTGTGTCCCCCTCTGTGCTCTGCAGTATTACCGCGCAGCCTGTGGCCCCGTGTGCTGCAAGCTTTCCCGCCATGTGTGCGTGCGTGTGTGTGTGTTCGGCGCAGGTACACGCTCGCACACCGCCAGGTACCATTTGTTTGTACCCTTGGTTTGCGCGCTGCCAGCAGGTCCCAGAGGGTGCCGGTATACAGCTGCAGATTTCAGAGCGAATGGCATCTGCCAGGCCTGCGATGGCCCAGCAGTGCGCTGAACAGCTGTAGTGTGGGCCTAAGACACATGGCTCTGTCTTTTTTTATCCCTTTCTCAGGTGGCAAACGCGCATCCCGTCACACAAGCGCACACGGCTCCCGCCGCTTAAGGTCTCGCTACGCGCGCGGCGGCGGGGCGGCTGGAGGGAGCGGGCGAGGGCCGGGAGCGGGCAGGGATGAGCTGACTGGAGGACGGGGCACGGGCGGAGGGCGGGTTGTTTTGTTTTTGTCGCGGACGCTTTCCGTTTCTCCGGATCCTTCTCCTCCTCCTCCTCCTCCGGGCGCGAGGGGGCGGCGGGGCCTGGGACGCGGCCGGGCGGCGGGGCGGCGAGCGGCGCGGGCGCCCAGGTCAGGAGGAGACGTCCCCTTCACGCCGGCGCCTCTGCGGTCTCTCCGTCGGTTAATTAAGGTTAGTGGATAAGTTCTCACGGATGAGGAGTCCTGCGCGGGGGGTTCCTCACAGCGCTGGAGCAGCTGGAGGAGGGGGCGAGGCGCAGAGTGGCAGGTGCAGGAGACGGGGCAGGGCCCCGGGCCTGACCGCCGGGCCGGCCAGAGCGCCGCCGATTAATCATCCAGTAAAATGCTTCTGACGTGCGAGAGAGAGAGCCACGGACTCCTGCACTCTTCACTGCACTGCTAATTTCGCCTTCAGAAAACCTGCAGTGCTGCTCAAGAAAGTGTGTGTGTTGCGTGTGTGTGTGTTCATGTGTGTGTGTGTGCGCGTGTGTGTTCGTAGTGGCTTCTCTCCCAACTTTGATTTCTCATCACTGCAGTTGATCTTCAGTCTTGTGCTGCTACTGCTCATGCTTGTTCCTCTCAGATCTAACGAGCACTATGCTGGCTAACCCGAGCTAAAATATGCACCACGTGGAAATTCACTTGCCAATGATATACTTTCTGCAAAATCACTTCCATGTGCTCTGTTTCAAGTCTAAAAATGAATGTTTGCATTCACTGTTTTTTAGTTTTGTTTTTGTATTTATTTAGTTTATATATTTTGTAGCAGCCAAACACACAAAATGAAGTAAATCAAAATGAGGCTATGCTATATAATCTAGCTGGTCATTAGAACTGGCCAGGTTCTGTGAGCTTCTGGGCTCTACTCCTCTGTAATAGACGTGCGTGTGGTCATTGTTAGCCACTGCTCTGCAGCAGCTTGTCGATCTCTTGTTGTTTGTTTGGCGGTGGTGCCAGCCCAGCCTGAGTAGCAGAGGTTTTTTGCACGCGTCTCCTTCAGCGGTAACCCCTGCCCCCGCCCACCTCCATCACGCCAAGGACCTCTCTCCCGCTCTCCCACTGACAAGCCGGGGTCACAGCCCCTGTCTACCCCACAGAGTCTGCCACACAGAGCGTTCGAAGGAGGCGCTGCCTTTGTCACTAACCTGCGTTCCTCATGTGAGCGAAATAAAGTTTGTCACATCTATTCTGAGGCAAAGCACTACTGGGTGTGTGTGGAACTCGGCTAGGCTCTAAATTGGAATTAGCATTGCCATGTGTGTGAGATTAAGTGTTACTGCAGATTTTAGTCTATTTGGGAGCTAATAATGCAGTAGTTCTCAAAATAAACCACTTCCCAAATGACGGTTTATCCATGCACAGTTATCTCTCTGGCTTCACAGTCTGTGCCCATGTATTATCTAAGTAATATCTATTGTGAAATTATCATTCTTTTGTCCTCAGAGAATTTATTAGCATGATTATGTCACAGTTCATGTTAGTAAGACATGATTTACAAAACATGTGAGCAGCATGCTCAGCTTCTTTATGTTGAGACTAGCCAGCTAGAGTAACACTGAACTGATAGACACACACTCGATTGTTGTGTAATCCATGTTCTTAATTGCAGTCAAAACTTATCCAATGGTGTGGAAGTTCAATTAAAAGTGTACAGTCCATAATAGTAGCACAGTCAAGAGCAGCTTTTGAAAAGCTGTTAGATGATTCAGGTCTAATTGATTGAGACAAGCATTGCCCTTCCCCAAGAGGATTGCCATAATATAATAATATAATATAGCTATCAACATAGCTATTTACAGCAGTCATTGCTAACACTGCTTATATCTGCAACCATTAAATTGCAAAATGAAGATCATCCGATAGTTATGTTTTAGGCTGAGTGTTTGTCACAGAAGTTGTGGGTGTCGCAGTTTCCATGATTTTTGCCTATTTTTAGCTGCGACCGCAGCTCTATAGCTCTGTCTGTCCACAAACGTGTCCCACCCCGTAGGGGCCACAGTTTTTGCCCCAGGAGGCTGAAATTTGGTATAGGTTGGTCATGACCGAAGGTAGAGCTAAGTAACTTGCAGGCTGATTGACCAAGAGAGGGTGTGGCGATGGGCGTGGCCTATCACAAAAAGGTGCATAACTCCCAAATGGATTCACAGATTTGGACTTGCCCAATTTTTGCCATTTACTCCATTTTTAGTGCTTTCTGTGATTTTTTTTGGCAGTTTTTGATGTTAACTGTCAACCTTAACATAACGTACAGTGTTATTTATGTATGCCTACGCATTTTGCCAAATGCTGGGAGATATGAAGTCCGACAATGTGTACAGATTTTGGGATGTACTGGGATTGAGAGTCCCGTCCTTGTCAGTTGCTGCAATCAGATATTTGACGGCCCCTGTCAACAGTGTCAATGCTCCTTTCCCTATTACGATACCATTGTCAATGACAGCAGGGGCCTCATCAAAGACTCAAACCTTGCACAAAACAACAACATTTAAAGCCAAACAAAAACAAGCTTTAGAGAAATAAAAACTGACACACAGTAACCATGGGATATATTTTGCAGAATCAATGTCGCAGGGCGCATGGGCGCAGTCAACAGTGTGGCGTATGGGTGCACTGGTGGTGGCAGCTGAATGTCACTAGAGGCAAGGAGTGTGCAGCTCAAAGCATGCGGCACAGGTGGACAATGGGCTGGACTACGAGTATGATGAATATATGAATATATCAATTGATGCGTTGCAGCTGAATTCACTCATAGCCAATCAAATGACATATTTTCATTCCATTCAAAAATGGGGTGCAAAGCACCCTGGCATTCTACCAATTTTTATTTCACAGGGTGATGTCTAAAATCACAAAGTAAACTTGTACCACGTGCTTAATCAGTTCACATTGGCCTATACCTAATAATATTATGTGCAACTGCTGTCCATAATTATTTTTAAGTATATCCAACAATTAATTTTTTTTGGGTGTGGTATAATGAAGCAATACATGACATAGCAGATACAGAAACTACTTTATTTGTATATTTAAATTACCAAATAGGCAACTGCTAATGAATGATTTTACCTAGTGACATTATGCATTGATATTATGCTCAAACAGTTTGACTAATCAAGCATTAAATTATTAACTTATAATTTACTTTTTTTTAACTTGATGTCTTCTGCTTTTTCAGTTTTTCTGTGGTTTTCAACAACTTTGCTGTGACTGCTCCACAATTTCAGCCAATATTTTTCTTATCAAACATCCTACCTTAATAATGTTGACTAAACAAAAAATGTACAAAATAAGAACTATTTTAAAGCTTTCCAAATGAACCTATGTATTATTAAGGGTACAGGTTTGTGCTTGGTGGTGTTGGGGATAACTTGGGGACTGTGTGTTGGGGATAAGCTCTAGTAATGCATTACCATAATATTATTAAATTGTCAGTAAGGCTGTTACATCATAATTTAAACTGCTAATTGCAATGTAATGTTAATGGTGAATTTATTTCTTAATTTGCAAATTACAAATGTGTTTGGCATTCCGTGGTGTGGTGTCCCTCTGAAATGGCCAAAAGTAAAAACCATGCAGACATTCATCTCTCGCTTATTCAGTTAAGAGTTATTATGCTCATTAAATGTGTTATATGGTAATTGAGGATATGCCTATGTGCACCATTTGTACCTCCAGATCTGCTGCTAAGAAATGATCTGTAATTCAGTATTGCAAGTGCCCAATGCCCAAGGATTAGTTTTGTACCATTTGCATGGAATTCAACCTGAAATCTTCTTTTAAATGCAATACTGTATACTGTAGGTTTATTGTATGAGGAATCGTGTGTGCAGCTTTAAGCACCTATTTTTGAGATGTTTATTTGGTGGCTAGGTGTATATCTGTAGTACCTACAATCATATGGAATTTAGCCTATATTGTTGAAGTAAACCACTGCTAAGTCACAAACAATCAAAAAAAAAAAAAAAAAAATTCAGAATTGTTTTTTGAAGTTCCAAATATAACCACAGAATACGAAACAGAAAAACACACCCAAAATACATCCAAACATACTACTGCATTACTTCAGTGAAGCAGACAGTGGCCAGTGGCTAACACTGCTTTTGACGTTCTAATAGATAAATAAAAAGTAAATTGTAATTAGATATCTTAAAAGGGCTTCTCACAATTTTGGAAAATCTGCAGGTTTATTCATCAATTGATCATGTTTTAAAATGGCATCAACAGCCGGGTTAATCAAGTTGCTGGTGTCCTGGTGGTATGATTAAATATTATTTACTATTTGCTATTATTTGTAGTTTATGTTACGCATTTTAGCTTAAATCCAACCAAAATGACTTTTCCAGTAGTAGTACTTTGTGGCAGTTATGCTCTGTATCATTATGACGGCTATTAATAAGAAGCAGAAATAATGTATGTGAATTGTGAATGTGCTTAACTATCATGGAAACTGCTGGTATGACAGCAACTAAGGAGGGTTCTGAATGAAGAACACAGAAAAGATAAATTATTAAATAGAACTGGGAGTGTTTCTTTTGAGTCGGCAAATTTGCAATTGCCCCAGACAAGGGAAATGGAGAAAGCTGGCCGGTGTTCAAATGAGAGCACAGGTAGCCACTGCCAATATCATTATATAAAATATCGCACAGCGAGCTGTGTTTGTCAGAATGAACCATGCGTCTCCTTCCACCCAGAACTGCGGAAATGGATCCAAGTCCAAGATTAACTAGATTTCCATGCAATGCAGATTGCCACAGAACACCTGGATGAAAATCAACGATTTGTTTAGGATGCTATAGACAGAAGGCCTGTTATTCAAATGGATTTGCTCAGCCAAGACAAACTGAAAGCTGGCAAAGGCTACTCACCACCCACCAATGGCACTAACCTGAGGAGCGCTAGTATTTTATTAATGGATTGTCAATTCATATAAAGGTTATTTGCAACCCCGCTAGAGGTGTTAAATCCTTAATGGATTTCCTTTTTTTTGTTTACATCTTTAAATCACATATTTATTTCTTAATGCTACTATTAGTAGGCCCTTTCCAATGCAGCATAATTAACTCAGGAGAGCATATACTAGCCATCTCTCCCTCTATGGCTAAGTGAACAGCACCCTGTGTTGGCACTGCTGTGGCCAGAATTCAGTGTCACACTGTCTGGTGCATTGCTGCACTGAAAACAGCTACTTTCGCTAGCTGTGTCAGTGGCAACCCCCCAAAATATTGCAGTGTAAAATGACTCTGGACCGAGCTAGATCTTCATTGGTTCCACATTTAAATTGAACTTTTTTCTCTTTTTTAAGGAACGATTCGTAATGATGTGAGCAGTGCTCCAAATTGTTTTCAGCCTGCAACATGATGTTCTCGAAAAGGAGAGAGGCCAGTTGTAATGAATTAAAACATTGGAATAATGATCATACATAAAATTGACTATTGTGCATAAAACACCATGGTACCGCTCCACTTGGCCAAATACAGAGAATGGTGAACAGCAAATATATTTCAGTGGGGAAAAAAAACAAGTGGTGGTGATGGTGATGAAGACGATGACTATTATTCATTTGTATTTCCTGATTTTTAAAAAGGCGTGATGCTGTGATGACTGGACCGATAAGGCTATGAAGGTGCTTTTAAATAGTGGGCCAATGAAGAGTGCCTTGGTTCCTGAAGGCATAACAGCACCACACAGATGTCTGGTTTGTGAGTTAATTTGCACTTTACCTTCGATTGAATGCAGGCACAAAGTTACATTGTCATGACATACTCTAAAATGGCAAACAGAGCCAAGTACAAATCATTTATACTTACTGAAATATGAAATGGACACAGGCAGATAACCTGTCAGCAATGCTGTTGTCTCTGTGTACTGATAGCTTGGAAAAAAAAGTAATGAGCTCATTGTGGCCCAAATAAGGTGTTTAACATTTATTTAATGAGAAAGTAATCATACTGATTTGTCTAAGTAATGAAATAACTCTCTGCTGATGAGCTTGACCGTGCTTTTCATTAATGGGAAAGGGTGCATAGCTGATTTCATTAGTGGGATTACTGTGGTGGGAGCACCCAGGGTCTTCCTCTACATGTCATTGTGCCTGGCATTCCGGCCTCCCATCGCACACACACAGGCCTCGGTGCTTCCCACACGTCTGTATCGCGTTTTTCAAGACTGTCTGTCTATACTATCCCACAATCCCCCTTGTGTCATATTTTGCTGCTGAGTCATGCTCGGACTCAGCCTCTAGTATGTTTTGTGACATTATAGAGCTATAAGTGTTTCTGCTTTGAAAAAAAAGAGAATCTGAATGTGGCCACTATTGGTAAATAAAGGTCTGTTGACGCATTATCTACATCAGTATGTGTGAAAGTTTTAAGTTTGCACCATGTATTTTCACGACTGTTAAAATATTCAAAGACAGCCATATTTCAGTGCAAATGCAGGCATACCGTACGCTACTGTAAACCTGCTTCATGTCTGTCGCAAGTTCTTGTTTAAGCGAGAGGAACATGAAGTTTGTCCTGTTCTTCAACCAACAACCCTTTTTTAGTATCTATACAGCTGTTAGGAGCATTACACCAGCTCATACAGTTGCACACAGGTTGTTAACGGGTAATTAATTTTCATATCTAGTGACCTGTGTTTTGTTTTCCTTTCATTTAATTATCTTTTTTGATAAGTATTGTCTCTGAGCATGTGATTACTGCACTATAATACATGTGATTAACGTGTAATTGTATGATATGAGAACAGAGTTCATCTTTGAAGCAATTAAAGTACCTGCAGCTGTCACTGTAGTGTTGCTAGGGTAAATGACTCTACAACACGCTGAAATGTTCAACACAAGTCTCTAATTTCCCCCCCTATGAAAAGATGAGACCCAGGTCCCCACCTCTGGGAACCAACTGTAGTCTTCCACAGATTCCAGGGGGTGACATAACTTCCTACAGCAGACTGACTAGCTCGTCTGTACTCGGCCGCAATTGAACGTGCTGTTTTTATGTCTTCATGTATCCATCCCAGTTAAGATAAAACACAGTAGAAGATAGGGAGCGATAAATCTCCCTGGCCTTTGCATTGTGGTTCCGAGAAAGACTCTCATCATAAATTTTTATATAAAATGGGTAATGCACGCCATGCTTGTGTGTGGAGTGGATTGTAAATATGGAAGGCATCTTTAAATCACGAGTCACATTGGACACATGCACGTCATGCAGTCATGAGTTTTTTTTTTTTACTTTTTCAAAATTTCTTGCAGCAGCGTTCTTTGAAATCCCTCACATGTCTTGCTGTCAGTTGCAGTTATGGTTGTTTTAGACATTTTCATGTTGCTTAGATAGAAACTTTCTCCTCTTTTCAGTTATCAGGACTGAATTGCACTGGCCAGCTGCAAGGCGAACGCGAAAAATAAAAGACATCTGGACTAAAATTAGAATGAACCCTATTTTGTTAGACTTCAGTTTCCAGGGGCTTGTGCCTGCTTGACTGGCTGAAGAGTGCTAGATTGATCAGAATTAAATCAAGTTTATTTTAAAGTGCTTTACACCAAAGTCTCAACACGCTGTACAGTAAAATACCAGAATAATAAGACCATGTAGAAAAACATAAATAAGAAACAAGTAGAAGATGATAAAAACAGCAGTAAGAGAACTTATGTGATGTAAATACTGTAAATCACAAACACACAAACTGATCCAAATGCAGCAGGAAATGTCTATATTGAGTATTTCATTAGTTCATGTAGACAAATATGAGGATGGTAAAAAAATTTAATTTTTGAAAAATAGTTGCCTTATCAAAATACACAGCATCCATTCAAATATACTTAATATATATATATATATGTTAATGTACAGATAGAATCAATAAGTATTGCAATTGAAGAAAATATAATGTAGTAAGTTGCATGTTCAATACAAATTGCTTTACATGGAGCATGTTTAAAACAAAGTGCTTTACTTTACGTATATATACAAGATCATTGATCAAAGTTTCAGTTAAAACTTTGTACAGTCAATACTGTATAAACAGACAAACAGATGTTTGATACAATGTTCAAAATAATGTCTTAATTATGAATTATCATGCATTAAACGTGCAGCAAATGTAAAAATATCTCTCCACATGGATGGGTTTAATAAAGCATAGCATTTTTTCCCCAGTATTTGAAGCCGCTATATACATTTTCATCCTACCGTAACATTAACTATAATTAAACTTGCCAATTGAGTAATGTATTGAGATAAACCAATTCAATTCCCAATGACAGTCTTACATGAAAGGTGTCCCCTACTGTACAAGGATAGCTTACACCTGGAAGATTGACTGGATCCTGATAAACTAATTATGGGCTATGATCGTTTACTGTCTTCTAGGAAACACTGGGTTAAATCTCCTTCAAGATGTTTGTTTTTGCCCCCCATTAATTTGCACACGTCCACTCTGCCAGATACAGAGCCCCAAACTTCATTTGTTATGTTCAGCTGAATGCATGAATAATTTTAGAGTAATTATTTTCAACATCATCTAATACCTCTCAGAGCATCAATTAAAACGGCTCATAACAAGGAGACGCATTTGTTGCAGGATCAAAAAACCAGAGTCCAGATATATCAATCATGTCCTGCTAATTAGCGGGCGCATTTTATACCTTATAAATGTTATTATTCTATTAGATATTCTCTTATGAAACCAATTGAAATGCTTCTGTTCTGCAGGGTCTCCAGCATCTCCAGGAAGATTAACTGCAAAGGCTTATCAGCTGGCTGATAATTACGTACTCTCTTAGAAAAGCGTGCGACCGCAGCTTCAGAGGAAAGACGTTTCCACCTACTCTGTTCATCAAAGTCAACCCTCCTCTCGTATTCCTTCTTTTCCAGAACTTTCTGTCGCTCCACTGGCTGCTTTTTTGGATGGATAATAGCCGGCTTTTGCTTGTCTACCTGCCCTCATGCTTGCATGTTGTTGTTCTAATTTTGGTTTTTCATTCAAAACCAAATTCTAATTGGATAAGTGAATGGCACTGGTCATATTAGTGTTACAAATTCCAAAATATCCCGCCTTTTCAAAAAAAACAAAACAAATTGCATTCAATATATACCTGTCAGCCGTTCACTGTTGGTGGGGATATTAAAAAAGGCAAGAGAGTGAAGCATCATGGCGTCCAAGATGCAACTTGCCCACTTGCATCATGTTACTGTGACGGGTATGTTACCCTTAACACATCATTTGGGAGCTAATTCAGTCACGGCCAATTTTGCTTAACTCTGTGCTGAGGTTCTGCTTGATTAGTTGGCATAGATTGCTGCACTGACAGCCAGGGAAATAAGCAAGGCCATGCAGTTTTACACAGGCTTTGACTGAAGAAGAACAATGTTAGGAGCAGCAGACTAGGCTGCCAAGGTCAGGCCTGGTTACGCTACGGCTAAACCAGTCCAGATAAAATACTAGTTGAGACGCTTGAGTCCTGTATCATATATGGTCTAGCCACTGCTTAGATCACTGATTAATCAGGGATCAGGGTTTGTTTCGTTGCATTACCCATTCGTCGACTGGTTTGAACGAGTATTTGAAATTCATTTCAAGTATGGTCATTTGTAGCTATGTTTTTTGTCAGTTACCATTGAATTGGCCAATCATTGGGAAGCCGTAGTGAATGGCAGGGACAGTTTGCATAGCTAACTCCAATGCTGAAGTATCATTGGGAAGGTATCAATCATACCTCATCACCAGTCTCAGCTCCACCACAATTCAGTGATCTTTACTGTGCTGTTTAATTGTCTTTGGCACACTACTTCTTACACACTATCTTACACTCCTGCCAATGGATCTCATTCTCCTCTGTAAGAAC
The DNA here is from genome assembly GCF_018555375.3 of Anguilla rostrata. Lineage (NCBI taxonomy): Eukaryota > Metazoa > Chordata > Actinopteri > Anguilliformes > Anguillidae > Anguilla > Anguilla rostrata. Next base: position 21,434,407 of record NC_057946.1, read on the forward strand.
CCTTTCTTGAGGTGTGAAGTGAAAGTGAAATGTCAAGTGAATGTCACTGTGATTTCTTTAAAAAGAAGAGAATAAATATTTTGCCTTTCACCAGAAATACTTTTTTGTCAGGTAACTGTAGACTCGTACTAGTTCAGACCTCCCGCCATTGTTGTGAGGACCCCAAAATAAATTCAGAGACATGTTGCCGGTGTTACTGCAGTGGGTGGTATGTTTCATTTACTCAATTGTTGTTTGGTTTCTAACTTTAGTGTGGAATATCAACAGAGTTAATTGTGAAAATTTGCTGCTCACAGTAACAGGCAAGTGTGGAAAGCTGTATTTATAGATGAAGGTAAATGTCTGAGAATTCTACCTGTCTGTCTGGACTTCAGGCATTCTGTTACTTTCACAAGAAGCAGAGGGGGAGACAGACAGCCAACCCGGGGGGTGGGGGGGTGGGGGTTACATCTTGTGATATGATATTAATCAAACTCTGAGAAGTGTGGATGTTTACACTGTAACATAGCATGTTTTAAAAACAGCCTTTTGCTATTTGGTGAGCTACAAGACAAGAGAGCAAATTCATGTCATTAAGGCTATGGTTTTTCAGCAGTATTTTAAATTAAAATATTCAAAAAAAAGTTGTTTTTGTGTTTTTTATTTATTTGTTTATTTTTAATTCAAATATCCAACATGATGGAGGTTGTGGGTCCTTGAGGCAAATTTGTTCTTCATAAGAAGCCCTTGTTCCAGATTTTAAGACTATGTCTAATGGGACACATAGGCTGACATGACTAGCCAGAAAAATTGCAACATGTATAATTTATAGCAGTTTTTAAAAGGAAAATAATGGCTAAAATGAAGAAAAAATAAACCATGGCTTTTAAAATAAACTCAGTGTAAAAGTGCCCAAAAGTCTGAGATGGACACATTTGAACTAATTCTTGATGAAGTCAAGTAACACAGCTGTCTCTGTAGGGGAATTTTAGGGGGGAAAAACACAAATGTTTCCTCATTTTGTGTAGTTTTTAGCATCTGAACTTCAAGTGTATTTATTTCAGCTTTATTGTCTGAAATGTATTAAATGCAATTATATTCATCTTTATTCATTTTATGTTTTGTTTTCAAGTGCTTTTACAAGATTTGATGTTTTGTCCCTAGCAAACCACAGAATTCAGTCCCTTTCTTGAGGGCACATATTGCATTTTACTTTAATGTTTTTTCTTTCTTATATTGTTCTTTGATTATATCTAAGTATGGTGCATATTTCCTGACAGAAGTGTCCTGGCTGGTACTATATTTGCCTTTATAAAAATCATTCAAGTACATTTTCTTCCACAGATACTGTATATGCATACTGTGGATAGTGGGATGTATATGTATATATATATATATATGCCTTATGTTTGCCTTTATAAAATTAATATATATATATATACAGTATATACATATATGATTTTTATAAAGGAAAATATAGGACATATATACATATATATACATCCCATTATCCTATATTATATTTAACAAAATAATCTGTTTTAATGTCTAAATAATCAGGAGATGGACTAATCTTTTTTGGATGCTATTTTTAACTTCTGGGTAAACCTCTTATTAAATTATTATTTATCATTTATTTATCCAATTGAGTTACATTTTATTTTATTTTTTCAGGGAAGCCATTCCACTAGAATGATCTCACACTGTGGAGTCTGGAACATAAAGGTAAGTGCAGATTTTTCTCATGTCATATGCCTAACTCACTTGCACAATTTCTGAATGAAAACCCTTATATTACATCCAGTAACAAATGGCTAACATTGCATTACTGTTTTATTTAAGTAGACCACCGTTCCAAAACACCTTATGCAAACCTCAGATGATAAAAAATTTTTTTTGGAAGAAAAGTCCTGAAAAGGTCACCACGGAGGCATGATGGTCATTGATATCCATTTGGCGAATGTTCTTGGAGCCGCTCGACACTGTGGGAAATGGTGTTGGCATGGGAACGTGCAAATATTTAAAGCTGGGGAAATCATTAGGATGACTCTCACACACAGCAATACAGCAGAGGTTTGACAGGACACTCGTACGCTCGGCGAGGTAGGAAGCCAGCTGGTCCGCCTCACAGGAAATCCATTCATACCCAAGCTCGGTCTCTATCACCTTCTCTGAGTCACTGTTATTTTATGGTGTGTATGAGGAAGCTGTATCGTTTCATTCCAAGCAGCCGGTGGAGTTGTGGTTTATGAAAGCGCTATGTGGGCTAACGGGTCTCCAGATGACTTCCATCTTAAACACAGCGCCGAAGTCTTCCACCTTGAGGTGAATCTCAGTGTAGGAGTTTCATTTTTATTTTTGTTATTTCTATTTTAAACAAAGAAGTCTGTGCCAATGTCAACAAGCAGAATCTAGCAAAAGTCCAAAGAACCATTTTGGAAACCTCCACAGTTATGGTAATCAGGATAATGATGTTTTCTTTCTTTAATTTGCTTTGGTAGAATGCATCAAACCTGCAAACCAGCCGTCAAGGGTGTCTGGGCAATAATGTGCCTCCTAATTGCACGGGGAGGTCATTCATTTTGTGGGGTGTCAGGCTCTAGGCCACTCCAGCGGCACACTTGATCTCCTGCACCTGCAGCTTGCGGATATGTTTTTCCAGACCCCATGTTTAAACGCGAACAGGGAACATGTGGGAGAAAGCTGGGAGGAAGCCATGCTGTTTCTCCACATCCAGGATCAATGGGGTGTAGCTGAAGAAGACCAGAGGCCTTCATAAATATTAGGAATAGCCCTGATAGGAAAGAGCATTGGGGACAGGCACAAGGAGAATGCATGCTACTCTAACGTTAGCATTTCCACACATGGCATCCCATGCCGCAATGTTATTTTAATGAATATTATTGAATTACATTTTGGCTTCAGCAAAGCACAGGACATCTTTTGGATTTTGTTGACAACACCAAGCCAACAGTCATTTTAAAAGATACTTCGGGGACGGTGCTGATTTTAAGCCATGCTGGCGAGAAAATGTCTCAGTCATGCTGCAGTGCATACAAAACTGGTCAATAGAGACGTAAATGTATTAATCATAGTGGACAGAGTGACATAGTTTGTCAATAACCACTATAGATGCTGAGAATGTGGGGGAAAAAAAGGCACCTTTTGAATCCTTCTGTTGCTTTAAGAGCTCCACCCTGTGACCCAGAATCCTTTTCTTTTGCCTTTGCAGAAGGGGTGCTTGTTAGTTGTAGGTAGGTCACATAGTTTTAGATTTCTTGTATAGTATGTACACATTTATGCTTACTACCTAATTGCTAGTACATTTCCAAATCATTAGGATTTATTAAAAAAATGTTTTCAGTTTTATATCAGTCCATTTTTGTCTCACCTTCGCAGTGTTCTTTCATGTACGCACACCCAGGGCTTGAAATACCGGCGCGGCGAACGCGGCGTTTCATTAGAGGAAAAAGAAGCGCAGACATTCCTAGTCCCGAGTCAAACGCGAGCTGTCAGAATCCTCACCTGGCGGAACAGGGAAAGAGGAGAGGGAAACGCAGAAGTTGACGACAGGTCATGTCATCTTCTCTCCTTTTTAAACACCTGAGAGGGAGCGCGTTGCATCGGTTGCCAACACTTTGCTTAAGTGCAGCACTGAATAGGTGTGAGCAGAGCACGGCACGCTGTGGGGTTTAATCCAGATCTGACAAGGCGCTAAGTGGGTATTCTTCATGCTCGCGCAGACGAGGTGAAGTCATGGCTGTGCGTGAGGTACAGACTGACACTTTGGAGAGATGTACAGTGCAGGCGCTCGACACTCCCCCTCCCCCGCGTGCGCACGCACACACACGCACACACACGCACACACACACTCACGCAGCCATCATTCGTATTGATAGAGGAATAAGAAAGAAAAGTAAAGAGTACATTCTTAAAACCACAAAAGGAGCAAATCCTCATGGTTGTGGACATTAAAATGCAAAACACAAATGACACCGTGGTAAGCTGACTGCTGAATTGTCCCTTCACATGGTAAACATGGTTGTTACGTTTGTTGTCAGAAAAATGCAGAATGGTATTTGCATTAGATTTCATATTATGCTTTTGGATGTGGTAATACAAGGATTTTTTTATACAAATGATTGTTTGCTTTTTTATTTTTGGTGACATAAAATACACATATTCCTGCATATAAAATAAATAGGCAAAAATAAAATCCTGCTGCTCCTGCTTTGAATGGAGCTTTGGAAGCAGCTCGCACACCTGACCACCGCTAGCATCCCTGGTCAGCGCAAGGCCCTGGCTGAATCCCGGGGACGAGATGTACAGCCCTCAGAATGATGGACTGACAGTTGTGTGAGAGGCTCTGACAGAAACCAATAGGTTCGTGCTATCACTGCGAGACACGGCAGAGCAGTTGCTTTCAAAGACGATTATGATCAAAACAGAAGGCAGATGGCACGAGAGGTAGAGCGGTCCCCTCGGACTTGTCACGGGTTTAACCCCTCTCCTTCCCACATACGCTATCGACAGCTAATCCACTGCAACTATTGACAGGTTTGGAAAGCGTGCAATTTCCCATTAAAAAAAAACAAAGCTAAAAGCTGCGAACAAAACGCCTAGATCAGGTCGGCGTCAGGCACGTTTTTTTGACTTTCAGGGCCATTATATTTTTGGTAATAATTCCCCAGCCAATTAGTAATGCATTAAATATGACTCACTGTTTAATAAAACATGTCTGTGGAATCATTGATATTATCCCACATTATTTACCTGTACCGAATTGCGCACTAGCTATGGTATCAGACGATGACAGTGCCGGGAGAGCTTCATTATGAAGGAACCTGCACTGGTTTGCAGTTCCTGGCGTCTTCTTTAAAGCGGTACTCTTTAAAATCAGGATCCAATGCATCGTTACATATTTAAACAAGTGGACCCTGATAGGACCGGTGCACTGTTCTGTTCAGCCTGTTCTCAGAGTCTATGGAGCACGGTCCAGTTCGCCATGTGAGGACCGCCCCCGGTTAGTCAGTCACAATTCAACCACAATTCAGCTTAATTTTTTTATTTTCCAGTGGCATGTTTTGTTCATATGTGATAAGAATTATGAAGGAGAAGAACAGAAAAATGTACTGCAATGTAATATAGAAGCAGACTTAGATGCAGCTAACTTGTTAAACATTTTGGTTCTGAATAACACTGCAATCAAACACAGAGGTTTGAGAAGCTCAGCTAGAAAATCCCATAGCGCACTGGGAGGCTAGCCTGGAGGAGAAGGGGAAGAGGAGTGTGATAGGAGAGGCTATCTTCCAAAATTGTGACCCATTTCAATAATCAGTTTTCTGCTGCTGGCTTCTTCCTTTGACCTTCATCCTCATTAGATGAATCAGCCTCAATTTGGGGTCTGAATAAAACCACACTGTTACTAACGATGAGTGGGCCTACACAGTAGGAAGAAACGAATCATTTTGACACTAGCAGTATATGTGTCTTCATTAATCACGTGATGCCAACTGTGACATAGGCGCTTTCATAGTGTGCAATAGTGAATAACAAAGATGCATCCATTCATTTGCATAGTCCAGTTGATCAGAGGCTGTGCAGGTAGCGTGCTATCCCAGCAGGCTGTGCGCTGGTGGGCTCCGCCCCTCGCCTCATGTCACATGTGCCTTTTTGAGACTGCCTGCGCTCGCACACTAGTTGTGCCGGCCCCTCTTTGGTCCTCTCCCTCTGTCCTGTAAAAGACAGCCTGGGCTCGGGTGAAAGGCCACAGACTATTGTTTGATCCCTGTGCTCAGTGTGATCGGGCCCAAGTTTCATACATGGAGCACCAGATGGTGGAGCCCCAAAGAAGATTGGCCAGGCTCTTGCTGGACAGCATTTGGCTTTTCTGGACAGTATTAGTCAGCTGAATTACTAGCTGACTCCCAAATGCCATCTAAAAACCTTTTTCACTCTGCACATGGGTAAATATTGTTCACCAACTTTAGAATGAAAATTAATTGTCAATTAATTCAATAATAGTAATAATAATAATAATAATAATAATGACAACCCACATAACCAGATTTATAATAATAATAATCAATGATAATAATAATAATAATAATAATGGCAATCCACATAATGTAATTTATTATAATAATAATAATAATCATTATGTGTTGGAAATCATTATGCGTTGTTGCAAAATATATATAGAGGCTACAGCCAATAATAATAACAATATAATAATAATAATAATAATAATAATAATAATTATTATTATTATTATTGTTATTATTATTGGCTGTAGCCTCTATATATATTTTGCAACAGTGCATAATGATTTCCATTCTGTTGTTCCAACTCTTAACTTTTCCTTTTGGCGATCGCTGTTCCCTTCTATGGCTCTAGTCTGGTTTGTGCAGATTTCTGGTCCGCGCGCTACGGAAGTGTTTCTGTGTGTGACGGCGGTATGCCCCGTGCTACACGCGTCAGGCAGAATGGATTGGGGTCGCACAAAACCCCTCCTTTGAACCCGCCAGTGTGGAGCTGGTCGCCCCGCATGTTACAACCCACCTGTCATTCGTTTAAAAACAGATGTTGCCAAAACTAGATGGGCTCGTTACCACGCCGCGGCCTATCAGAAAAGCCCTGCCACAAATCCCGCCCTTCTGGCCAGAGATTCATCTTTGAGGCTGCTTCTTTTTTCTTTGCCTTGCATGATTTGTGGTAGAAAAACCCGTCCATTGCTTTATGTAAAACCCCTGTGTGCAAAATTCAAAATTAAAGTTTGTTCATATCCTATTTTAGAGGAAATTACTCATCTCTCAGGGGGGTGGGTGGGTTGGAGGGATGGGTGATCATGGAACCAAAAAGTTGAATCAGATCTTTCAGTCTCTTGCCAACCCCCGTTATTCCCTTATTGTGGCTAATATAGTTACAAAGAAAACCTGCAATAGTGCTTTGGACAGATATTTGTTATGGAATACTCCAAAACTACTATACTGGCTCATTTTATATTTTGAAGGTGAGCAGTTTACTCTCCTAAAATATGTCTGTTATTTTACTCTATAACTCTATATGTCTTAAGTATTTACTTTAACATGTAATTTTGTTGTGTCATAGTTTTATATAGTAGCAGATTCACATTTTCGCATAATCTTTCAAAAACTCTAATTGTAATCACTAATTCACGTGTTGGGCTGGCATGGTCACTGTTGGAATTTGCTTAACATTACTCCATACTTGGAGGGCAATATAAGTAATAATAAAATGTGTGTGGTTTGGGGGGTGGGGGTGGGGGTGGGGGTGTGCGGTGTTCACTTTTTGTTTTGTCAATAATGGAGTTTGGATATGGATTCCTAGGGAAGGGGAACAGAGCAAATGGAAAAGAGGGCACTTCTGTAGCGGGTTAATAAAGACACCTCAAAAGATAAAAGAAGACGGGTTCAAAGAAATACGATAAGGCTGCTTTGCATGTCGGCAAGCGGCGAACAAGACCATCTAATCCAGTAGACAAAAGGCAAGAGCCAATGGGGCCGCTAGACACGAACGCCGTGGAGTGGCAATAAGTCCGCAGATGCTGCCAGGCCGATAACGCATTACAAAAATCTGCTTCTCATCCTCGCCTTTTAATGTGAAGGACCACTTCACTTGACAAAAATCCCACTCTGGTCACTATTTATAATTGAATATCCATAATGATAGCAGCCTTTTGAGACACAAGAGGAATCATTCTTGCAGTGAAAATAAAGACCGTATATCTTTACTGTTTAATCTAACAGTAATGGACTTTACTTTTAAGTGTGAGATGTGAACATAACTAAGGATTTTTTTTTTCAGTTTCCACCTTCAGTTCATTTCTGTGGCCCCTAACTCACAATGTTGTGTGAGAAATGACATCATACAAATTGTCATTTGTAACAAAGTTAAAAACAATGTGTATTGCAGATACATGTAATCTGGGCCAAAATAATAATGATTCAATGGCTAAAATGTTAGTGCGAGAGTTGCGGTTTATTTATGACCCAGTGCAGTGGGAATAATAAAGTGAAATAAGGGCCTTTTGAAAATGAATATTTCAGTGTTGTTTTGAATCATTCATTTTCTCTGATGAAAGAGTTATAAATCTGCGCGTTGGGATCGTTTCCTTTTCTTACGATCCTGATTTTGATGAATGGTCGTTACATGCCCAGATCATATTCTGCCTTGTATCACGATGCATCATTTTGCGGGAGCACTCAACTTGTGCACCTGTGCTGCTGCGGCTGTTCTGTTTTTGTTAATACAGTAAAAGAAAACCTGCACAGTGTATTAATCACCGGAGCGATAAAGAGCCGTGCGCAGGAAATGGAAAGCGTTCCTAAATTAATGTTGCATTCCTCTTATTAAGGGGCAACTTGTGCTAATAAACGCAAACTTTCTCCGTCGGACGAATCCCGGTTTGCATTTTTCCTTTGACGCTGGCTTGCATTTAGCGTTCAATGCGAATGCTTGTCCAAATCAACACAGTTTGATTTCCTCCAAACGCTCACTTTTAGCGGTAAAATTAGTGTTTTTCCTGTAGTGGGGGGCTCTGGTGTCTGAATCAGTCATTTTCCTCATCCTTCTCCAGAAAGTTCTGGGCTATGAGAGCAACACAGCAAGAGTTATGAATAAAACAGCTGTAAAAATATGAAGCGCTGAGTGTAATTGTCAGCTGTGATTAGGGGACTGAAGCCTCTCTGGAGGGGGGCGGGGGGGAGGAGGGGCGGAGGTGCGGGGGGGTGGGGGTAGGACGTCGTATGCAGCAGCACAGGCCGGTCTCCAACTTTCCTCCACTCGCGCACTTTGTTTTTCTCAATCACACCCTCCATGTTTCCTTTGCTTTCTTCATCGTCTTTGGCACGCGAAGCTCGGCGTTAATAATGTTCTTAAACGTCCTCTTCACATTCACTCTCCCTCTCTGAAAACCCACATCCCTGTGATCCTGCAGCTTAAGTGTGTCACTTTTTATCTTCATTTAAGAAAAAATGATCTGTCCAACAGGACACCATAATTACTAAAGAATTATTAAGTTGTCCTGAATTTGAATTGTATATGTTTAATGGGATCTACATCCACAACATTTAGTCACCCCTGTGGATTCAGGGACCTCCTTTGTTCATCATGGTTGTACACACACACACACACACACACACACACACACAAAATGAATAACACATTCAAAAAGCCAACATTCGGTGGAAATAAATTAAACCAATATTGTGTGCCCTTCATGAGGTTCTGTATCCGTGCATTTTATGCCTTGCATTAGAAGAGGCTTAAGAGTGCGCCTCAGTTTTGTCTGTCGGTATATTTCATTCATAGCAAGCTTAGAATTTTAATAGCAGAGTCACTTAAGCGAAGTGCGTATTAGTGCAGGAGAGAAGCTGCTGGGAGAGAGAGGACTTTGAGCATCCTGGGCCTTTAATGAGCGGCGATCATGAAAAGCACTCGGGCTTTCCTGCTACACGCCGTATTCGAATTGTATTATTCCCTTGATGGATGGTTGTTACAGCTCCCCACAGGACAGAATGATCCATGGTAAGAGTCTATGATGAGCCACAGCAATTTAGATTCTTTAGTATTTATAAAGCTGGGTTCAGATTCTTTAGTGTGTATAAAATTGTTAGTCCAAGAGGAGGAGTCCAATTTATGGCTAATAGCTGCTGGATTGTGGATATTCTGAACTAATTCCTTTTTTATTGAGTTTTTATGCAAAATAGATGCTATTAAATTAGGTTGTTTATCAGTATTAAACTATTATTTTTGGCATAGCCTGCTTAAGAGAGGGCTATATTTCAAAGCGCTTGCCGCAGGGTGTCTTAGCAGATAAGTTTTTCCTCGCAGATGTAATTACAGAACTATTTGCAGGAAAACAAGTTTTGTCCTCCAGTTCACACAGCCTAAATTATTATTAATACAGGCATTAAAACTTAATTTAGCACCTGATCAGTATCAGAGTGCAGCTATTCATAGCAAAGCCGGCTAAGTCCTCCCTTTTATTTCCCTCCATACAGCCAGCGCTCTTGCCTGGTTTTATGCATGTTATATATTCACACTTCACAAAAAGGACCCGCGTTTGGTTTGTTCCTCTCCGATAGAAATACGTTCACAGAAGGTTAAACGAATATTTGATGTATTTCCAAAAACAAAAAATATATCCTTGAATTTAGTGGAATAATTACAGTGTTTGGGGGCGTTATGTCAGCCTATAGTAAATACTTAGAAGAGGCCATTTCCATCTGTCCTACTTTTTTACATGGTTTGCTAACAGAATAATAACTTATATTAAAGTCCTGACTGTCAGCGATTTAATATGTTAATACTGCAAAAAGTGCATTGCTGAATAAAAAATAATTTAGTTATAGAAATTGTTCCAAATATCACATTTTTTGTATTAACTTCATAGATTTACTTGTGTATCCTTAGGAAGTATCCTTTGAAAATACTGAATGAACTGTAGTCAGCCTTTTTAAATATGATATGACTTCTGTGGCATTCTGTTAAGGCTATAAAAATTAGAGACATGCTGTATTAAACTTATGTTTATAGGCTATAGGTTTATAGGCTAGCTGGAAATGTTTAAAATATTGTAATATTTTTAAAATATTGCAATATTTTTTGTACTTTTCAACCAATTACCTATTTTTTTTTGCACAAAACACCAAACATGTCAGTAGATAATATGTCTTTGGAGTCTATCAATGAATCATATCTTTTCGTAGCAAGTAGTCAAAGTCTAAAACAATTTAATACTTTACACCAGTACTACAGTACAGGTAGCTCCAATTGGAGGACAACTGGATAGATTTCTCACTAATGACTAATAACTGCTATCCCGTGGACATAATTGGGAGGAACTAATGCAATGATAGCCTAATGCAGGAGAAATCCTAGCCGATTTAAACCCACTCTACCCTGCTGGACCATTGTGTCCAGCTGCTTCTGACTCTCTCTCTTAAGTTACTAAGACGTTTAGCATGCGCAGAACCTTTTAGCACATGCAAAACCAGTAACCAGGCCAAGGAATGGTCATGGTATTTGCTTCCCACCAATCATTGGTCGTGTTATTAGTTTTGCGCCAATGGTTGGTCGTGTTATTAGTTTTGCGTGTGCTAAAAGGTTTCGCACACTTTATGCTAAAGGTCTTGGTAAATCAGGCCCAAAGTTGGCTTATGACATTGCTCAGGTTCAAACCTGCCCAGGGTTCTACAGGGCCTGTGCTCAAGGAGAGCGCCTTTTCCATCTGAGCCACTGGGGACTCGCGTTAATTACTCTTTGACATTAATATTCAGCTTGCAATCTTGCTTGAATTAATTTGTCACACCTATTTTAATGCTTTTAACTTCAGGATTTTTTTCTTCTGCCTCTCAATATTGCAATAATATTTCATTAAAACACTGCATTTTGATATTACACTGCTTTAAACACGAAACAGATTCAAGTGTGCACTATTATTTTTTAAAAAACAGAAATAGTTTGATCATGATGACATGTGAGTAGTTAATGACTAATAAGGGATCTGTTTACTGACGGAGAGTCAGATAGAATATTGACAGCCGCCTTATGAATGATGAATTGAGGGATGACTAATGTTACTGAAATTAATAAGAACTGGGGGTGCATATGTGACACTTACAGAAAATCACCATACAACATAATGAGTCAGATCACACAGTTTGTCATCATCGTTCTTTTCCAACCAGAGCTTGTTTTTGAGGGTGCAGCCAAGAACTACTTATGCCTGCATTCCTGAAGAGCAGTGACACACAAGGTGCACCAGAGAAGAGGAGCCTTTAAGATCTATGAGTACAGTGCACAGTACTGTTCAACATGAATTCATAGCAACGCTGCCAGTTTGTCAGTACTGCACTCATTGATGGCACAGTCGACAACAGTCAACATGTCAACAAACTGCTTTTGTACTATTCTAAACATGCAATCCAAGAGTTACTGGTAGACTTCCAACCAGACCTTAGAGACTACAACTTACTGTCCCAGCGTACAGTTCAGCCCATTCCAAGTGCAACTGCAGCTGCCATCTAAATACTCTGTGGTGTTAAATAGTAAAACTGACACTGATTAAGACCTTGGTGTTTGGGGAATTTTAATGTTAAAAAAAAATTTAACCTAGTGACACCAGCTTCTGAAGTGTAGATGGCAACATCAGAGCTTTGAATGTTTCGTCCCTTTTACAACTATATGCCATGTTTTTGTATATGCACAGCATGTATCTATAGCTCTTCTGTGCATCCTCTCTGACCACAGGCTTCGTATGCAATAAACGTGTTGTAACATAATTTAATCTATGCCGACGATCCTCAGAGATTAATGCAGTGTGATGGTGTTACTTGGATATATCACTTTGAAGCAAACAGTGGTAATAGATGTGGTCCCAAAAACAGAACACCTAAAATCAACACCATAACACTATAAAGGTTTCTCCTTTGACATTCAATTAGCACAGCAAGCAGGGTGTGACTTTGCCCTGGCCCTGCCTGCACTGCAGGTGTTGTGCTTTCCCGCTGCCGCGATAGCTGCCGTGGCCGCTGCTGCTCCGGGTTGGGGAAACGGGTCAAACTGTGAGGCCCCCATCCCAGGCCCCACCCCCCCCCCTCCTCCTGGACTGAGCTGAGGTGGAACAAGGCCCCACAGACCAGGTCACTGTTGCCATCCAATCGATTTCCCCGGATTGACCTTAAAGCTCTGAGCCTTCTCAGCTCACGGTGTCCTAAATAGCTGAGCTAGCGGAAAGGGCAGAATGGAGACAGAACGTGCCGTGGAAACGACACCAGCGCTGCTCTCCAGACAACACGCCACATCCAAGCAGAATGAAGCTGCAAACCCCGTCCATTTAGACAGCAAACCGAATAATAGATTAGGGGCACACTCCCGCTCTCTTAAACAAACATGCGATCTGACGCATCTGCACGTGAGCGCGCCCTCGCTGCCCCCCTCCCCTCCCCCCTCCCCCCGCGCGAGCGCACTCCCCCTCCCCACAACAGAAGAACTTGTGCAGATGCATGATGAATGCGCAGGATGCTGTGTCACACATGAATGACTCCTGCAGGCCGAGTGACAGATGTACGTCCCAACTCGAGGCGAGGCTCCAGCAGAACCCCACTCTTCATTTATCAATAATTGGGCCTTAATTTCATTTGGCAGCGATGGCGCAGGATGTTTAGCTTCCTCTCCAGCAAACTGACATTAATTAGGCCCTTGGACGTGGCTTTCTTTCTGCGCGTTCTGGAACTTTCCAGGACCCCCCTCCGGAGTCTGCGCCGCCCTCAATTCCGTAGCGGCTAGGTGAACTTGAGGGACGCCAATCTGGATCAGGGGCGCTGTTCTTTCCAAAAAAGGGCGTGCGTGGCGTTCGTTTCTACCTCAAGTCTCCCCACAGCGATCATCATTTCCTGCTCTGCCGTGGCGTCGGGAGGTTTAATGGATTATCTGGAGTCCTAGTGACCCTCAGCAGTGAGCAGCAGGAACATATCTCCATTATTCTGATTGGGTGTTTGATAACGCAGGTGCCAAATCCGGATTTCCATCTCTGGAGAGCTTAAAAAGGCCACTTTCTGGAAGAGAAGTAGTTTTTCTCCAGAGGGAGTGAGTGATGGGGAGGGGATTGGGATGCCCCATATTGACTGGATTATTCCTGATGTCAAACTACAGATGATGTCCTGTGGAGCTTTGAATATGCTTTTTAAACCATTACTGCAAATAAGATTCCTAAACATGTTTAATCTGATTAAGAAATGGCTAAACAATAATAATAATAATAATAATAATAATAATAATAATAATATTATTATTATTATTATTATTATTATTATTATTATTATTATTATTATTATGAGTAACAATATGAGTAATTACTAAGTATGATTAACAATACTACTGTTACTACTACTACTACTACTACTACTAATAATAATAATAATAATAATAATAATAATAATAATAATAATAATATATTTTTCTCTGCCCACAGTCATTAATGGTAAATACTAATAGTCAGCCAACAATTGAAAGTAATTTAGCTGAATGTAATTCAGTTGTAAATATGAAGAGCATATCGTTAAGATCATCAAGGCAGTCCCAGTTATTTCAGTGTGCCAGCAAGACACAGTGCAGCCCCTCTCACTCCCACTGATCGCTCACATATGCTTATGTACACACGCACACGCACACACACACACACACACACACGCACACGCACACACAAGGCATGGGGATAAGCGCAAGGTCAAACTGATAATTGCGGATCAAATAGTGCTGCTTAATTGAACCTTTAATAGATTGTTAGCTCAGACTCATCCAATATTTCTGTATTAATATAGTTTTGTGGCACTTTATTTAAACATGACATGATTATATGTTAATACCCTTTTGATTAGCGATAAACATGAGTGCTGCTTCTGACAAGCCTAAGAACTAACTCATTACCCTTCCCCCTCCCTTTCTCTCTTTCTATATTAAATGGCTTCATAATACATTGTACTGTACTCACATTAATTTAGAGGTTATCTCCCGGCTTGTACAATACACTGCAGACTATCCAGTAATCTTTTTGTCACTCATCCTTTTAATTTAATTACAAATAGCTAAATTAAATTATTAGATTTAAAGTACATGCTTTCCTGGCAGCGGGCTAGCCCTCCCTGAGTTGTTCTCTTGGGGGTTTTACTCATAGTCATGGGAAATAGGCCATTTTACCTCCAGTGTGATGTGTTGCGTATGGTACTGGTCCACTTTCAGAAGATGTGTAAAATTCTGCGATTTTTATCATTGAGGAAGTGCAATAAAAATCTATTTAATGTTAGCTTTAAAGCGACTGACAGACAAAGATACAAATGAAGCCCTCATGTTCATTTTGCGAAAGATACAAAATAAATGTGAAAGATGAGTAAATCTCTTTCTGTATCCTCTTTCATCAATATCAATCTATTATTTATGATGGAGGATTGGTGTTAAAAATGGCCACTGAACACCACTGTGTGAACTTTCTGTGGAAAAGAGTCAAAGAGGAACATTCTAGAATACCAGAGAAATACCAGAGAAATGAATGGTGAGCAGAGCTAAGGAAGCTAAAAAGGCATGTGCATTGGGATGGGCTGAAATACTTGCCAGCGTGTGAACAGGAATCGTTAATGGCAAGTCCCCAGTATGTTATCTGAGAAGACAGGTACCTCTTAACACCTTTAGGTTTGTCACTCACATTTAGGTATTCACACTCCAGTGTAACTATGCATGTCCCTGGAGACAGAGACTTAATGACCTATTTGCAGAATGCCTTCCCAAATTAGATTTCAGCGTTAATTTCTTCATTTAAGTGCCACGAGACTTTTCACTCCGGAGCTGCTATCGCTCCATTATCATTATAATGTTTGTACTGTAACAATTAATAGGCAATCAATTAATTACAGGAGATTGAAGTGATTAGTGACCTAATGGACAGCAGAGGCGGAGTGGGGAGGATTATCACTCCTGATCTGAGGGCAAGAGCGAGAGGGGATGGGACTGGCAGCAGGGTTGGCTTTACTGCCGCTACATGCACACATACACACATGTACACACACACACGCACACAGGCGCGCGCACACACAGACATTCATATGCACATACATACGCACACACGCACACAGACACGCATTCATGCACACACGCGTGTGCACATGCACACAAACACACATTCACACACACACACACACACACACATGCTTAGGCACACAGACACACACACACGCACACACACTGCCTGTTCTGCTGTCACATTAATGGATTGTGGGACTTCCTGTGCTCCTCATGGTTGTATAAACACACATGTACATACAGATGCATTTATATACACACTCACAGACACATGCGCTCTCATGCACATTGTGCTGTACTGAAAGATGTAGGATATACCAAAAAAAGAGCTAATGTTTCAGAATGTTAGCTAGGGTTGCCATTGATATAAGTTCAGATGACTCTGAAATAAGCTAACAATATTTATGTAATTATATCTCTGGAATTGCTAAACAAATTGTTTGGTTTTAATTAAGTGTGTATTTATTTATTTTTTTAAATGCTGTGGCATCATGCTCCTTGTTTTTTTATGCAATAACCTGGATTACCCTGATGCACTAAGTCAATAAACAACATCAAAGAATTTACACGAGATTATTTTGGTCACATTACTTCAGCAAAAATATGCGCTTCCAGATGGATCTGATTACATGCAGTGTGCTAGAAATGTTTTCCTGGTTCCAATTAATGAGACTCGAATGCAACATTCAAACAGATGGGATATTCACTTTAAAATTATCATTATTTATAGATTAGTTACAGATTATAGATTACATTTTTCAGTTTCACCTAAATATAATAACATAAGAATAATCGGTTTCATTTAATAAAAGATGCTACCTTAGGCCTTAGCATCTATCTATTGTGGATCTAATGTATACATCAAATATGGACAACACCCCAAACCTGTGGAAACTACCCCTGCTCCTGGAGATCAACCGTCCTCTTGGTTTTCATTTCAACTCTAACTTGGCATACCTGATTCTACTAATTAACAGCTGAACAAGATCTCTAGCTGTTGAATGATGCGTGGTTTATTAGGGTTAGAGTGAAAACCCAATAGGTAGATTTCCAGGAACAGGGTTGGTTACCACTGCCCCAAACAAACCGGCAACAATATTTGATTCATGTTTAAATTCACTAAACAAAAAACTCTTTGGCCACATAAAAATTTATATAAAAAGTCTATACTGCATAAAAACATACATACAGCTGAATAGTCTTGATTAGTCTTGATTTAATCATGAAATTATATTTCTAGGAGAATACTAACTCAATACATGCTATTTTTAAAATCATTTCTTAACAGTAGCCCAACAATTTAGATGGTTGCTTATCAAAGACAACCTGTAATGTTTACATGCTCTACAACCAGTCTATGCAGATAAACTGTTTGTTTTGAAGAATGGCTAAGGAGAAATGCCCTTACTCAGGGAAGCACCAGAAATATTATTGTATGATTTACAGAATTCTCTACTCCTTGAAATAGTCCTTTATAAGATATCATTTTTGCAAGAATACCGGTGCCTGTCTTATCTATTCAGTGTGTCATCTTGCTGCTGATTCAATATTTTTGATTTCATCTTCAGTCAGACCTCCTGTGCGTCTGATTCTGTGTACATGCTCTGTCTCCCCAGTCAGCTCACAGATGTCTGAAAACCACTGCAAACTGTTTAGACACACACACACACATGCAGGCACATGCACTCATATACACGCACACACACACTCATACACACACACACACACATGCAGGCACATGCACTCATATACACGCACACACACACACACACACACACACACACACACGCTTGCTTGTACACACGCACACACAAACATATGCTTGTACGCACACACACATACACACGTGCATGTACACACACACACATATACACGCACACACGTAATGTATACACATGCACACACACACACACACACACTGCCTGTATGGAGATCAGTCTAAGGATTGGGTAAGACGATGCTACAGAGGTTCCCTCCCCTGCACTGCCGCTGTCTCCGGTTATTTTAATATGTGGCAATATTTCAGGCTTTGATACGCAGATGGTTCACCTGTCTGCACCTGGCTTCCGTTGGGATTCGGAGCTGTGACCCTCCGGAATGCACGCGGGAAACATGTCAGCACTCTCTCACCGAGCCCGCGTCTCATGAATAATAATACGGCCAGGTACGGCGTGACAGGCAGGCTGCGCCGACTTGAAGGCGATGCTAATTTGGGGAGATATACCTTCCTCAGATACGTCTTTCTGGTAACATCAAGGCCTGACGGAGAGCTGGCAGCGGCGCTTGGAAGCGGTCCAGGACGCCGCCGCCGCCGCCGCCGCGCGCGGGCTCAGCCCCCCGAGCTCCTTTGATGAAGCCACTCACCTTTATAGCTTTAATCGCCGCCCGCGGCCCGGGGACGAGGGGACGGGACCCATTAATAATTCTGCCAGTCTGCTTTAAGAGCCGCGGTCTGTCGCCGAGTCGGAAACGAGTCGTCGCGGCGACGAGAGAAGTTTTTAGCGGCTTCTCTTTGTCGACTCTGCCCGTGTCAGAGGGCCGTCTTTGGATATTCTCTCATTACACCCGGCGGGTTTGTGTCCTGATAACGAGCATTCAAGCACTTTTTTTAAATCCAAAGTTTCAAAAAAATTCAAGCTAGTTGGGAAATGCAAATTATTTAACTCCACAAATGTAAAAAAAACATTCTCCTTGTAAACAGGGTAAATAACTAGCAAAATGAACATGAATGAAGCACACTATTACTCTTTTCATCATTTTTTATTATTTTTCTATTTTTGTATTGAGTAGTCTGACTGTAAACATGTAGATTAAAATGTACAATCCTACAACAAATCAACATGAGACAATATACATTTTGATTCACGCAAAATTCTTACTTTATCTTTTTTGTTTTTTTTACAAAAGAGCTAGAACAAATATTTAGTGTTGTTATAGCAATTAACATAACTGTGACACACAAACCCCATACTCTTATAAGGCATGAGGGCATTACATTCCAATTCAGTTATTCATTTTACATTTATTTACGGAATGACAACACCAGAAAGGGAAATTTCCTCCAGTAACCGTACAATGAAAGGAATGTAGACATGCATGCCCATAGATGCATAAATAAAATAAAATATTCCCAGTTTTCTTTGAACAGCATGCATCAATGTTTGCATTTATCTAAATGCAGGAGAGGAAACAACTCTTCGCATTTTAAGGACATGAACTGCACAATTAGGTGTTTTTTTTACCTGCTATCAAGCATATTACTGTCTCCCTGTTACTGTAAGTAAACACTGCTGCACGCTTGGCACATTTTAAATTAAACAAGGGATAACTGCAAATATAAGTGTGAAAAAAGATATTATCCAACAATTT
This sequence comes from Anguilla rostrata, assembly GCF_018555375.3. Lineage (NCBI taxonomy): Eukaryota > Metazoa > Chordata > Actinopteri > Anguilliformes > Anguillidae > Anguilla > Anguilla rostrata. The sequence goes on from NC_057946.1 coordinate 21,453,355, forward strand.
CACCATTTAAGCCAATTAAAATTAAACATTGTCTCAGCAAGGTTTCCTTTCTTCAGGTGACTGCAAGTTAAAGAGTGCAATGTTTTCACATTAAGGGTCACAATATGGCCTCTTTGTCAGGAGCTGTAAAGCAAAGCACAAGCACTTTCTTCTGAGAAGGTGCACCGTATGGCGGAACAAACAAAAAGGAATTACCAGGCTTAACACAGAAAACTGTAAAGGGAAGCACTTCGAACAACAAACAGCAACATAAATCATACACAAAAACAAACACACGGAAAAGCCTCTTCCCGTTCATCCATCTCCTGTTCTGCTTCCTTTCTGATCAATACAAATTGTAAAGGCTTCCGAAATGGCTGCTGAACGCCGTTCGGCCGCGCCGCAGAGACGAAAACACGGCGATGTTCCATGAAGACAAATTATTGGGGCTAAAATGGAGGCAGCAATAGGCTGAACAGACAAAGTAATATGATAAAGATGTTTCTTTTTTCGAAAGATCAATATACCCATTGCGTTTACCATGCCGCATTACACTGTTCCTCATATGCTCGATCCTCAGAGTGAGAGATGGCTCCGAAATGCGATTACCCCTGCCCTGACCAACGGCCCTGTCACGAGAGGAAGTATTGAACCCAGACAAATGACTGGTTAATAGAGCAGACGGGCTTCATTGGCTGTATTAGCATGGGCCCTTCTGGAGCCATTACCGACTGGATCCTGCGCTCTTCTGCTTTTCTGTCCCAGTTAAAAAATGACATGGCTCCGTTCCTGGGAGGACGGAATCAACAAAGCGGCAAAGCGGCTCGCATTCGCAGGCACATTCGAACGCGCCCGGCCAAATACAGTAAATCTGTTAACGGGGGAACAAAATGGAGGCCAGCGTTTCGTCGAATAGAACGTCCTTGAACGTAGCAGTCAGTAACGGGGCACGGAGGGCTGTTCGGGCGAACCTGGCTCATGTCTCGTCGCGTTCCGTGATTTCGTAGTTCTCTGGGTTCTGTCAGTTCCAGTGCAACCTCAGACAGGTTGATTTTTTTTCAGGGAGAGGAAGGAAAACTTCTCACGGCTCATTTACCTAATAAGCAAGTGAAAGTAAATGACTCGGGTTCTTGGAAGCTTATCGAAGGCTGTTTGAATATGGCCTGTCTCCAGAAGCAGAAATATGTCATTCCGCTAGTTAGACACAGATGAACTTCTACCTGCTTATTGCGTTTGAATTGGTGTGTAACGCTTGCCACTGGCATCACTCAATTCAGTTATAAAATAAGAAACAGCATACTACAAGAATGGTATTTTTTGCTTTTAAGGTGCCTTGGCAGCTTTGAGTGAATCCTGGGGTATTTTATGCAGTATGTATATATAATGTGTACACTGCCTGAGATGTTCCTCAAGTATTTTTCCTTAAGAGTACTTGCCAGTTTTCAATTAATCAAGGGCCACTTTATTGTAATACCGTATTGATGTAACCTTACATTTGATTTATTTTGAACTTTCCCCTAAAGATCACTTAGCAGTTTTGATTGAATCCTGGGGTAAATCACACACATCTGTGGTTAGATTGTGTTCTCTGTCCTGGTTGTAAATTGCAGTACAACTGAATGGGTACCAAAATAGCCTTTAATATGCTGACACAACACAACTTGGTCATAGGTGTAAGTGAATAATGCTCTGATGGAGAGGTACTGAGCTCACAAACATCCTCGAAAATGGGTTTTTTAATAGCCGTTCAATTAGAATTCCAGAAGTTCCGTTAGAGTAGAAAACAATTATGCCAAAACGCTTCGACTTGCATTTGTAATTAACCTCTCAACTATTTATTCTGTTTAAATATAGGGGTGCACACAAAAATGCGAGGAACCCAGTCTGTGCCTATGGATGTTTGTAAATCAGTCATGCTAATTACATTTTTGGCAGCATCTGATTGTTGCCCTTCAAGTCTGTTTGATGCCCACTAAGTGTGGTATTGGCAAGCTCTGTTTCAGTGGCACACGGTGAAAAACGCTAAATTGCCAGTCCCACGCTGACCCTCTCATTTTACAAAGTGCCCACAGCGCCTGTTGATAGGTCAGAGGTCATTGCTTTCCACGAGTCTGGCATTAGACGAGGAACAAAAATATATACTTGGACTCCATTTTCTAAAAAGAACATTCTGTGATCTGTATTAAAGCTGGCATTCAAACAGAACTGTGAATAAGTGAATGGGAAAATAGGCAATCTTTTTTCTCTCTTTAGTTTTTTTGCTGGCATAAAATGACAAGACCAGTTTGTCATCGGCAATATGTTTATCACTTTTAACAGGTTTCCCAGGCCAATAGCCTGCCCTGTTGACCTGTTCAAATTCACCTTAACCCATGTTAAGTGTTTACTTACAGAAGTAAGCGAATGAAAACCCGTACGTGAGCACTGCTGTAGTTTGTTTCTCTCTCGTAGCCAGGGAGCGGATTGATTCACGGTGCAGGTGAGGGTCGGCGGTGAGCTGCTGCTCCCTCCAGCCGGTGGAGTGTGCGGCTGAGGATGTGAGATGTGAGGGTTATTAGCGATGGGTCATTATTCCAGCGCGAGCGCGGGCGGAGGGGGCGTCTGGCGATGTGCAGGTGCGCATTCCGACGGCGCTGAGCTCGCGGCGGGACGCTTCAATCGAAGGCGAAAGGAGAGCGTAATGACACCTCCGGCCCCCCATGTGACACCGCGCCCCGGCGAGGGAAGGCCCGGGGCCACGCCTCATAGCAGGCCAGCCAGGGGGAATTAACCCCAGAACGCTGGCTGTCTTAGGGCTATGGAGGTCTCCTTATCCTACGTGTGTGCGTGTGTGTGTGCGTGCATGCATGTGTGTGTGTGTGTGTGTGTGTGTGTGTATGTGCGCCGGAGTGTGTGCGTGTGTGTGCGAGTGTACGTGCTCCTGCGTGTGTATGTGTGTGTGTGTGTGTGCGTGAGTGTGTGTGTGTGTGTGTGTGAGTGTGTGTGTGTATGTGTGTGTATGTGTGTATGTGCGCCGGAGAGTGTGTGTGTGTGTGTGTGTGTGCGTGAGTGTGTGCGAGTGTACGTGCTCCTGCGTGTGTGTGTGTGTGTGTGTGAGAGTCTGTTTGTGTGTCAGTGCATGGGAGATCTGTACCATTGGCTGTGGAGGTGACAGGGAGATGGTGTACAGCTGTGCCACCGATCTGCATGTCAGCTATCATTTAACACAGCGTGGGGATGATGCTGCTGCTACACGGAGAGCATGGGGGCGGGGGTTACTGCTTCAGTATCACACTCCTATTAGGTCTGGGGTGCCCAGCTCAGCAGGGGAAGCTGGGGAGCAGAGGCTTCTGGGATTTGGTGTAGTCCACAGAGGGGGAGGGAGGGCGGGAGGGAAGGGCGGTCAGACAGGCCAGAGTCCCTCAGGTCTCCACAGGCTCCATATGCCTGGCGTGAGCACATCCGGCCTCTGAGGCCTTCCAGTCCCACAGCACAGAAACGCTTTATCCGTCCGTCACTCTTATATAACCGGCCTGGAAACGCGCTGGCCCCCGCCCAGCTCACATGTGTGTGGGATTTCATTCGTAAAATTCCACTTCTCCCAGTGGCATCGCATAGCAGTGAGCCGCTAGTCCCCACAATGAAATAATGAAATAAAAGTGTGTGTGTTTTTCAAGATACATTTTTTTTTTTTTTTACACTGCTTATTATTATAATGCAGAGTCCCCAAAATGCAACACAAGGGCATTACGCTGTGACATTGCCAACAGAGGAGTGAGTGCTGTGACAGGGGCGAGTGCTTGTGGAAGGGCCTGGGGAATTGGGCAGGCTTCGTGCCATCAGGAGGGGAGTGGGGGGCATTAGTGGGAACATCAGCGCCTGACAAATCTGCTCTGGCTGCAGTGGGACTGGCCGGTAACCATGGCAGCTGGGCTCTCCTTGGTTTGGCCTCTGCATCCTGGTGTAGCCACAGCTGACCACAAGCCCCTCCTCAGAGGCCGCGTCGGTGCGTGCGCGGTGCGCTCGTGCAGTCTGCGTCTGCGTTCCGATGTTTACGCCTGTGAAACGCGTGGGCAGTGTGTGTAACCGGGGCCGAGGGGGAGGGGGTCTGAAAATGTGCACCTGTGTGTGTATGTGTGTGTGTTTGTGTGAGGACTGTGTGTGTTTGTGTGAGGAACGTGTGTATGTATGTGTGTGTGTGTGTGCGTTTGTGTGAGGACTGTGTGTGTGTGTGTGAGGAACGTGTGTATGTATGTGTGTGTGTGTGTGTGTGTGCGTTTGTGTGAGGACTGTGTGTGTTTGTGTGAGGAATGTGTGTATGTATGTGTGTGTGTGTGTGTGCGTTTGTGTGAGGTCTGTGTGTGTGTGTGTTTGTGTGAGGACTGTGTGTGTGTGTGTGTGTGTGTGTGTTTGTATGAGGACTGTATGTGTGTGTGTTTGTGTTTGTATATGTGTATGCGTGGGCGAATGTATGTGTGTGATTTTGTATGTGTGTATGTGAGTTTGTGCGTGTGTGTTTGTATATGTCCGTGCGCGTGCATGTGTGTGTGTATGTGTTTGTGTGTTTGTATATGTGCGTGTGTGTGTGTGCGTTTGTGTGTGAGGACTGTATCTGAGTTTGTTTATAGTGAAGTGGAGGACTGCAAGAGAAACCAGAAGCAGAGCTGAAGATAAACAGGGGTATCGGGTGTATCAGATGGTGCACCGGTACCAAAAAAACCTTAATCCAAGTGTAAGCCAATTGTACTTAAAGAATATCTTAACTGTCATTTCCTTCCATTTACTTCAGCCAACCTCCTACGCAACAAGATCTTTTCTGAGATAAAGAGGAGTGAAGAAAATGACGCTTTTTGCACCTTCTCAGGTTGCTATCGCAGTAGATCTTGCAGCCAAGCTTCTCATCAGTGGTAATTAAGAATCTATTAATAAATGACACAAAGCTGGGGGCAGGTTGTTTCCATTTCCTACTGGATTGTGCTACAGGCTGGGTATTAATGGAGATCCGTTCTAAATGCCATTACGGTGATGGACCTTGGAACAGCGAGTGTAGTACGTAGCTAATCTGCACAGCAAGCGCTTCACACCGAAGCTCTGGCATGGCTGCCACTCAAATCCACACCCTCAACCGGAACGCATTAGGTCTATGATTAATTCCGCAAAATAATAATTCAGTCACGCATCTCACTGCTGGTGTGGAAGGCGCGAGTCGTGAGAAGAGGCTTTGTTTTGATCGCATCGAGAGTGTGTTTCCCTAGCATGTGCTGTAACTGCGGATCCACAAAAACACACAACAGGCCTGAGTCAAATATAGAACCGCTTCGGCTGGTTTTGAAGTTTCACGTGTTTTTAAAATGCGCCGTAATGCGAATGTATTTAGCATTCCACAATCTTTAAATCCTTTCTCTAAAAAATGTAATAGATGTGGCTCCTGATTGGCTTGTGTCTGGACAGCACTGGTCTGTGAGGTGCCCTGTGATCCAGATTGGGTCCGGACCATGCTGGTTCTGCATTATGATGTCAGCAGGGCTGTACGTAGGTTGGCTTAACTAGCAGCTCACAGATTTTGTGGAGGACATATAAGCTCATTTCTACACATAGTGACATTTAACTAAAAGTGCACTGAAAGTAACAAGGGGCAATAAAAAGATGCTAAATATTATTCAGAAATTTTTACAAACACATGACCTCCCCTGATTAACATGAGCTTACTAGTAATATTGTTTCTGAAAGTAAAGTAATTTTCAAAGTATATTCCTGGTATATGCCTGGTATCAAATATTGTGTGAATTAAATTATTATGTTTAATACTTATTTAAATACAGGTAAGGTTGGAAAGTTTAAGCTAGTAAACTCTCTTCGGAAATTACGGAGAATGTTTAAATGATGGGGCAGCTCTACAGGTGACTGGATGTTTAATATTGCAAAGAAAAGACAAAACGGAATAAAAATTTGTTTTTATAAACTTATTTTTTTTAATAAACTATATTGGCTATTCTGCTCACAAAGTTTATGAAGTCATTGAAGACTTGTGATTGCTTGAGCAAACATATTTATTTGTGTGTTTATATTTGTGGTATCACATACCGCAGTTAGTGTAAGGCATCAGTGCATTCTGGGAAAGGAGGAGCAGTCCTCGAGATTTACTGTGAGACTCGGTTGCACGTTTTCTGTTATTACAGTTTAATTACAAAGCAGGGAGTTGGCTTTATGAGCAGAACAGCAGGTCGGGGATCATAAAGCACCTATAAAAATAACCTGTGTGCTCTGATCTGAGATTGCTGGGACCAGATAGAAGTTCCACGCTGAGAAATCGCGCACGTGCAGAAGGACCTTTTCTCTATCTTTATCTCACTGTTATCTCACTACACTTCCCTCACTTTGCCAAATGGACACTGACTAGGACATCCACTTGCTCCTCTCACTGGTCCAGTATGAAAGTATAAATCACAGGAGTTAAACTCCAGTCCTGCAGGGCCGCAGTGTCTGCTGGTTTTTGGGGTGTTCTCAGCACCAGTGGTTCATTTAAGTCATTGATCCACGCACCTGGGTAAAGAATCCGCACACCTTGTTTTCAAGGCCTTAATTGGCAGCTGATTGAAAATAAACCATAAAAACAAAAAAACCCACAGACACTGTGGCCCCCTGGGAATTTAACCGGACAGCCCTGGTGTAACTGACTCTGTGACGAGGCCATGGAGAGCTGAGCCTGGCTGTACTCTCACACCCAAATGGCATGTCATGACATCAGGAAAAGACATTAGGTGCCCTGCAATTGATTCATTATTCCTAAGAACTTAGGTATGCCATCATAATGGAGAGTCTTGGCTGAAACACTATAATGCATAGAAGCATATATACTGGGAGACTTTTCAGCTACTGTGGCATGTGTACACTGACCAAAACATTCCTGTTTTTAATCTGCTTGTCATTGTGCTCATGCACAAAAAAACAACCGTGAAATGTTGAAATATCAATATTCATTTTTTCTTAAACATGTCGCAAAGTGGAGAAAAACAGGATATCTGGAACAAATAAATATGACATTGGATTAAATGATTTTCAAGATGATTGGTAAATTTGAAGTGACTGTATGCAAGAGCGAGTAAAAAAGTACACAATGAACATTTTTTTATCTGTGTACTTGATGATGGTTAATATGACCTCTGTGGTTCAGCTGAAGCTTGGAGAACCTTCATCATGGAGTCCATCTGGCTGACACTGGCACAGTCTGGATTAGAGCTCTGCATCTTGGGTCCTGTTGTTTTATATGGACCTGCTTCCTGCCATCATGTGACTGCACAGAATTCTCTAGGACAAAGGTGTAAGCGCTAACACGCCACAGGTATAGCGTGTAAGTTTGCAGACAAATCCCCAGTGACGCGACTCCAATTGCGAAATGCAAATGACATTCCCAAGGGGCTACAAGATTCCGATGTTCAAAACAATTCAAGGGCTTAAAATGAAGTGCTTTTCTGAATTTGTGCATTTGAGATCGTGTGGCATGTACTGGTGATTTTCCCATACGTTTCAGAATACTGTGTATACATGGTACCACGAGTGTAAACAAAGAACAAAGAAATCTAAATGCCCCCCGCTATAAATAATCAATATGTTCTGAAAGCGGGAGGAAGGAAACGGAGCGTTTTCTGGGTGTAAATGGTTTTGGGAAGGACTTCAAAGACGGATAAAATACAGGAGACCGCATTCCTCACCATGGCATACATTTGACAAGCCTCTAAACTCTTTAATGAAGCCCTGGCAGGTTGGAGTAAATAAAGCCAGCCAAATTTAAATTGAACTTCTAATTTATAACAGTCTTTAAAGCAATGCCAAGGTTCAGGACAGATTAAATTACTTTTGCAAACAGGAATGTGCCAATGTATTTTGTGATGTTAAATTATGAATAATTGGTTCTTATGTTTTTCCAAATAACCCCCCCCCCCCCCCACACCCCTTAATGTGAGCTACAGTTGCCGTGTATAGCTGAGCCCAGACCAAAAGCAGTAGAATGTATTGAACAGGTTCGTATTTTTAACTGCGCAAGGAACAAGCCTTTAATTACATGACTCTCATTTACCATAGGAAAACTTAACAGTATAATAATGTTTTGAATCATTGGCATTGGGTCAGAATATTACAGAGAAAGAAAGATAAATACATTCTACCAAATGAAAAAAAAAATGAGTGAGTAAAAACATTTATATTTGTGTGATGCTGAACGAAATCAAAGCATTAACTTTTAGTTCTGATAGGACTTCGGTACTTTTGAAATATTATTTTTAAAACTCTTTTTATTCTTGCTTTCTGAGTTAATTTCTGTGCCCACCACAGGCTTAATGATGTTGTAAAACAAATAAAAAGAAATGTTAAAATTGTTTACATTTAATAAAAGATTTTATTTAAAAATAAAATGCCACTAGTTAGTTAGTTTAATTAATTCCTCTTCCAGTTTCCTTTTAAGTATAATTAAAAATGAATAAATAAACAACACTTTTAATTAGAATAATTATTATATTACTCAATAAATAATATAATAATAATAAATTCTTATACATGTATACAAATCAAATATCAAATAAAAATATTGATAAAACCACTGATGGTTTTTGCATCTCCTGGCTCCTTGTCTCACTAATATAGAGTATTTTCTTCTGCAGTGGTGTTTCATGGGCCTATAATACAGGAAAAGAGCACGTTGACTTAGAGGAAGCACTGCAAATCAGTTTTGAAAACGAAGCAGGAATGTGCACTGCTACTGTGTTCCCTCACCCTGCAGAAGGCTGCAGAAGACACTGGCCATGGACTCATGACTCATGGCTGAGTCCAGCATGTCCAGGGCAAACAATGTGTTACAATATGTCACACTTTTTAAAAAATCCATACACCCAAAAATTGTGCCACAACAGCGACTCCAAAAAAAAAACAAAACAAAAAAAAAACGTGCCATTTCCAGCCCCGGTTTGATTAATGTTTTTTTCTGCCTAATAAAAGGTTCACAAACCATCTGTTTTTTTCCCTAATGCCTTGCCCAAAGGTTTCTCCTTCCTATTTCAGGCTCTGGGCCAACTGACGTTCCTCTCTCCTCTCTCTCTCTTTCATTCTCTCTCTCTCTTTCTTTCTCTTTCTCCCTCTCTCCTTCTTTTCTATTTCACTTTTCCCCTCCCCTGTAAACAAGCCCCCTCTCTTTTTAATCTTGCACTGCCATTTCCTACTCATCGTTATGCATATTCATTGCCAGTAAACATTTTCATCGACTATATTTAATCTCTTCCACTAGCAATTACCACTGACTGTTGTTCTGTGGTGCAGAAGGGCCAGCGCTTCCCTTCGCTAACAGCTGGGGCGCAGATGGGGCCTGGAGCCAGTGCAGAAAAATAAAAATTTACAAGATGCCAGTGGAATTTATTTAAGAGAGGAAGGCTTTTTTGTTTGTTGTTTTTTTCAGTCTATCTTTTCCTCTCTCTCTCTCTCTTTCTCTGTCTTTCTTTCTCTCCTTTTTATAGAGCCACAGCAGTACCCCTCTCTCTCTCTCATTCTCTCACTCTCTCTCTCTCTCACTCTACCCCCCACCGCCCCATTCGCTCTTTGCGTTATCTGGCTTCAATGAAAATCGCGGGAGCAGAGGGAAACATTGACATTTAATCAAAGGGGTCAGCTAGGCAGTGCGGCGCAGTGAAAGCGCTGGGTCTGAGGAAAAGCAGGTGGATCTTATTAGGACAGTGCCAGTGTCAATTTGCGGGGAAGGGCTATGACTCGCCAGGCCCTCTGTATCTGACCACGCATATGAATGAGAGCCGCGCTCCTGAAGGTTGGGGGGGGAGGGGGGGGCACGCGGGGGCCGTGGGGCTCGTCGCGAGCTGCACCCGGAGAGGGACGGGGGGCCGGCGGCTGTCCCCGCCCCCGTGCAGGTGTTGGCGGTCTCGCCGGTCCTTACGACCGCGCTGGCTTTAAAGAGCCCAGTGGTGCCGGCGCGAGCCGAGTGGCACTTGATTAGAAGAGCTGAGAGACGGCGGGGAAGCCGTCCCCAGGGGGCACTGTTATTCCTCACACCGACCGATCGCTGCGCTGACGGAGCCTGCCTCCACGCATAAGCATAACACACAGAGGCACACACGCACACGCACACACACACACACACACACACGCTCACACACACACGCTCACACACACGCACACACACACACACACACACACACACACGCTCACACACACACACACACACACTCCCTGTTCACCTCCGCCCTGAACCAAACCTAGAAGGAACCTGTCTTCTTTACATTATTTACACAGCCAGTACAGTTTAAATTGATGCTAAACGCTGGATTCTGAGCGCATCGGCGGGGACTGGAAGCCGTGAGAGGAATGCAGTGCTTTTCTGGAACATTCCCGCTGGATCGCGAGGGCAAGAATGAAGAGGGAGGTGAAAGTGAAGAGCGTTTGGTTTTTCACGTCGCGTCTTAAACCACTAAATACATTGTTTTTGTCAATGAGGTCCGTCAAAAGCACTTCACATTGTTTCTAACCTTATACAGCACATGCATAAAATCTGCTGTCCAGCATAGTTTCTGGAATAAATATGGAATACATTAAATTTTTATTGGCAATAAATGGATAATAATATATAGGCATTAATTATATATATTTTTATAACTATATTATATATATAGAATTATATTGAACATGGTTTTTGGACAGAGTGAATATCCCACTGCAATCAAGAATAAAGCCTGAATTTATCTACAGTACAAAAATGTTACTGCCAAAAGAAAGTGTTCATTTTGATTTTGAGTTATTTAAGAATTTTTAAATGGAAATATATCTAATATTATTTATAATGAAAAGGAAAATAATAATGATATGATATATTTTAAGAATGCCAACCACTTCATGAGATGGAAAGGTTTTATTTGGTGTGTAATGAATAAAAAAGACATAAAAGAATGTGACCGACACATTTTTCTCTCACCTCTTCAGGTTTGCACCTTACAGCATAGAATGAACCCGAAGAAGCGACAAAACATAACTCCTAAATTTAGCAGTTTAATAATATTCATGTCGAAAGTCATCTTACAAATTACACATACTTACTCTTTCATTTGCACTACATTAACATTATTAAATTCCCTTTAAGGGCATGAAACAAATTCCAGAGAACAGAGTTTAGAAAATTAAGATTACTAGATATTTCCTTTTAAACAATAATTGAATAAACAATTTTTTTTTAATTATGATGATGATATGAACATATGTACATACTATGTGCAGTGTATTTTTTCCAACAATTCTGATCATTTCATATATTTAAATTTTGTCATAATGTCTTTCACAGTCTGTAAATGCTTTTAATTCTGCTTAAAACATTCAGGAATACAGGCTTGGTCAAAGCAATAAGACGTTGTAACATTCCAGAAAGAAACAGGAGTTATTTTGCTCTATTTGATTTGAAATGTGAGATGTTGTGTGAGAACTGACCGCGTGGATTTTTTTCAGAATACAGCACACAAATACAGCACACATGACTTCAGCATTCACACCAACTGCAGTGTTTAACTTTGAGTTTAAACAGTTTAACAGTTTTTGTTGTTCTTATCAAATGAACAAAAAAGCACATGATTTCAGCAGTTACTGTAATTAACTGAAAATGCTGTGTGAGAAAGAAATGACAGTTCGTATTTACTGAGTTAATTTCTGAGTGACGTACATTTGACGGACAGGGCAGGTGGGGGTGTGGTTTCAGAGGGGTTTGGCCTGCGTTGTTTTAGAGTGACGGGTGCGAAACTCTCGGATTAAATTAATAGCGCAATGTTGTGTGCCCAACAGTCTGAAGTCAAGGTAAGTATGAGGAATGGCATCTGAGTAAGCAAAACCAAGTTGAGCAGTGCTATACATAACTGAAGATAATCTCAGCCAAGCCTGTGATAAATAGTCGCAAACAAGCATGGCCTACATACTATAGCTGATGTGCTTTTGGTGCAGCATTCTTCTTTGAAAAAGCAGCACCGCACCCCTCCCGCACCTTGTCTTTGTCCCGTCGTCTTATCGAGACTGCCCTCGCCCCCACTGATGGTGACCTTGCGGGGGGAACAGATCCACCCATCCCTAATTATGAAGCTCTTCCAGGGCAGGTCCCGGGGGGGGGGGTGAGGGGATCCGGTGTTGAATTTTGTAAGGAACATGGGAGTACTGGCAGATGGAGGGCAGGAGAGGGAGGAGCACCTTGGCAGCAGGGGGGTGGGGGGGGTGGGGGGGTTGACAGAATGCATTCGGGGTGGCCTGTGCCGTGACAGGCACCCCTCGTCAAGGTAGGGGCTCAGACGTTCCCAAACAGCTCCATAAAGATCAGCTGCGCCCATATTAAGATTGATTGGGATTTCCAGGTCGGAAGTGGGAAAGTAGTGATCTTTCCCAACGTGCGGGAGGGAAAATTCCATTAGCCCGTCGGACGTGCAGTTATCTATTTGAATGGCATGCACTGGAACAATTTCTCATCGGGAGAGCTATTGCTTGTTTAGCTTCCGGCAACCCCTCTGAAGTCTAAGGAGGTCTTGGTTCCAAGATGAAGTCCAGATTTCCCCAAGGGAGGACACGAAAGACATCGGGCCTTTGAAGGCACTTTGGGAACAGACATAGTGGTCGCCGTTCGAATTGAATTAGAATCTTTCTTTTTCATCGCTTTCAGGGTTTCTTATTCATTCCACCCATAACTCTGTTAGCCTTTTTGCTTTAATCCTTCATTTACACTCTAAATAACTAGTCCTGTTGTGTGCTTTCCATTGTGTAAAACAGGTCTTTGTTAAGTTGAGGTCACTCATATGATTTCTCAGTTCCTTCCCCTGGGCCTTTGTTCCCTCTCTCCCTTTCAAAGCGCCGAACGGCCTCTTCCCTCCAGCTTACGCAAAAGCATCGGAATAAAATGTCAGCGTTCCCTCGGCCGCCGCGCGAGCCAAGACATTGAACCGCCACGCCGCGGTCTCGGAGAGCCTGAACTTCCTCGACCAGAGGGAGTGACCGGGCCCCCCCTCTGCCAAACAGGAACCGCCAGAACCCGGTCGACCCTTGTTCGTACCGTCCTGAGGTGACCCCTCCCGGTCTCGGGTCGCCAGCCAGGTGAAAACAAGCAGGGGGCTCCCGAAAAGGGACGCGCCATGTCCCGTTCGGAATTCAGCTGCACGCATTGGCTCCCTTGCCATGGCAACCATTTCACGTTGTGCGCATATGTGCCTACCCGTGGCTTAGAGCTCCAGCTGCAGTATCCCGCCTCCTATCTCACAGACGGGATTTTTGAAAGCAATCTTTCGTCGGCTCTCTTTTCTAATTTGTGGTCCCTTCTTTGAGGTGGGTGTTGGTGGTATGTGTCCTGCGAGATGCTAAGACTCATTTCGTATGCAGCTATTGTTCCGTTAGCATAGCGGCAAAGGGGAAAGATAGCCAAGCAGGGCACAGGGGTCTGAGGAGAGCTCCAGGGACAGGGACGGGTGAGACCAGTGCGACTCTGTGTCTGTGTTTTTAATGTTGGCGTTTGAATGGGAACCGGGGAGCGCCTGCTGAAGGCCGAGAGCAGAGGGCCCAGCGCTGCGGCTCGGACAGCGCCTCTCTCTCTCTCGCTCTCTCTCTCGCTCTCCCGCGACCGATCCCGCCCCGCGCAGCACTTCAAAGGGACGGCGAGCGGCGGGGTTTTTGATCTCCGCCGGGGGAATGCGTCAGGCACTGCGACAGCCCCCCCGCCGGCCTCCCGCCCCGCGCCGGCGCGCCGTGCCCATCTGCGGCCCCGTTCCCCGGGCGCTCGCTCAGCCCAGCGCTGTCAGAGCCACCCTGACACAGGACTCCCATTTAGGGCCCCCGGCAGGGGTCAGCGGGCGCGGGAGGGAGGGGCGGGCAGGTCCCTTCCAAAAAACCCCGGCGGTCCCCGCAGGTGCTGCCTGCGTTCGGCGCAGAGCGGAACCTGGGGACAGCTTGACGGGATTCTAAAATAAGCACTCTCTCCCGTTCCAGCCAGCCACCTGCGAGGGAATGTTGGCCCGCTCAGTAAATAATCCCTGTGTGGAGTGGCATGCTCAGCGGCCCACTGCCATGCAAATGCTATGTGCCGTACACATGGAGCAAGGGCTACATGAGGCTAACATCTGCATGTCATCATTAAATAAAGACACATCACAGCAGTGCTCGGTTGTTCTGAACTGTGTTAAAAGTGTCTTTAAAGCAGATCCAAAGACCTTAATTGGAAATGGGAGCGAAGGTTAGAGGATGTAGCAGGGGAAGTAGGTGAGGGGTTTGCAACAACAGCAAAGTGAGCTCACGGCAGCCTGTGGAGTCACTGAGAACCCTGACAGTCTGTGAGCTGTAAAAACCGAGCCCTGTTTAATATTATGAAGAGGTTACACAGCATGTGTGGCTTGCACCACATCTAAGGACTCTTTTCGTCATGCCATATTGATCTGCGGGCTATTTTCTCTCTGTTTTGTGTGAAAATACCATCCGGTTGTAAGTGGGAAGCAGAGAGTAAAGAGGGTTAAGAGCTGATGAAAACAACACAGGAAGTCACAGTGTAGGTCACATGACTGCGTTAGTTTATTGTTGTATAGATGTCTGTTTTTTTTGTTCTGTGGCAGATTATCATCACCTAGGCTAGGCATTCATTAAAAAATCTGTATTTTATATGGAATATGCACTACTATTCTAACTCTTACATAATATAAACACACACACGCGCACACACACACACGCGCTCATAGCTGTATCTAGGTAATGTGTTTATATTGTATGTTACTGTTATGCCCTTTTGTTGCTCAACAGCTGCAGGTCCAATTACTCACTTCCTGGATCTTTTTCCCAGACATTAACTGTTTGGCTCCGCCTCACCCTTCCCTGTAAAGCAGTGCACTGAGCCCTGGTGCGGCAGGCCAGAGTTTGGAGCAGCGAAACTCAAAGAGCAGCGAGGGACAGTCTTCACAGAAGGATCAGTTAGCACAATCAAGACACTCTTTCATTAATAAAGATCTCTAACGCCCATTTGAGAAGATACGCCTAGTGCTAGTGCTGGTTTTTAAATTGATCGTTCATGAAATATAGCATCATTATCACACTGCCTCTCCAAAATATACACTCTGTTTTAAGCCATTTTGTCATAATGCGTATCTAAACAAGTAATTGTGCTGTTGGGTGATTTTTCCAGAGCAATGATATCTGTGTTGTCTTTGTCTAGTACATAAATTTAAAAATATCTGTCCTCTAGAGAGCATAACATGTGACAAAGGAATCCATGTAGGAGTGTATTTGTGGTACAAACAGCATATGATAGGTGGATGAATTCTGAGTTGCAACAGACATAATCAACAATGTATTTTGCACTGTAATATTCTGATGAATATTACAAAGACAACTGGAGTGTAGAGTTTCTGTGGAAGATTGCATTCATGCAGATCAGTTGTTTGCTCATTAGTTTTCACATTGTGTGAAACCTGCGGTTTGTGAATTAAATTGGAACGGGATAAAGAAGTCCTCATTATCATTATCTCAAATGTTATAATCAGCATTATCACGACCATAATAATGATGATGAAAAGTCAAATGTTAAACTGTCAGGAAACTGACAGCTCTGTCAACACAATTATTGTAAACTGTAGTATTATTTCTGTTTCTCTGCAGAATTCCTGCTCCCGGATTCTCTGTGGCAGTCAGTAGATAGCTCCTCACATCATAATTGCCTAACCCTAAATCGATGTGAGTAGAACACAGAATAGTTTTCTGCTTTAACCATGGGTTGTGGTGTTTTTTTGCCTCTTGTTGTTAAATGAAGCACAGAATTGCAGACAAAGAATACAGAGCTTCCAACCAGGGAGGTGTTACCTACTCACTGTCCTTCAATCAGTCCTCCAGATGTGGACAAAACCACCTAAACACCACTGATTTCCTAAAAAAAAAAATAACAAAGAAAGCGATCCCAGAGGAGCGGTGGCTCCGATAACGGCTCTTCAAAAACAAGCGCTGTGGACGATAAAAAGGCCAGGGCAGGAAGCTCTGTTCCTCCTTTGCGTGTTTTCTGCGTGTGCGTCTATTAGAAAAACAGACGTGTTACGTCCGTGGCGCGCTGCCCGGTGTGTGAAGTCCAGCGTCGCTCCCGGTGTCCGGCGTCCATGCCAAGCCCCCCCCCCCCCCGGGCGGACAGTCGAAACAGGGCCGGGCTCACCTCCTGACGGGCCGCCGGGCGGCTGAGTCAAAACCACGCTGGAAAGTGACCTCACAGTCAATCAGGGAAACTGCTGACATTTGGAAAGGGCTGAAAGCCTCGCCTGCTCCCTTTGATCGCGGGCAGTTGGTATTAGTGGTTTCATATGGGCTTGAAATCGTTACTCAGATGCACTCACAGTAGAGCTGCAGATGTCAAGCTTCCCTTCACTTCTTTATATCTGCATTTGCCATATTTATAACAGCGAGCAGGAAGGAGGGGATGTATCCATCTGGACGGCCATCACTGAGAGCGTTTCAAATTGCCATGGATGTACGCACTACTATGTTGTCACTTCCATAGATACCGTTCACAATCTATTAATGAATTATTAAAACAAAAGCAGTCTGCCAAGAAGGCTGGTTGCTAAAATTATACTTTTGTATCCGTACATTTCTATCAGCTGGAGCCAATCTCTAGGTGTCTGGAAACATTTTTGAAGAAGAAAAAAAACGACTTTAGCTGTGCATATTGTGACTTCAATGTAAACCGTAATGTCTTGGTTGAATGCTACACAGTTACTGACTTTAGCATGTGAACTTTAGCACTTCTGAAGTTCATGTATTATGTCAAACATTTTCCAAATAAAGTGGTTCATTTCATAAACAAGCCATGTTTATAAGTGAATACATTGATTTGGAGCTACTCTGTGCAGGGGATTTAGGAAAACAAGATGTACGCTCAACAGCCAAAGTGAACTTTCAGAATAAATAGGCCTATAATGGCTGTGAAACCAGTGCCTGGGTTCAATCAGCTTCTGTCCTGAGCTCACTGAAAAACAAGTGCTAGGTCTTAATTATTCACAAACACGGTTCGTTTTAGTAATGGCTGAAAATCTGTATTTCTGAAGAAAAATATTAACACTTCCATTTAGCCGCATATATCTGTATATGTATACATATAAATATACATGCATATTTACATTAGATGTAAGACAAGTTCAGGACAAATTTTGATTGAATCCAGGCCTAACTTCTGTGAGCGCAAATTCAACATATACATCACATACATGGGAACAGTGAAGCCCTGGAGGACCAGTGACCTGGATCATATCTCCTCTAAACCAGTAAGGATATGTTACATTAACAAGCTCAGCTAACCCAGTTAGACTTTGAACTTTTGCAGTGGCCAATAAAGGATTGACCAGGCAATCCTGTAGGATTCCCATGAGACACATATACACCTTTTTGCTTACAGCATTACAGCATTTCCCTTTGGTTGTGTTTGGGTCTCAGTTTCCATTCCGCGAGCATTTCTGGGGTTTTGGAATGTGGACTGTGTGAAAATATAGAGAAAGCGAGTGCAGGAGTCTTCACGACTTTGCACCTCTTGCCACCTTTGCCATCTTATTAACCAAGAGTCCCAGGAAATATCACTTCAATTAACAGTTTAATGTCACATCACATTATCCCTTGCACATCTGGGGGTTAGTCTGAATTAGCCCTGGATAAGGGCGAGGAGCGAGAACACTGTTTCTCTCATTTATACTGATACCGCCAAAGCCACCAAAATGTGCCGCGTTAGGTTGTGTTATACAAGCCTTTGTCAAATTTCACTGAAAGAAACATAATATACGTCCACCATAAAAACCTGGAAATACGGCCTCTGCGACTGCAAAACAAGTGAAAAAGAAAATATAATAAATCAAATAAACAATAAAGAACCACACTTCACAGTATACCACTCTATATAAATTAAAGGGGACTGGTTCATTTTACCCAGGACTTTATATATATTTTTTACAATATGAAGCACAGAAGTCTGGTTTACAGTACAATATACCGTTTATTTATAGGTAACATTTTTAAGGGGGTAGTTCCATTTCCAAACAGGGAAATGGCTTGGCGAACAAATAAAAATAATACTACACAAAACATTGAGTAGAAGACAGCACATTTCTGGCAATCGCCCATGCTCAGCTCCGACAAAGTGACATAAAACTTGTTATTTGAGAGCACAGTAGCACATTAATGTGTAGCACAGAAATATGTATTCACACTTGTTTCTTTGCATACATAAACAAAAGGACTGAAAACATCACTGCCAGCGTAACTGCACCAATACATTTTTTAATTTATGTCATTTTCAAAATCGAAATCACACCATGAAAATGGGACTATAATTATCTGATCTGTAATGAGTATGTCATTTTTAAAACAGGCTAAAATGTAATAATACCATTGAGAGAATTAGTTATGCTATATGTATTGACACATTTTGAATGCTTGCAATGTATTCTACGGAAGTAACATGCCATTAGTGACTGTCATTGGCTGAAGTGGTGTATTTCTTATAAATGTGCTTTGCCCAATGTCTAAATGCGAATTGGCTTTCTGAATTCCCATTCATTGTCCTGTAACGCTCTTTGTCAACAATTCTCAGAATTTTCTTGGGTTATATTTTCTTCTGGACTTTCAGTTTGTGAACATTCCCAGGGCAAACACACAGGCTGAGATCATGATTTCTCCCAGACCTCTGATTTCTCAACGCTGCGAATAGATGCAAGCTGACTGTAAACAGCAGTTAAGGTCGAACAGCACAGAGGACCTGTCCCAGTGCGCTCTGAACGACAGCAGTCTGTGGTACTGCGCCACAACATCAAACGTGTCACTGCACATGTTAATGTGTATTCTGCTCTTACGCTATTGTCTTAGTTCAAAATGAAGTTTGCTCATGTGGACTTGAAAGCAAATTCCTAACTTTCATAAGCCCTTTCATAAGCCGTAATTCAAACTATCTGCGATGCGTTTTGTTGTTAACTTTAAGAAGTAAGTAAAAGATGATGTTTGTCAGTTTCTAGCACAGTTTTGTTTGCTCTGTGAACCATAAGCCCGGTAAAAAACGTTTTTATTCAGTTCTGTGGAATGGCTCTGTTTCTCTGTTGACACTCACTGCCTCCCTCCCCTCTCCATCCCAAAGAAGTCAAACCTAAATAATCCATGGGTTTCCATGTCACCGCATCTCACATCAGACTGCTGTAGCTCTGAAAAGACACCAGGTTTTGGATATTTTAATTTTCAGAAAGACAGGAAAGTCCGGGGGGGGGGGGCGGGGGAGGCCGTGTTGTGCGGTCTGCAGGACAGCCACCTCTCAACCCGCATCAGAATCCCCCCGTGCATCCAGGGGTTTGATGGCCTGCTCTACCACTGTCTGCTGCGATCCCATCTGTATCTGTAACCCTTTCCCCACTGTGTGAATAAAGCAAAGAGCAAATAATCAAATAACACATAAGGAGGGTGGACTGTCCGCACTCCGTTAATAAAAACAAGAAAGTATTTCTGTATTCGTTTGCGATGCAGAGTGGCCGTTTACAATTGCGGCACTGTCTCGTCAGAATTTTGTCAGAACCTTTAACACTGCAGCAGTTGCAAAGAACATGTTGGGGTTTAATTAGCTTTTCAGTGTCTTTCCTAAGATAAGAAGGAGCAGTCAAAAAGGCCACCAGTCACCCAGTAAGTGCTGATCTAACAGTTTTTGATGTATTTATTTAATTAGAATTACACTCTGATAAGTGGGATGTTTATATAATTAGGTGCAGTGCTCTGAGATACATTGGCTTGTAATAAGGCTGAAAACCGTAATCAAAGGATCACCTTGGAGGATTTTTAATAGCCATTTTGTAATTCAGTTCTTGTAATCAGCTGCTGTGCAAGAGATATTTTGTAAAACTAAAAAAACTCCAAGTTTTATGAGTGTGTCTGTAAAATAACCCTTTATTTTATGAGAAAATCTTTAAATGTTAGATTTCTAGGGATGGCATTGTTATTTATGATAAAGAAGTAAAAACAAATTATATATACATTAGAATAAAATCCAATATCCAATGAACTGTGCTTTAAAAAAACTAAAAACTCAAAAGTTATTATTTCTTGAAGAACTATGAACTGTCTGTAATGTGTACTGGCTTATTTGGAGCACCTGAAACCAACAATAAAAGAATCAATTGCTTAACAATCAT
Organism: Anguilla rostrata; assembly: GCF_018555375.3. Classification (NCBI taxonomy): domain Eukaryota; kingdom Metazoa; phylum Chordata; class Actinopteri; order Anguilliformes; family Anguillidae; genus Anguilla; species Anguilla rostrata. The sequence goes on from NC_057946.1 coordinate 21,473,496, forward strand.
CGTGGCTTTTGGGAAAACTGGAAATGGCTCAGATCAAATGTTCCACTTGTGAAAAATTAGCTTTTTCATTATGATCAAATCGGGTTAGAAAACCGTAATTCTTCTCAGGGGCATAGATGAATGGATCGTAATAGGCTTGAGAGGAGTTAATTTGCTTCCTTTGGGCAATTTTTTAAAAGCCCAAGCCTTATTCACCTCAGCCTAAACGGCGAGCCGGGCCCTGAGAGGCACGTGCGTGCCATGAGAGCACACTGCCCATTCACCCGCACGGGCCCAGTGGAGGCGCAGAGTGCGAGGGGTAGGAGGCTGTTTCCTCTGGCGGAGGCCTGCTGCTCGCGGGGGCGTTTTGTGCTCCAGCGTGGCGTGACTGGCTGCGCAGCGGGGCGCGGGGGGATGAAAAGCGCCCCTCTCTTTGGGGGGCGCCGCGCTCCCCGCGTTCGGGCCCGCGCTGAGCTGGCCTCGGTCGCTTCGCCCCCGGGACCCCGTCTCCCTGCCATTTTGGGGATGGACCCCGTGTGGCTGAGCTCGTCCTACGGGCCAGCCCTTTATCGCTGTAATCGCTTCAAGTGGGAACACATGTATGGAAAGCTATAAATTAATCTCTATATTTAACTACACTAAAAAAAACTGCCCTGTGCTTCTGATTAACCTTTCCGATTATTGGTTAAAGGAACGTCCCATCTAAATTAGCAGCCCGTTTGAAAAAAAAAAGAACACGAGGAACTGTACCTGTGTTGGTCTGTCTAAAGCCAAGCCTCGGACCCTCTGATGGTATTAATAACATTTATGGCTGTGACGGTATTTTCCCAGCAGCTGGTTTTTATTCTTATGGAAAGTGGTTTAGTTCTTTGGACTTTAGAAGAGGGAAAAAAAAAGAACAAGGGCCTTTAAACTAACAGATGTGCGTTTGCAGCAGGTTCACGCGAGCAGGGCCGCCGCTCTCACGCTAAACGGCCTAATCCCGCGCACATTTAACAACCTGCGGAGCTGGGAGCTTTGCGGGGACCGCTGCGGCCGCGGCCCGCTGATTGGCTTCAGCTGGACGGGGGGCTGCGACTGTGCACAGGGCCACCGACTCGGGCCTGCAGGAGCGCTCTAGGGTCAATTGCACAGGGCTCAGACACACCGGGAAACGTCCTCACTCTGGTCCAAACCTAAACCAAGCAGCCTTTTCCTTCACGCGGTAAACTTACTTCCTGTTTGGCGCTAATATGTGGTGGTTCTCTTTTTGTTTCTGCACCCTGGTCCCGTATCTGTTCCTGAGGGCGGGGCCCATCGCCATCCAGCTGGCCACTTCCCTCTCCGCCGAGCGGTGATTGACGGATCACACGAGCGAGCGGGAAAAGGGCGATGCCTCTGCGCTTACCCCCGTCGGCCGTAATGCTATGTTTCATTCTTAAGATTGTCAAAACAGCCCTAATGTGTATTTATTCTCTTAATTAATTTGACAGAAGCAGTAAGCAGAAACACTGAGTAGGCCACATGGTCAGACAAATTAAACGCATGAACAGTAACACAGGTGAATAACAGCTAGAAACAAATCAGAATATATTTTTGTTCTGGTTCATTTTTACAGATTGTTATAGAGCATAATAAAAGAGTGCTCACGTCTTTCACAGACTTACAGCAAAAGGAGTGCTCTAGTTCTCCCTGTCAGATTTCACTGACGGTTTGGAATAATCATGCATTTGTGTTAGGAGTAGCACATGTTGGTCTGGAACCCAAGGCAAAGTCTGAACAAGTGTGTTTTATTTGGCATTGGAAGAAGGTGAGCGATTCAACATTAGTCCTTAACATTTACTTATAAATCCACGCAGTGAGGATTTTTATTCACACACAAGAAAAGAACACTCGCTTAGCTGTAAGTCAAAATTAAAGGCAAATGTTGACTGAGTCTCGGCCTTAATGTGGGTTTCAGTCTACATCGTAAGAATAGCGGAGAGAGGAAGATCTTTCTGACAATTCGGTATCAGTCTGGAAATGCCACCCCAGTAAAGAGGAGCGCTGTCATTCTGAGAGTTACAGGCCAGCAGAGCAGTTTCAGACCAAGCGTACCGTAATAGAGCTCCACTCATTCTGGGTAGTGAGCTGGGAGCCACTCTGAGACCTTTGGCCAAAGAAACCATAATGACTCATTAATTTAAGCAAGAGCATCTCCGCCGAAAGTTTTAAAAAAATGGGCTGAGCTCAGTTTGGGTTTTTCTCCTTTCATGTCCTGCACCACGGTTGGCAAAGAAGAGAGGAGTGCAGAATGGCCTCACTCTGCCTGAACCAATTAGCAAGGGCCACACATGCAAATGGACAGTGCTAATATGAAAGTTCTGCACTGACGGAGAAAGTTATTGAGAGGCAATGAATAATAGCAGCCCATGCCACAGCGACCAAGTTCACAAAATCTTGATTTTTACACCCACTCTGCAACCCTGAGAAAACAAAGCTTTTTCATTTGTGATAAACAATATATACAATATAATTGTGATAATTGTGATAATTGTGGCAACATTCCCACAGCGATGTCACTGTTTCTTTTATAAGTAGCCAACCCACTGGCTGAAATCTCAGTGATCAGACTCAGTTTGTTGTCAGATCTTGTTTTTACAGCTTCATCTGCGTACAGTTCATGTTGACGGAAAGGTGACTTATTTCCTTCCTGCCGCGGACATCTCACTGTTTTTCTCCAGTTATATGGTGAATAACTGGACGAGAGTGTGAAGTGTTATGGGAGAGCTCATTATTGTTAATAAGGGAGAAATTTTCAAGACCATGTTGACTGGGACATGTATTGATAATTTGTTTTGAGTGCTGTTCAAGGCTACGGATGTGCATGACTGTATGCGATTGCTCAGTAGTACAACTCAACACAAAATAAACACAAAGGCTCAACATAAATCTTGCTTGAACAATGAATTGGCTGCCCTCACCTACCTTCATTTGCGATGTGTGCTTGTAGATTGACTTCTGATTGCACCCCTTTTTGGAATGCATTTGTGATTAAGCACTAAACTACTCGCTAAAACAATTAGAGCCTCATTTATTAAACAATCACATCCTTTTATATTTGTTTGTCAGAAATGGTGGTACACCTATGTCACATCTGATTTGAGTATGTGTTAACTGATACTGCTTGACAATAAATGACATACTTTGAAAGTAAAATAAATTTTAAAAAACCACAACATTGCCATATTTGATGAGGGCATCCCTATCAAATCCACATGTCTGTATAAAAATGACACCTTCGACTACAATTTATTTGAAATTCAACTTTTAATGTCTGAAATAGATGACATTTCAAATGATCAGTTACTACTGTTTTTGTAGTGTACTTTTATATAACAACCCTTTTTCAATAGTATCTTTTTTCTTCTCATCAAAAATACAATGGTAAGAACAAAACTATCAATTGTACCTAAATTTAAATATGTGCTTTTGTGTAAAAGTAGCAATGTAGATATAAACATAAAGTTGGATTCTGACATTTTGAAGAGGTATTCGACTTTTTTGTCCTTTGGATGGGAATGCCATAGCTGTTGTCAAAAGTTCTACACTGTCCTCAAATAGAGAGAAATTCGTAAATGGGCTGAACTGTAGTATCACGGCACATCGATGGAACACAGGCCCTGTGGGTAGGAGGTGAACCTCTAACCACTTTGTGAGAGAATAAGCAGTATTGTTGTCTTGTATTATCTCTAACAGTAACGGGTCTATTTCCAATGTTTTTACCCTGTTTATTTTTTTAATACTCAGACCAATTAGCATTTTCTGTTTTTACGAATATTTATACCGCAAAATTATTTCCAAATTTGTGTGTGTGCAACCTCTGCTGTTGAATTGGAGATGGGCACTCCACAGCTTGTACAGCAAGACTGGATGTCCAGATGACCTCACAGGTGTCGAGGGGACTAATTAAAAACAGTCAGTTCCATTCTAAACTTTTTAAAGCATTTAATACCAGCCTTGCAGCTTCTCCATGCTGGCTTAGATATAACAACATTTTGGGGAAAAAAAACAACTTTTTAATTCTAATTTTGTCACATCAGTTCAGTCCTGCAAACCTGTATTTTACCACAAGGAAATATGTACACCTAAGGTCTGAAGCTATAAATATTCAATCTTCGATACATTCTTGTTCATATTTATGAAAACATGACAATCATTTGATACATATGACCCCTGTACACCCAAAATGAAATACAATTTAGGGGATTTTAAAGTCTTTCCTCTCCTAAAGTAAAAGTAAGTCAAAATCACAGGCATTTCCATGGAAAAATGGGGACAGATCTGTTCCTTTGATGTAAATTCTCAAGATGTTTGTATGAAAACCTTTCTTTGTATTGTGATTGATAATGTCTTTTAGAGAGGAAAATGCCTGTTTCACATAGAGCATATAAAGAGTGTGCAGTTCTATTTAAAATCTGCTCATGCATCTCCCCAACAAATTTTGAACAGGTGGAAGGGATTCAGACGAGAGGCAAAATGTCTGCCTTCATTTGCATTTTCTTGAGCACGGCAGATCACGGCAAGCATTAGTCTGTTGCCAGAGGTGACATCACTTCCTGTGGTCTGTGATAAAGAGCCCGACGCATCACCTGGGTGATTGACCGGGGTAATTTACATACATAGTGGGCTAATCGTCAGTTGGTGAAAGCCGCGCGCCATGCAATTGAGAAATCCGCCGATCCGATTGGTGGTGAGGCTTCATGCTGTATCGCATCACTCACATTTGGCTCAGTCCTGCTCCTTCAGTGGCTCATTCTAATCAGGCACTTTTTGTCATTATAGCACTTACGTTTGGCAGAGACCCTCACATCCAGTTGGCAGCCTTAGAGAATCAGTCACTTTTCCAGTAAGTCACCGTTTTTGTTTTCTGTTCACTACGGGGGAAACGGACACGTGTTTGTTTGTGAAAGGAGGGCCGGACCCAAAGGTCAGTGGTTATCAGTACATGTCAGACCCCGGTATTTAGGATGGGGTACCCTTTGGGGTATGTGGGTGAGAAGGGTGGGGAGGGGGAGGGGGAGGGGCGGGGGGGTGTCTCTCCAGGAGAAAGCTGCTTGCCAGTGTGCAGATACACAGCTGCTGATTTGTAGTTCAGTCAGACATTTTAACTCGGAGGGGTCGAGAGGAAACAGGCCACAAATACAGATTTTCTCTGCATATTCTTCCCCTCTCCATTTGAAAAAGATGTTTACTGTACTTTGTTGTTTCAAATGTGTTTTCCATATGTGCTGCAAAATGATTCTTCTCCCACCACTCTATTTTAACTTTAAAATTTAAAATGAGAAAGAAAGAAATATTATTATGCATACAATGTTGTGCTTTTTTCATTTAAATTTTTAATTTTCAGTTCAAGGGTTAGATTTTGGGTCACAAACAAAACAACTATATTATTGTGATTTTTTTTTAAAGTAGCTAAATCTGACTAGCATTTTAGATTTACAGAGGTGTCTCAGGTTTGTAAATTGGTGGAAGATACCTATTTACAGTATGTTTTATGAAATACGTTCAAAGTTCATCTCTGTTTTTATATGAAATTAACTATTTTCTTAAAAAGCAGTTAAATTTCAACTTAAATATTGTATACTCATTTTAGTCAAGTACTGGTGTTTGAACCCATATAATATGTTGATCTATGTATCTGGTTTCTAAATGAGTGTGTAACACTCATTTAGAAACCAGATACATGATTGTAACAACGAAAACATTTTACTTGTATTTGTATTGAGCACCCAGATTTGAAATTGCAATGATATATTTGAAAAGCGTTTAAATCCTTTAAGGTACGTAAATGTAATTTAAAGACAAATTAAAATGGCCATGCAGCTATACATGGATTTGATCCTGTAGCTGAGTAGAAAAAAAATAATGCTGTGTAAATCTGTATTAAGAGGCCCGGATGATCTTAAATCTGCTTAAAATGGGCAGAAAGGTTTGTGTCGTACTTGAAAATAGCACACCGTGTTTATGTAGGTGGAATTTTCCGAGTCATGGTCTCTGCCTGATGTCTCTAGTGTCTGCAGGAGTTTTCCCATGTCTTTCCACCTGCATAGGTGTTTGGGCTGCGCAGCTGAATGGGGCTGTTTATTCATATGCCTGGTGTTTGTGTTCTCTGGGTCCGACCCATACTCCATTCCACCGGAGGCTTTGTCTCGGTGACTGCCCTGACCTGGACCAAGGCCCGAATGAGGCCGAATCAATAAAGTGCAGCTGATGTAGCATAGCTTGGTTTCACAGGTGCGAGTCGAGCGGGGAAATTCCTCCGGCTTTTTAAGCAGCGCAGGACCTGGCCTTACTCGCGGGGGGAAGGATGATTGGCGGGGCTCCGTTCCCCTCGCTGGGCTACGGGGGCCCCCGTGCGGGGCCGGGGTCCGCAGGGGTCGGTGGGGGAATCGGGCCCAGCTGAGCTCACATTCTCCCGAGGTCAGCCGCCAGACCTGCCCGCTGCAGCCAGTGCATCGGGAGCGAGCGGTGAGGAAGGACAGAGAACCCAGAGCACGGAGTACTGTGTCTGCACTGTCCGTTCTTTCTGCCTATCTATGCCATGGAACGTGACCGGGGACGATATGTGAGGAGAAACAGAGATTAACAAATAGAAGCAGTGACCTGCAGTGTGAATGGAAGCTAACTAGTAAAGCTGAAACTTTCCATGGCCATGGTATCTGAGTCTTTATTCTGATTTCATCCCAAATTCACCTGTAGGTGTATTAATTAGGTTAAGTTGGGTTAAAAATATATATTATCTTTTTTTTTCAAATAAATACTTAGGAAGGCAATACATTTGCACCAAGGAATGATTCCTCCTGTGTGCACAAAAAAGAAGAAGAAAAAAAAAGAATCACTGGTTTCAAATAGATGTACTAATAGCAATGTCCATTCGTATACACATGTAGTGTAGTAGTTATGTTTTGTGTCAGCTAAAGCTATTAACTGATAACATCATGCAGTCAACTCCGATTGTTATACACAGAATTATTATGATTCTTGTTGTTATTTTTATAATGATTCAGGTTCCGGTTTATTCACAGATCATGTGAAATTAAGAGATTTTGGTGAGGGGTGAAAAGGTCATTGACAGGCTTACAGTGAGCAGGGAAAATAAAATGAAGAAAATAAAATCTGAATCTGGAGGATTTCACAGGCATACCTTCATTTGACAGAATGAGTGGCCCTGGTAGCCTCCAGGACAAATCCTTAGCCAAAATATTACACAAGCTATGGAAACAATAATCAGAACCTTTCTGGTTTCAAAGGACTGTAAAAATATTAAATGGAATAAAAATAAAAAAGGCGTCCTTTCCGAGAAGGACAACGGAGTGCCCTATTTTTGAAAACTGACAATCAGTAGCATGCATTGTTTAAAAATGCCAGAGACAAACATTTCAAGAATGAAACTGACAAGCTGATATTTTGCATAGTGTCTAATATTTATGGTTTACAATAAGAATCCAGTGACTGAAGGACACTGCAGGCTCTCATATTGTGGAGGAAGAATAGACTTAGGTGTGACAGCAGAAATGCTTCTATTTCTCGAGAACCTTCCACTTGCATTAAAATAAACACTGATCATATTAACATAGTTAATTCTGTGAAAAAGAACTAATGTTGTAGGCTATCCTCATTTCTTGTTCAATTCAGTTTCATTTTATTTGCAAAGCCCCATATTTTTAGTCATTTCAGCAAAAACTGGGCCTGAATAATGTGTTGCAGGGTGGCTGTTTAAACAGACCTGTTTTGTTTATAAAACTGCCTATTGCTTATATGCTTAGTTTTTTGTAATACATTTTTTTATTATTGTTTTTTATTTCTGTTTTGTATTATGTAGCATTTACAGTTCTTTTTAAGTAGGTTCCAGATTGAACCATTACAAATGCTTCAAGCATGTTGAAAGTCCTCATCAATAAAAAAATGCAGTTGTTGCATTTAAAAATGCGTGACGATTTATTGTATTCTGTCGTAGGCATGAGGAAATGGGAACTTCATATTATTAATATGTTTAAATTATTTGACGTGGATCCACATATTTTTAGTGGTCTGGTTTGAGACTGGGTGGTGGTATATGTCACATGATCAGGTACAGAGGAATGGGGCCCAGGTACAGAGTGCATGCCATTATGCTAGGCTATGAGCTCAAAATGGGACATATTGATAGTGCAATTTCACCCGCCACTAAGTGAAACTCTAATGCACATTTTTCAGTTTGTTATCAGTCGTCGATATTAAACCATTCTTTTAGACAGTAGGCCAACACAGCATCAGAATCAGGCAAGCAAAAATGGTACTGGTGCATTTATAATAAAAGCCTACATGACTGGTTCTGATAGCATTATCAACCTTCTGCTAATGTTTCATAAAGCCTGCAGCATCTTTGATCCTAACCAGGCTGAACATCTTCACCTTGCCTCGCTAGCTGCGTACGTGCATCCCTGTTTGAAAGACTGTCTGTAACAAATCTGAGATTTGTTATCAGAACCAGTGAGGAGTTCAGAGAGGAACATATTTCTCATCCATAAAATGTCTTCATGACAGGTGACAGATGTTGCGTGACAGACGTACGTTGCCATGTTGTTGCATTTTATTGAACAACATATTGGTTTGAATCAGAGAAAAGCTACAACTGTAAGTAAATAAAAAATGTGTGAGTGGTAGAATCTGTAATGTATGGATTACAATTTTAAAAAAAACATTGTACTGTAAAAAAAAAACAATGACACAAAGATGCCTATATATCTATATACATATGTTACTTATCTGTATAACTGACATTAACAAGATGCATGCATTTTTTTCATAGCCATAGTTATTATCGGAATGAAGGTGATGATGATGATGATGATGATAATTATAATTATGATCATGACAATGATGGTTATTATTATCATTATTATTATTGTTGTTTATTTATCTAGCAGTCACCCTCATCCAGGTCATTGACAACGACCTATTTCATCATCTGGGATCCCAGGGTAACGGAGCTCCAGGAATGTGCGGAAGGGTAGATGGTCATGGCTGCCTGCCACACCACCGTGCCATAAATGGGCCTGGATTATTGTTACCATTATGATTATTACAATGCTGGACATGCCAAGACAGTTAAATGAGCTGTGGGCCCATTGCATCAATTCAAATTCATTTCCCATCTCCAAATAAATATTTATCAGTCAGGGAGTTTCAATGCTTCGTTAAGCTGGATAATTTGCAGCAATATCAGTAAGAGGAACCTGGAAGGTATCCTGGAACGTGTGCCCTTCAGGGGTCGACGGACATTAGCGCGCCCGCTAGCAGACCTCCCTTCCATCTGCAGCAGAGAGGGGCACAAAGACACATCAGGGGTGCACAGAGCGCCCATCTTGGTCCCCCAGGCCGGGTGAGGGAAGCACTCATGAAAACCATTGCAAAATAATAGAATAGGAGTGCTCACTAATAACCAAGTTTGTACAGGTCCATGTTATTGCCCTAATTCTGAAAGAAAATATGTAGCGTTCAGGTTCCTGAGTGGCTCAATAGGCAAAGATGCTCAGCAAAGCAGTGGGGTGTTTAGTCCCACCAGGCATAGAGGGGGTCCAGGACAGCTATGCACTGGGCCCAATATGTGTTCACAATTCTTAAGCCTGAATTGACCCATTACAATCATACTGACCCAAACCCAATATCAATTCACATTCTGTAGTAACTAGGGCTAGTCTACTGTTGCTGACATACTGATAGCGATATGTACGTAGCTAAGCGCGTGGGATGGGAGAGGGAGCTGTTTGCTAGATAACCACAATATCCATCGGCCACCTGCCCCAGACTAGTTAGCTGCTAATATGAACAAATGAGGATTAAGAGTGTGCTACATTCAAACTTTGATTTCAAACAAAATATCCATAAAGTACACAAACACTTGAGAGAGTCAGTATCTCATGTCATTGTTTCCTATTAGATCATTCAGATAAAGCTTCTCCGTGAAAGTTAGCAATCTATGCTATTTTATTTAAGCTTTGCTGCTTAATGAATGTTAGCTAACTTGATGCAATGTACATTGCTGTACATTCATTAGATTGTGAATGCTTAAAGAAGGGAAGACATTTTGATAAGATATCAAGATGGATCTCTTTCTGTTTGACAGTTAAGCTTGTGTTGTTTATAAATCTTAGCTAGTTAGCTAGCTAGCTTGTACATAGGTATCGATATCTGCAATGATCTAAAGCTATGCACCAACAATCAATTAGTTCACATCAGTGAGAGGAACACCTTTGTCCCAGTTGGTACTATCACTTCTGTAGTACTGTGTGGCCTGTGATGCAGAAAATCGTCAATGGCTTACAGGCAAATGCATTGAAAGAAAATGCCCTCGATTCAGCAGAGCCTTTAGCATGGACTAAGGGTTCGCAGTCGTACACTTGCACATTCAAATAAACTCAGTGTTCATGTCTGAACAGGCCTGACATGGCTGGTGTGCTGGCATAGCTACAGCTATGAAACTCAAGCAGATTGAAAATAAACATTTTTCTCTTACATCCAGAAATGTTCCAAATGAAATGTAGGGTTTTAACAGTTTAACTGATAAAAAATCATTTTCTTCTCACCACAGCTCTTTCGATTACTTTTGTTTTCTTGTCAAAAATGTGTGCTGATGGCAGCAGCATCTGAGGGGTTAATAACCTTTAACATAACATTAGTTTAAGGATTTCACTGTATGAATGACTGTACAATTGTGTATTCGGCTGTAACTTGATTAGATGTAATGATAAAGTAATGATAAATATTATTTTATTATAAAATTTTAGGTGACTCCATGTATGTTGTGCTGTGCTTTTGGTTAAACTCACTATGAAGAACGCATTGAGAAGTCTGGATTTTGATTCAAGTACCCTTGTAACTTCAACACACAGAGGTAGCTAATGGTTTCTATTACTGTAAGAGCTCCGCTACAATAAGCATTAGAATGTTTGAGATTTGACATACTAACTTAAACTTGCCTAAGCAACTGTTGGTTCAATTAAATCATTTGTAAACAGTACAAATGCATTCCCAGTACCATGTCAAGCAGCAAAATGCACCTGTAATTGGGGAAGAATCTATCTGCTGCTTTACTCCTCAGGAGGTCATTTTTATTGTATTTTTATTTCATATTTATTTAACCAGGGTAGTCACATTGAAATTGGCATCTCTTTTGCAAGTGAGGCCTGGAATCTACATGCTTTTGGATTGTGGGAGGATATATGGATGAGAATATGAACACTTGTCACTGGTTAATGGACTATTAAACCACCATAACCGTGGGGGTATATGCAAGATATCTTTTAATGCAAACATATAAATATGTCACATATTTTTTTTGTGTTCATCAAGCTCCATGGGACCAGAACAGGACCGATCAAATTTAGATCGTAATTTGAAGAGTGTTACCTCAACTATTATGGTGGTAATGTGAGTACAGGTTTCCCCCGGCTTGAAGCAATAATCGCTTGCACCTGTATATGCGCTCTGCCTCAGCTGTGCGCTCACCTGAAGGAGTGGGGGTGCTGTTCTCTCTGTCTGCTGGGGAGAAAAAGATAAAGCCAGGGAAGTCGCTCTATCTTGGGCATGTTCCTGTGGTCTGTCCCATGTATGTTTTTGTGGACTGGCTCAGGTCTGCCCCGTTACGTTCAGTCGCAGTCATTTAGCGGACGCATGAATCCAGACGGAGGTTGAGAGCAGAGAGCGCGAGCGCATTCGGGTAGTTTAAATGAGAGCAGCAGAGCAGCCTGGTGCGTGTGTCTGTGTTGCTGTGGCGCTGGGCACACACAAACACACTCGTTTCTATTTTCAGCGCATCGCTGTGGGGAAATGGCATCGGCGCCTAGTTGCAATTTCGGTGACATGTTTTATAGTGCTTTGCACCGTAGTGGGTGGATGTGACGTGTTTGAGGTGTGGTGTTATTAATTAATATAGGACTATGCTGCTATTTTGATGTCGTCCCACGCTGACGCAAATGTGTTTTTTTTCCATTGCGCTATCTGCTATCACAGATTGACTTAGACACCGCACCTTAACGGTAGTGACAATTCCACAGGATCTGAACCAGAACTGTTTTATTTCAAAGGCTGCGGAGGCCCAAGCGTGGATTTGTGACAAAATATTCCTTCACGTCCTACACTGATTGTAGACAGCTGTTCAGTTTTTAAATCAAAGCATGGTCAGATGAAATTTGTAAACATTGGTTGCAATGAATTACATTTTTTTTAAAACTAGCTACGTTAACCTCACCTTAGCTGCTCACATGTTTTCTTCGTTTTGCCTTGTGCTTAAATTAACATACATATATAAAAACCCTGACATAAGTGCTGATCGAGTCTTTTCCTCAGAGTTACATGCCCACATCACATTATGACTCTGTTGCTCATGAAAAGTCAGCGAGGTCTTTGTAAGTGAGGCTTCCAGAAAACTCACCTCAACAATCACCCTTATTTTAAAGTAATTTAGGTCACTTTCTGCAGTCACGCTACCCATACTCATAGGCAACCATGGCTGTCCAGTATTTTTATACATTCACACTTTCTATGCTGAGATGCCATTTGCTTCATTATAAAGAAGGCCTAAGCCACAACTGTAGCTAGCTTCAGTTTGGCATATACTTGTACCTCATTTGCCCAGATGTTTTTGTTCATTTTTTTTGTTATTTGTGTGTACAAAGTAGTGTAGTAATAATTTGTCCCATTTCATTTGTAATCAAATTACAGTTCATGAAAAGCGCTATATAAAATAAATTTATTATCATTATTATTTATTATTTATTTTCTTAAGAGGCACAGATTTTACAAGCAGTCCATTGCAAGTAGCACATTTTGGGACAATGTTTTGCATTTTTCAAAAAAAAAGTTACATGAATTGAACAGACGATTTGGACAAACAAATTATATAGTGCAGAGACCAACTGCATATAAAGCATCATTTTTAAAGCACATGGCTGGGAACTGTGGTGTGTCTGTTCTTGAATCCTAACTCATTTCATAGGAATCAGTATATGTCATCATAACCAATGTCATGGTTACTGATTTTCATGCAGCTTATGAACGCATTTAGCAGTAATCTTTGATTTGATCCAGCCTTGTTTTTAGCCACTAAAGGGATCGCGTGGATGCTGCTCGGTTGACTTGATGAAAATGTTGCCTCTCGGTTAACGTCAGAAAGGATGGTGCTTTTTCATTTTCCAGACCAGCGAGAGGTTTGTGGTTTGCAACAGCCCACTGGTCCTCTCTCAGGAGCTTATTTAAAGTTCCCCCTCTGCTGAATCTGCAGTCCTCTCACCTCCTCATCCCACAGACTGCAGTGTTGAGACTGACTGCCGGACTTCCACACACGTATGTTCACCACCAGGATGTGTTCAGTAACTTGCAACTGATAAGTCCACAGCATTAACCTTGAAGCTTCCACATTGGCTGAGACCAGAACCCTGAAGTAGTTGCACAAATGATAGCACACTCATGCAGTCTTTCAGTCATATAATAAGCGTATCTACTCTGTGTCTTCAATTCAATTTTTAAAAAATTTAACCAAAATTAAAAATAAAAATGTTGATATTTACGTATGTTAAGTAACTATGACACATTATTTGCATGTAATGCAACCCCATTTTCAATGCATATTTAGTTAAGTGTAAGCAGTAAATGAGTCTTCATTCCCCATATTCTCACCTGTGCATATTTTATTGTCGGACAGCTCACAAAGTATTTTTCCCATTTAGAGATGGGCCACTTTAACTTCACTTAAACCTTTTAATAAGAGTAGTGAGTTAATTCTATCCTGTGGAACTGTGTTCATTTTAATGACTGGATCGTGATTAACACAGATGAAGTATGAGCATTTACATTTTACGATGGTTTAAGTGTACAGCAAGAACCAAAGAATTTTATGAGTAACTATTATATGAACAATTTTGTACAACAATATCAAAGAACATATAAACACATAATTACTATTCAAAGTATGTCATTTTCACATTTATTTCAACTCTGTAGAATTTTTTTACATCAATCTATTCATTGTTCTTATTTTCCTTTCTACACAAAATTGCTTCCCACCTACATGATGATGGCTATTTATTATATTTTTACAACCATTCAGAAATGAACTTAGACACTGTTAAAGACAAAAATATGAAACGTTTTTCATCCTCTACAAAATATGGTCTTGGTTATAATAAAGATACTCCTAAAGCGCTATAATATACAAGTACACCCCAGCAGTATATCAGTCCATGCAGAAACTCCAATATATTGGCATTTTTCGTACAAAACAATTTTCACATCACAATTTTCTGGTGCAAAATGACTGCTGTCCTGCGATTACATAACTGACCTTTTACGTAACATCTTACTTGGAATCCTACAGAACAGATCTGACTGTTTCCCTGAACAGAATATAGCAAATGGTATATAAGCATTAATAACTTGAAGCTTTATTTGTTTCATGGAAATAGTCTTTAGTCAAAATCTAATTGTTTGGTGATGCCCCTCTGCAAAACATCTCACAGGGCACACAAAGATGCAACTGTGCAGTATAAATAGCTAATTAGCAAGTGTAGATACAAAAATAATACTATTCACAGCTACAAACAACTAGCTACTGAAATATCCTAGGACAACATGAAAAAAGTACATTTTTAAATGCAAATGATTCAGAGTAACAAATCCATCATAAACTGCAATTACATACTGCAGAATAGCAGACGTAACCATTAGTTAAATGATATATTAAAAAGTAGATGATGGGTGCTCCTGCAGGGATAATTAGGGGCAAAACCAAACTGGCTCAGCTTCGAACACTCTGAACAAGTCTTCAGAGGCCAATGGGTAGAAGAGCTCTACTCTGTGGAGGAGTGTAGTTTCGTAAAGCTGAACGAATGAAACGCCAGTACCATTGCTGATACAGGAAGCAATTTGTTTGCCTGTGAAGGGAAGTGAGGAGGAGTGGAGAGAGAACCACCAGTCAATCAAGCCAGATATGGCAAAGATGCAGTGAGAACAAATTTACATGGAGGCTGGCTGTATCAGAGTTTCAATAGTCCAGGTAGAGTACCACCAGGACATGAAACAGTGACAGCACAGGCTAGGTGCTGAGATATGGACAGATCTGCTGAATATGAAGAAAGGGAATGTCCCTGCCAGGGTTATAATCGTTTGCCACTCCAATGACCTTGGTGTCCTAGGGAAAGAACTCAGAGTTATGCTCTCCAGGGAGATAGTGAGGTGTTGAACTAGTGTGAGGATTCAGCACACAGAACATGAAACCTTAAAGATTTGGAAAATCCATGTTATACCCATTTAGCTGATGCCATACAATAATCATTTCCACTGAAGCAAACTGTTTAGACAGTCCCTTCTTTTTCTCAAATAAAAAAAAATGTTCCAACAGATTTGCCCTGGGGTTGAACCCGTATTTTTTTCTGACCCCAGTGGCACCTGTGTAAACCGCCATGCCATCTGGTTGGCACCCCAGCCCCGACGGCACATTGCTGAAATAAACTCGCACGGAAACCAAAGGAAAGCAGTGGGCTGACCACCATTCGGAATGACAACAACGTGCTAGGCACATTTCTTTAATTGCTGAAACTGAAGATGCCTGTGGTCAGTCCACCGCGGGAGGGCCCGGAAAGGAATGCACTGTAACCCAAACCCTGGGACCTGGGTCTGCACAATCCCAGGCCTGTATCAAAGGGTATTAACAGTGGTTTACAGTTCCTGCTCCTTCCCCAGTGCTTCACAGCTGCATTATTCCACAGGTGCTTGGCAAAACACGATGTTTTCAACGCATCGGCTGTATGTGTTTATGTCATTAATTCTTCTCAATGACTCACTCCCTTTCCAGAATCTCCAGATTTAAAATGAATTACTCCCTCATAACTCCCCAGCACACTGGATACGGTACAGTCTGTCCTCTGCTCGTTCTCCTTAGCCATCAGGGTTTAGTCTCCATTAGTGAGTCCCCAGGCACTGCTTTTTTACGCGCACCTTGCTACTACAGACAATGCACTACAGATCCAATCAACACTGCTCAGACTCAGACATGATGCTTAAGCATGATATCAATTGTGAAGGAGTAGACAAGGGAAGAGAAAATTAATGCTGGGAGATTGTGGCTGCTACAGTCACCTAATTTAATTACCGTTGAGAATCTCTGGGATCAAACTGAAACCAAGGTACATGAGCTTAATCCTGTGAAGTTTGTGTTGACATAAAATGTTAACATTCATAAGCTATCATATGTGCATTAATACCTTAGACTTGAACTTATTTTTCATGTGTTTGTGCACACTTTTGGAGAATAAATACTTGACCCAGACCCAGGCCACAAAGAGTCTTGGAGTGAATATTAATAACTCACTTTGTCCCAGAATATTCTACACTGCTCCTTCAGTTTCAAGTCACAAATCTAAAGAATCCACCGTTATATGTAGGTTGCCTAGCACTGTGCCCCTTTGTTTTTGTCATTATTCTGGTTCTTTTTCTTTTCTTATGTTTTTCAACATTTTATAAGCAAGTTCATATTCTTTTTAGCGCAATGACAGGTATTTCATATATATGACACATGCGTACATGGAGATATCCAAGTCAACACTGCACCTTGGCACCTGGGCCACGAAAAGGCTGTTCCAAAGGCTAACCTCAAAATTAGAAGGAAATGACTGAACTACTTCCAAATTCCACAGAACCTGCCATATATATACTGTATATCAAGATTGTTTTCATTTGATCCCAAATATTTTGGTGTATAGTGTGCGCTGCATCTGTTAAGAATATCTCACTCTAGAATATCTTTTTAAAATTTCAGTTTTTCCTGTGTTTTGTAATTAGTAATGTTGACTGAAACATGGAGGCTGAGGTGAAGATTGCATTGATGGCTTAGCCCACAATGTGTGCTGGGAAATACAATGTCAGCAAGTGCAAATGAAGGAGAAAAAAAACATCAATATTTGAGGCTGTGTGCACATGTCATATGTATTGAACATCATTGCAGCTAATTCTGTACCATTCATTTTTTATTGCATTGTCAGATTTTTATTTATACTTCCATTTATGGAAGTCCAGTCCAACAAAGGAAATTAGCTGGCAGAAATTTCCATGGCTGTCAGCTGTCGCAACCCAAAATTGATGCGAGTGCCATTAGTACTGTGTGAATGTAACCGTGAGATTACTACAGTATGAGGGATCAGCAGCAAACACACTATCTCACATAAAATAGGACTCAAATATTCTGCACCAGTTCATATCCAGGTATTTTGATTTTAATATTGCTCATTCCCAGGATTTCACATCTCAATATTGACAAGCATCCTGAAACTTCCTGCACAACAGATTTAACTTTGGCCATATCAGTCAGATATGTTCTGCCATGTCCAGCAAAGGCAACATACATTGAAACTAAGCAGGGCTATGCTTGTTTAGTACTTGACAGGGAATTTCCCATGAAAACTAGATTTCAGGGTTAAGTGGTCTTGGTGGGACATTATGGGGGCAATGTCCCTCAAGACCAAGCAGAAAAGCAATGGTTAAATGCAGTGATGGGGGACAGTCTGCAGTAGGAGATTTACTCTTCAGTATGAGATAGTAAGCTGTGGGTCTTGCTCACTGTGGTCAAAAAGATACTATGATTCTAGTCAGAAAGAGAAGGAAGGTCCCTGGATTTCCAAACTCTATAATAACCTCTAATAAAAATACATTAATTGGGAAAGGACCCCTCTGTCTCCTCAGCTCATAAATGGAGAGAATTCTGGTACAAAATGGCTACAATGAATCTCACGAGTAGTCTGTACATATTGGTGATGATTTAGATTATGTTCCTCTTCTTTATTGTAAACCATTTGCAAATAGTGAGATGAAAGGTACAATATTAATGAAAGCCATTATTTGTATGTGATGGGGACTACCACGACGTGCAGATCCAATAACCCCGCCCCATCTACATGGCCACAGGTGGAGACCGACTGCCTTATGCTCTCTACATATAAACAAAATAAATTATGAAGTCGCTTTTCCAGCTGGGAGATAGATGCATGCCATGTCATCTGTACCAAGAACTGCTTTTCAATCAGACCCTGGCCTTGTCCTTACTGAAGAGAGAAGAAGCACATTATTCACCCGCAAGTAAATAAAAGCTTTACTGCTTGAGTTCATCCAGCCAGATCAGGGTGGGCTTAAATCTCTACTTACAGTTCTGCTTGGAAATCATAGCCTAGTACACGTGTCAAACAGATATGGGCCCCCAGGAATTTTGATCCGGCCCGCATATTAATCCAGATAATCAATTAAATCTGGCCTGTGAAACAGTGCGGATGTTTAGTCCGTGGCAATACTCATTTGCAAGGCGGCCCGAGCTGCGTACTGATACAGTCACACTGCAGCATTGATGAAGGGAAGGGGGTGGCCTAGGGGGGCACCCAGTCCACTCCCCCCAAATCGTATAGGCTACTTAGTGCCATCTTTCCTTCTGTTGAACTTCACATATGTTTCTCGCTTGCACCTCTGCAACAAACTTCCAGGTTGGCAGGGATTACGTGACAAAGGTCTTTTGATTCAAACGTGATGCAGAACACCATTGTAACAGCAACCATGATCGTGATCCCTCTGGTCTGCGATTACACAAAATCCAACCCCCCACCCTCCCCTTGATCCACAATCACTTTCCATAATAGTACTACATGTTTGGCCCTTGAATTGATTCACAATTCTCCACATGGCCCACAGTATGATTAGGTTTGACACCCCTGGACTAGTATCTCCGGTCTTTGTGAAAATTCCTAGCTCAGCGGAAAGTGCACTTGGTATGGTGGCTGTGTTCCTAGTTTGTCTGAACCAATAAATAGACAACTCAAAAGAAACATGCTTTGGAAGTGAACAGAAAAAGGATGGCTTTCATTTGACTCACAAAAAAAGATCCAGATGAGAAAGACAACAGCTATGCAGACTTGACAAAACCATCTTTTATTCAGACTGATGCAGGGGTGTTGGGCTATGCACCATCCTTTACCAGGGTGACAAAGAAAGTAACAACATCATTACATTGCAAGTATTGCATGCTCTCCAGAATTTCACAAACATAGAAATGAAAGGCAATGGCTTCGTTTTACACTATACGAGTCATGAAGGAGCTCATACAGTATTTGGCCAGACAGTATTTCACCTCAATAATAGACAGCCATGCACTGTGGCGGCTGCCAAGCATTTCGGACGCAAGTGGCAAATTACACGGTTAAATTACATTACATTAATTTACCATATGTTCTTATCCAGACAATACAGAAGAATCAGAACAGCATATATCAGATTAATATAAGCTTTAGTGCACAACTCTCTGTGCAATAAAAAGCATTCTCGGCTGCAATACTTTTATTCTGAGTAACATACTGTCTTAGCACTGCATGCTAAACTGAGCTGTCATCCAATCCTATTGTGACAACGAATACAGCAGCCACGATGGAAAGTTTTTCCTGGTCTGACCTTGCCTGCCCCAGTATCTGTAACTGCAGCAGCGGATGAAAATGAGGCAACGTATTTGATTGAACATAAATATCTTTGCAAAGCTCATACTGCGGATTACGACCTACCTGCATCAGACCTGGAAGCCTGAACTGGGTGCACGTGGATGCCTTCTTTTTATCGTCTTAAGGGAGACAGGGATTCCACAGGCTGACAGAAAGAATAGGAAAATTATTATTCTTGCACATTGAGGGGTGTTGTCCTTTTCAGGATAAGACAGCATATTATGTCTACAAGGAATGTTCTCTTGGTTTCAAAGTACTTAATTGTAATGAGAGCCTTGGTATGAAGGAGCAATATATCTGATGTATACATCCCTTCTCCCTGCAGGAATTAATACCATTTGAGGGGAAACTAGAGTAACAGGCAGTTGGAAATCTTTCCCGTGTATAATGGGGTCACTTTTGCAGAAACACTGTCATTGCAGAATACCCCAATTTCCAGTGCAGGACAGTAGGTTCCTATTCACTTTCAGAAAGAAATGCAAGGATTCCAATTCGGAAAACAGAAAGCATGACACAACTCTGGAAAAAGGTATCATGTGGTCATAAGATTTACCTGAGCCATAAGGAGTACCATACAAAATATGAAAAAAGTAGTTCTATATTTGGCTGACTAAAAAAAACTCTTATACATTACTATACTCCCCCCTGCCTTTTGACCCAAGCCCATGCTTCTCTGCCCTCTGTCTTGTGCAATAAAACAGTTTGCAGCCAGTGCTAACAGTTTGAAATACAGTTAGTAAAGCAAAGCACAAGAGCAGTCCTTTGCACTTGATGATTTGCACTGACAAGACCTTAAAAGGAATTAACTAGCTAGCAGCAACAAATCTGGAAGTTAGTTAAAGAAAAAAAGTGCTTGCCTACCTTAAACATAGGCAAACCTCTTTTTTTCAATTTACTTTCACCAATGGATTTGATTATCCTTACAAAAACACATTTATCCAGTCTTGCTGACATAAAGCTATACTTGGGTGTAACTATCATAGGTACGATTGGTGCTTTCAAAAATGCAGTTTACTATTATTATTACATGCCTATGTATGTCTGCTAGATGAAGAGTTTAAACCAACTGCTGTACCATCACTTTGAAATTATTTACTGAAATGTAATGTTACATTGCAATAAATAAGTACACCCCCTCCCCCGCAATGTAATTATTGAAGGGACCCACTCCCCCCACCACTACTCAGTGCCAGTGCCTGTGACCATTAATACTTTACAGCAGGGGGGTTAGTGTCTGCCTAGCTTTTTAATCACTAAGTGCTGTATGATAGCCCAAGATTTCTCATCCCATGTAATACCGCTGACCTACTAAGATGCAACAAAGACTCAAATAAGCAAAGATTCAGTGCTGCCTTTGATTAAATCTCCCAACCACGCAACTCTCCCAGCTCACTGGTCAGTATAGCTGTTATCAATGAGTGTTTGGAAGTAAGGACCCTGTTTGTGATACAAATCTCCTACATAAAATCGCACGTGACTCTCGTAGCTATATCTCAGAACATGATTCCAAGATTTCTTTTGCATTTGTCTTTCATTCAAATGAAACAAACTGGGTAGACAACCATTGCTATAAAAAGCTTAAATCTGCTTTGTGAAGCCTCTCCCTCTCTAGCTGTAGCATGTTGGGCTGTGGGCTTAAAAGCTTAGTACAAGTCCTCAGCATTTTCTTATTAAGAAGCTATGAGGTATTGCTTTTTTTTTCTTTTTTTTTTTTACATTGTACGCTTATAAACAGATTTGGCCACCCAGTGTGAACCCACGTACAGCCTCCTATCTTGCTTTGACTTTCTATAGCAGGACGTAGCCCTCTGAAAATACAGAATCATTTCTTTGAACTGTTTTCCATGTGCATTAAGAAATCATGTTGCAAACTATTACTTTGACATGGACTGTGTTAAATGGATAGTATCATAGTGGTAAGTCTTCAACTTTATGTACACCATAATGCAACCAAATAAAAATGTTGATATTGCTTCTATTACTTGTGGGTTATGCATCATGTGTAGCATGTAGTTAGTCTATAGGTCACAGTGAACATTGGTTAAGTAATATTATAATATAACATAACATAACATAATATAATATAATATAATATAATAATAAATAATTAATAATATAATAATACTATATTATAATATTGAGGGAGGTCAGATTATGAATGTGCACACAAAGGTCTATGCAATATTGATTTGTCTCTAATAATTTGCTCAGGCTTTAGAAGCTTTTGATTAATTTAACTTGATGTGATGTCATTATGTTCCTACGAGTCACGAGTCCTATAGTGGCATATTTTCCTTTTTCCCCCTCTGAAACAGACAGATTATTTTGTGATTCGGTATAATCACTGAATCAGGTGCTGCAGGGCAAAGCTATTGGCATTGTCACAACATTTGTAACGTTGATTTGGACGACCACCAGAAAATGCATATAAAAACACAGTCTCCGCTAAACTGTAATATTGTCCAAAAAGGTCCAAACAATAGCTCTGGCTACGTCAAGTATTTGCAAAAACAACAGAGATTCCATGAACACATGTCAGAGTTCATAAGGAAATATACCATGCAAATAGCCAAGTATTCTGTCTTCTAAAAAAATAAAGAGATCACTCTGCTTTCGCTAGTTTCTAGGAATCCACAATATTCACCATTAAGCCGACTATTATACAATACAGCGCTTGAATTGTATTTTGGTATTGCGAAAAAACTTCAAGAGGGCAACGAAAAATGTAAAGCACCATGAGCTGGTAAAACTTAAAAATACCCAGAAGTAACTAACGTCAAGTTTTTCTCGTTCTGGAGAAGTTCACATTTTAAAATTATATTACACAATGGGCCGATACGAATACTCAGTTCTTTTCCTAAAAGAAAAAGGTTCCATCTCGCTATCTTTGGTAAATATATAACGAGTTAATAATTATTAATACACATGTGGATTTGCAGGCAGATAGTTAATTTACGTCATATGAACGTGACCCGGACCTGGAGGGTGACGTACGTCCCGGATGTGGATACGACTCATGCATGCGTTTCTGAAACACGCTACGGATAATATTGCAATCGCTAGCTAGTGTAGAGCTATGGAAAGTGGCTAGCCAGAGGGCTAGCTAAATGGGATCTGATAACCAACCAACCAACCCTCCAAACAAAAGACAACATCTGGATGTACAACTGCATTTTACTGGAGCTGGGTTATTGCTGGGAACTATTAGCAATGCTATTTTAAATACCATGCTCAAAGCGTCGTCGGGCACAGATTCAATACGATATCATTAGCGAGCGAAGTATTTTGTTTTGATATTGATAATATAGTTACAAATTATACATTTGTGTGGATTAACATTACAAATTGAGGTAATTCAACACTCTTGTTGTATAGCCATCACTAACACGTAAATATGTTGTCTTATTCGTTGTTATCTTAAAGTATTAAACTCCAGACCTTTTGTTTTGATAGTTTTTTTTTTTTTGCACGTTCGCCGATTATACGGTTTAAGGAATATTCTGTCCTTGCCGGAGTGCTGGCACCTCCGGCGTGCAAAACTTTCTCAACTGACTGTAACCAACCAAGCATTGATGCTGTGTGTGATGATGATTACATAATAAACCATTATAGCTAATGTTTTGGATAGCCTGAGTTCTTCATTTCTAACCTCGTCAGTGTTTGCTTGCTGGACAATTTTAACTAGCTAGGTAATGTCCAATGTTCTAATGCTAATTGTGTTGATAGTCGCCCCTACGTGTCGTAACGCGGTAAAAGTTTGGCTGTGGTTTGCTGTACTGCCACTGCAGTTAACTTTATCTATAGGTATCATGTCGTGAAGTAAATTCACTAGGCTCGAATAAACAACATATTACGGTGACGATTAGTTCAAATGTGAAACTATGATTAGTGTTAGAATATAATATCGGTAGCTAGCTGTGGTGTTTTAATTTTGCCTGGCTGCTAACGTTATTGTTATTGCACTGGACGCCAGATATCTGACGTTAGCTTCCGTCGCTTACTGGATTTATCATTTGCAACAAATACAAAGGGAGGCGACGACCGTTTTACTTTGTGTACAAGCTAACCCAACTAGCTGTATTCTAGATAGTAAGCTGCTAGTTAATTTCACGTTGCCACATGAAACGAATGCCTACAGCTTGCTAACCTTGGTTGGTAGTCTTTCTGACAGCCTTAATGCTAAGCTTTGCAGGTTCTAGCTAACACTTGTTCAAGACGAACACGAGGCGTTGTTTTATCAGAATAATGCTTGGCTTATCAGCTAGCTGATCACTAAACTGGTGGCCAAATCAGCCTTAAACGACATTCAATTCGAATAAAAAATGTCAAACAAAGCTGTTTTGTTGGAGTGCGGCTAACGTAGGCTCTTGCAAATAAAAAAGAAAAAGGAAATCCCTCTAGCAAGCTAGTTACACACTCAGCATGTTATCCATTGCTATAAAATGAACTGCTGAACACTTAAAAGATTGCATAGTATGCCTATAATAAGTGTTATTTCTTAATTAAAATAGTTTATGTTTGCAACGTTTTGAAGCTGTTTCAAAAAAAAAAAAAAAAAAAATTATACCCTTGTGGTTGAGCACAGTCTTGACAACTGCACTTCACTATTCGTTTCGTCCTGACTTTTTGCTACGCAATAGAATAACATTAGACTGAGCAGAAACGCGTGGAAAAAATTCTTGATACAGTAACTATAGCGCGCGGTTTGGAGGTCATAACCGTATTTGAGAAAGCAATTCTAATATTCCTTTACACATTCTTTTCTGTTTCAGTGGAACATTGGCAGCTGCAGCGTTAAAGACATCGATATGTAAAAGGTAGCTAGCTGGGAGGCTGTACATACACATTCTTAGTATTTCGGCGAGCACATGGGCTGAAACCTCGGCCGAATGAAAGCTCAAAATTGACAAAAGTCCTCATAATTAGCTACATTCAGTATCACGGATATTTGCGCTGTCATTTCAGTGCCTGTGGTAGCTGGCTAGTTTTTTATCCTCACGTTTTTTTTTCGCTCAGTCCTTTATGTATTTATTTATTTATATTTTTCACATTGGATTGTCACTTCCAGATCCCCTGTTTAACCTGCACATCGAGCCGAGTTGGACTTGGGCGAGACTTGTTTTAATGTCAGTTTCTTCTTTCTGTAGTGTACTGTACTAGCTACTGGATTCATTTTATGTAAACCTCCTGTTGCATAATGATGCGCTGAGAGAGAATAGGTTTAAATGCAAAGTGGAATCTTGCGAGTCGGGTCATCTGTGGATTTTGAGGAAGATCTGAAATAGTGATTAGATCCCCCCTCCTTATCAGTGCGAGACCTGGCGTCTTCTGACCGCAATTTGTTTCCATGTTTTTAGGTTTGTGTGATTTTGCTAAAATGCATCACCAACAGCGAATGGCTGCCTTAGGGACAGACAAAGAACTCAGCGACTTATTGGATTTCAGTGCGGTAAGCAATTGTTATACATTTTATATCCTGAGAAGAAAAGAAAAAAGACCTGTCGGTTAATGTTTACATTTTGCTATCGTATAGCGACACTTATTGTCCTGTTAATTTGATCTACGGTAATTTTAAAAGTGTTTCTTTGCTCTCTTCGTCTATTATTTGTTTATTATTTGATTTAAGAACGCTTAAACAAATGTAGTTTGAACTGTGAAGTGTTTTCCAAAACATGTATAGAGTAATATGATATTGCATTAGTAATTTTGTTGTCTTATAGATGCGAAACAGCGATTTGAAAATGTTCCCAACATCAATGGTAGTATATCCTACTTTCAAGTATTTTTCTTGTTCTGTTCTTTGATAGATTATCAAATGCTGATATATTTGACAACAGACATTTGCACATCTTGTTATTTTTTTGCTGAAATTTGTCTGAGATAAACAATTAATCCCAACATTGTCCTGATGAAAGTAAAACGGCATGCTGGACTGCCATTTAGATTACGGAAATGGTCGGTGTTTTTAAATTGTAGGCTATGCCACAGTCCAGAGTTGTGTAGCTTCTACGTTTGTTGTGTTTAAATGTCCTTCTTCTAAATAAGCTATTATTTTGAATTCCCTCCGACTAAACCCATGAAAAAGTAGCTTGACCGTGGCAAATATTTGTCTTCTGAGGAATGGTTTTCGGAAGTTTGGACAGGAAATGTTCCCTTCGGCCATGTTTTACAAAATCAATGCTGTCTGTCAACTTTGTATGAAAAATATCGAACTTGTATATCCCAGACTCACAGAATTGCAAACTTAACGGTCGAAGTGTACAGTATATGGATTTATAGGGACAGTATTAACCGCTATATAGATGTTAGCAATGACTTTTCTTGTCAATGCAGTTCATTCTTTTATCCCATCATTAAGGGTAGCCTACAATGCCAAATTGCTAGGTGGTTGATACAGGATTTCTGAGCCTGCATTAGTTGAAGGGAAGCATGTTCGATGTGGCTTTACGATAAGGTGAATTATGTACTTATTTATACGTGTACGGTTTTGTGAATAAGAAAATACTGTTTTACGTTTGAATTAATTAAAAACTAAAAATAATTTCTAAGTGTGTGTAACACCAGAAGTATCGCTTTAGTTTGATGTGAAATATCTAGAAATGCAGAAGTATTGCACCAAATAGAAAACAATAAAAATTATGTTTTAGATAATAATTTTTGTTAAGAATAAGTACGTCTCTTTTAAAGTTCTGTTTGTTTTCTTTTAGATGTTTTCTCCCCCCGTAAGCAGTGGAAAAAACGGACCAACATCTCTCGGAAGTGGACATTTCTCAGGCTCAAGTATGTCGATCTGTTTGATTCACAATTACTAAGGGGAACTACAGTAATTTATTAAAATGTATATGTTCAAACAGCCTATGTAGCGGATTTTTTTTGTATAAATTCTATATGCTATTAATTAATTAATTGGCTTATTTAAGACTAGCAGTATCGTAAAATGCTTGTTTGATTTGTCTACAGTGTGTTTAACTACATTTAAATGTTAAACTCCCTTCCTAAAATTTGTTGACGAAAAGTTGCGCCTTCTGTTTTGATGGATTATGGTGAGAGTGGTTTTGCCTGTGCAGAAGAGCAATAGACAGGGGTTGTCTGGATCTCTGGCTTGCCTCTTACTAGCCACGGTGTGAATATGTTAATGAGCTAAACTGACCACATGAACTTTTACATTTGAGGCCACTAATCTCCTACGGTTTCATATTCTGTTGTAAGTGGCAGCAGACTCATTGTTAATGTATCACCTGAAGTGTACCGTGAGACAGTGCGCAATAATACAACTGCTCAACTGCATTTTTTCTTCTTCTGTCAACTCGAAAAGAAAGATCATGTTAAATGGTTTGTTTACGAATATTATGCAATTGCTCTGCTGTGTCTGACTCTTTCTGTCCTTGCTACCCACTAGATTAGCCAATTATTTCATGATATTAGACGGTTATTTGTATTTATTCATAATGTCTGTTTTTACACATGGACCTACCTTTATGGTTTTATTTTGTGAAATGCATTTTATTGATTTTTTTTATTCAATTATCCACATTTTTATTCAATTATCCAAATTTTAATAATTGATGAATTCTTGGAGCTAATATTTCTTGCTCACAATGTGCTCTGTACTTTTCTGTTTCTTTTTCATGAAGAATCCTAATCTGTCCAAAAGTATGGAATAGGTATTTCCTGTCTTTCTGACTTTGAATTAGCAGTCTTTGTGTTCGTGTGAATTTATCTTATTATACTGCTTAATAATAATAATAATAATAATAATAATAATAATAATAATAATAACAACAATAATAATAATACTTGTTATTATTATTATTATTATTATTATTATTATTATTATTATTATTCTGTATTTTGCCAAACAGAGTAATTGGCCTTAAATAATCCTAGTCCAGATGGGACTTGATCAATAATCTTGCTGACCAGTGTTCAGCTCTGTTGTCACGGGGGGTTTGAGTGGGTCGGAAGTTTTTCACCCCCCCCCCCCCAGTTATGTTGTGTGTTGTTGCTGTGCTTTGTGCTGTAAAGCTGATATGTGGGAGGATAGGTGTGCTCTGCCAGGCCAAATGAATGACACTGCCCAAATATTCCTGGTGAATAATCAACAATAATCAACTATTGAATCAGCAAAACTGTTTAAATGTTTCTCAGTAAAGGATAGCAGAAAAAACAATAACAAAAAAAAAACAAGTTCCTCTTAAAATATCCCTTTTGTATTCTAATATCTGGTGTGTCTGTTTTTATTTTTTCCCCTTGTGTAATGTTTTGCTTCATCTTCCTCCACGTCCTGTATGTCCCCATTGCATTGTGGGTTTACGCTGTTAGACAGGGGGCGAGCAATTTCTTGCGTCCCTTCTCTTTGTAGCTTGTAGCTGGCAGTCAAGAAAAGAAGATTTTTCGCAGTGTGAACTGGCAAAAAAAAAAAAAAATCAAAACACAAAAATACATGTGTAGGCCTGTGCTGTTTTAAAAAAAATTTTATTCATCAATTCGTGTCGAAAGATCAGCCCATGAGGTGATCGCAAAATCCATCTCCTGGCGTTTATTTATTTTCGTTTGGGAAGAGAATGGCTGCGCTGCTCACGAGCCGCAGAGCTCAGTTCCGCCTCTGCCAGCGTTTAGCGGTTGAGAAATTTGGGCGAAGGCAGATAGGCTCATCGCATGCCATACTTTTGTCTTCTTAATCGGCATAGCTTATTAAGTCACAGTTCAGAGTAAGAATGTTTTAATAATATCCTGCTCCATTTGATGTACTTGAACACAGACAGATAAAGTCCTCCACACAAGCCTGACTGTTCCCTGCCTCTATTCATTCCAATCTGTTTTGGTCATGCTTGTCAGTCAAAATGTACTGATTGCATTCAAAATAAAGATGAAGCGAGGGAACCAGTGACTTAATACTTAATTTCCCCCCCCCACCATCCCTCGCTTCCGAGAGTGTTTATTTGTCTTGTTCCCAGTAAGCAGAACGACTACAAAAAGCTGTGCTGTAATTGTGCATTGGATTACCAGTTAATGGGCGTTTTAGCAATAATAGCAATATTATGAGTGCTATTAATACTAATAATTGCACTAATAATAATGATGATAATTTCAGGGTTGTGTCTAAGTCTCGTCTTTTGTGGAGCCTTTCCTGACGGGTTCAATTAGACAAATTTCCGGGGATCCTCTTTAATTCTCTTCCAAGGGGTTTCCTTTTTAATTTATGTGGATTTCAGCGTGCTTAACACCTTCTGAAAGAACTGTGATTTGAAGTGAAACGTCGTATTTTTGTAGTGAGCCTCGTCTCTACCTGGCTGGATGTTTGTGTGCCACAGACTAAGCTTCTGTATTAGGGAGGGTGACTCTACCTCATTAAAGGCGTATCAGTGGTGGCTGAAAATGATCCACTGTGGCAGAGGGAGGTGACTCTTATTGTGTGTTGAGGGCCCTGGGTGGGTGGGGGGGGGGGGTGCGGATGGAGTAATGAATTGTCATCCATGGTAGTTTTTTAGGATTTGATCCTCATAGTCATGGTCAATTAGCTAATGTCTGGTAGGACCAGATAGAATATTGGGCCCCTCAGTCGAGGTCCAACTTTGCTGTTCATGTGATATCTTCACTCGAGTCCTTTTGTGTAACACACTTGTTAGCTTTTTCCTTCCATGGATTCTGCCCTTGACAATGGCTCCCGGACTGCCGAGAGCCCACTCCAGGCTCTGTCAGCCTCTGAGCTTCCAGCCTCTCTGTTCCGGAAGGATGGTGGTGCCTCTTCTCCAAAAGCAGAAGATGAGCACTTGGGTGGTATAAAACCACATACAGGAATGACATTCTCTGACATTATTGCCTGATGTAGCGAAACAGGTTTATTTAATATATGTCTTCCCTGACTCAATAGCAAATTAGTTCCGGATTAAAGATTTAAGGTATAGCCTGAGAGTATCTGCAGAGTTTACTGGGAAGTCAGTCAACCAGAAATACTGTATTTATTTTTGCGAAATAAGGAAAATAAGCATTGACCTACCTTGTTAGAAGAAGAGATTTAGTGTTAAATGATAACATTAAAGGGAAAAACAGGCTACGTTTGGTAAAGCCGTGGCTGTTTTTGTGCTGAACGGGCTTGGCTGGACGAGGCCTCGATTGGCCCGGTGCCCTCCGCTCTGCCATTGTCAGACTGGCCTGTGCTTGGAAAGCAACAATGAGCCTGCTCTATACCGTGCTCTGTACCATGTCTCTGTGTGAGGCCTGAGTTTGAAAATCACATGTGTTTTATGCGCCTAGGATGGACTATGGAGAATGGTGTAGTGGAAATTATTTATGGAAACAGGTAGACTCTTGCAGGCAGAACGTTTTAGGTGTTCTCTTTGTGTTGTGGTATTCAAGCGTGTCTGTGTAGTGTCACAGGTAACAAGCTCTTGTTGGGATGATGGTGGACCTTTATTTTTATCAGGGGTAAGATGCAGAAAAATCCACAAAGAAGTGTGAGAAAAACAAGACTGTTCTTTTCACCAAGTGGAGCTCCTCAGTAAACAGCAACGGGAGAGAGTATGATCTGCGATATTGCATGAGAAAAAAAAAATGTTAGCGGCAGTAGGAGGGTTTTGGCTGGATCCTGACTGAACAGTCCAGTGGAGCACTCGTACCTGCTGCTGTTTTCATGTTGTTTCTCATGTGTCTCAGCCCTCGGTGTTTTGAAAGAATTTATGATTTGCGTTGATAGACGCACCTGTTCATACGGAGCTAAAGCAAGTCCCGAAGCATAATTAGCCTTTTGAAAATAAAGAAAATGGGGGGAAAAAAAAGAACGTCAGCCTTGTTTGTAATTAACTCGATGGGCGAGCAGCACACTGTGAAATGCAGACCTTGAATTAAAGCGCCGAACTTGGTGGGGAATTGTCATGTGCACTGCAAAGGCACAACCCCTGAATAAGATCCCTGTTTCAAATGACAGCAATAATTGGAATGTGAAGGGATTTGATTCAAGAGTGGGATATGAGTGGAGCGTTCAGCTTTCACGTTGCCACCTTCCATGCTGTGCCGAGCCTATTTTAAGGTCCTGGGAAAAGATGCCGTTCCCAGGTTGCGATTATTTAAAGCACAGATGTGATAATATCATGTGGTATAGACCGAAGCGCAGGTATATTCTTTTGCCGCGTTGGGTTGAAAGACGGAGGTGGGTGGGGGTGGGGTAGGGGGTGTGGGGTGGTGGGCGGGACACAATGCCCCTTAATTCATACTCTCTTTACCGGATATGTGTGAGAACGTTTGGGTGACAATCAGGACTCTGTTGTAGAAAAGGTAACTCGCGTGAGGGAGTATGGGAAATGGATTCTGTTGTGAATGCTCTGAACATTGTCTGCTGGGCTATAGATTTGAAGTGAATTAAGGTCTAAATGTCTTTTATGTGGGATGTGCAAAAGAAGAAAGGAGTAGTCGTCTGTTTATCAACTGCCAGCTTGAGCGAATTGAAATACAGGAGTTTAAGATGACTGAGTATCTTAACGATGGCAGCTTTTGGTAAAGCAAAACTGACACAAACAAGCGGGTTATTTATCAAAGGCCAAATACATTGTATTATTCATTTTGTAGGGTCCAGTTTAGGATTCATACCATGTTTATCACTGCTTGATCTGATGACAGATGAGGAATTATTTAAGCAGTATGAGCTTATGATTTTTATAATTTACCACTCTCCTTCTTCTGTTTTTTTTTTGTTTATTTTGTGAGCAGGCAGTTTGTGCAGTATTGGGGTAAATTTATTACATCAGACATGGTTTTTGCAAACTGGACTTTTTTCACGGTTGGTCATTTCCAACACGTTGGATGCCCTGAAATTCATAAAGAAATAGATGACCTAGACAAATTTTACCCACAATGCAATTTTATTATTTTTTTAAATGACAGCTTTACTGTCGCTTTTGTATGTATTCCACAGAGGACAAACAAAGTGAACGCAGTAACCCACAGTGTGGGGTTCGACGTAGAATATAAACCGATGTCCTCGTTTTATGAAAGAGATGGGGCGCTGGATTCAGGGCGCACAATGCCGTTTGAAATAGAACAGTGTAAAAATGCTCCCTTAAAATGGACTCTTCAGCATTTTCCCGGGGAAACGGTGCGGCGGTCTCCAAACGGACGAAACGGCGCGGAGGCAGCGTGGCAGAGGCAGCCTTCGCCCGGGTCTAGCCCAGATTGGGCACAGAGGGGCACGGCGCTGCACTGCCTGCCCGGCGCCGGCTCTTTGTTTTTCGCTTCACGTACCTCTGGCTGTTCCTGTGGCCCAGGTGCACTGGGCCCGGGCTGGAAAACACTCCCGCCTCCCTGCCCGTAAATCTGCTGGAACACCCCTAGAGCCATCTGCTCCAGACATGAGCCAGGAAGCGAAGAGTTAATGGGGTAGTGGCGAGGGGGAGAGGGGAGGGGAATAGAGCAGGCTTTTTTTTGGGGGGGTTGGGGGGGGCGGGACGTGGGAGGGTTTCAAGGAGGTGGTCCCCTTCTTCTTTTTACACATTTTAATTGGCCGCTGTTCTCCCCCCCCTCCAATTTGGTCAATTATGAAAGATTTTTCAGCGTGTTTCAGATATTGGTGTGAAAATTGTGACATGGTAATAATAAAAAGGCAACCAGGTGGTAAATATGGGATTGGGGTTGGGGGGGGAGGTGAGCCGCAAATACCTGCAAACTACCCTTGGTGAATCTCAAATTCTGCCTCCCCTAAAATGGCAGCTAACAATTAATACCTGAGGTGCTTCAGCAATGTGATCATCTGGTGGCAGATATTTATCTGCAGACATTTTCTGTGTCTGAGGGAAAAAAATAAAGAGTCAAATTCACAGATAAGATTTAAAACAAGGGCTGCTGAGGATGGACCAATGCATGCCTGCTTCTGCGCACGTGTGTGTGTGTTCGTGCGTGCGTGTGTTTGTGTGTATGTGTGCGTTCGTGTGTATGTGTGTTCGTGCGTGCGTGCTTGTGAGTTGTGTTTGGGGCCATTTTTCACAGTCATCTGAAGGGAATGGTAGCGCTGATCTCTGTGGAAGAAGGTGTGTGCTCTGCTTTCAGAACCTTTGGCCCTGCTTTTTCCCCCTTCGCTCTGCTCTGTCTGGGCCGGGGTAGGAGACAGACACATGGAAGGTGTTTCCCGTTCTGGTAAAATCAGATGCGTGGAGCGCGGTCTTCGTACGCATTTTTTTCCTAAACCGGTCGCTAGCGCACAAAGCGCGCTGTGTGATGTCAGACGAATGACCCGGCGTGCGCGTTCGCCAGCGGACGGTCACCCGGGGCGACTGCCTGTCAGACTCCCCGCAACGGCGAGGGGGCCCCGGGGCCCGGCGGACCAACCCGCGCGCTGCTTTTTCTCCCGCCGCTCGTCGGCAAGTCGACGTCTGGCTCCGTCTCCGGCACCTTTGTGTGCGATGCTGCGCTGATCTTTTCCCCCCACGCTCCTCTCCGTCAGGACTTGGAACATCGCTCCTGTGGCAGACTGGCTTCCTCTTGCCCTCTGTCCGTGCGATGTGCCCGCGTCTTTCCGCATTCTTTCCTTATTTTTCATGTTGTTTGCTTTTGTTTCGATGCGAAGGAAATCCATTCTTTAGTTTGGATTTTTTCTGTTAGGCCGAGCTAAAGATGTAGCTGTGAGTTTTTTTCCCCACTAATTAGTTTTTTTTCCAGCTACTGTGTGCTTTACGTGCATCTCCCAACAGCTTGAAGCAATTACAGCTTAAATTATCCAATAAATATGCATTTATGAAGTTTTCTCTTTGCTTTATGTGTTAAAAGGCATCATGTGTAAAATCGGCCAAGCCACCAATTTGAGTTTTAAACTGTTTTGAAAGAAAGCAAATTGCTTCAGTGTTTTACAGAAGGAATAGCAGGTGATGCTGAGGCTAACCAGTTTCTTCAGGCTTGTTTGTTGAGAGTGAAAAGCGCCTTTATTTCACAGCCAGTATTGTCCTTCAGAACAGAAGTGGAAGACTGAGTTGTTTGTGTTGGTTGTCGGTGGAATTAGGCTGTATATCACTTCACTATTCAAAAACCTATGAAGGAGACTGAGAAGAATTGGGCAAACCCAGGGAAAGTGCACGGTTGGGCATGCAAAGCACTTATCTGTCATTATTGTGATCTTCAATCGGAAGTACATTCTTCATTAAAAGAAAAAGGTTGAAGGTTCATATTTTAAGAGCGTGACCGGAGGTTACCTTCAAGGCATCAACGGCTAGAGATTTGGAGAATTAGATGAGAGAAGTGGTGATCTTTGTTTTTTTAATGCTTTGAAAACAATGGCTTGATTCCATTTTCGATACCAGACTTAGAGACGTGGTAATATAAGTAGAAGAGCATATAATTATGATTATAAAAATAGCAAACTTGTGCTAACTATCTCCACTGTAAGTCTAAACCTTAATAGCTATGCAACTTACAGTCTACAAGCCAAAACTGCAGCTGCCCTAATGACAATAATTTGCCTTAATGTGGCTGAAAGAAAAAGTGAGGTGTGACTTCTGACCTTTGTGGCTGAACACATTGTTACTATCAGCAAATACACAAAAGCTAATCCAAAACACTGCCAGACCCATGTTTGGAGCAGGGTGCATGTTGCTTTCCTTTTTGGTGTTCAGTCGTTGTGTTGGTGCACAAGGCAGTTTGAGCATGTGTGCAGTCTATGTGTGTTTAGCGATTTGTCCTGAACACATAAAGTTTACCTCAAGGTGTGTGTGTGTGTGTGTGCACGTGTGCACATGTGCGTATTTGTGTGTGTGAGTGTGTTTGTGTTTGTGCGTGTGCGTGTGTGTGCGTGTGTGTGTGTGAGTGCATGTGTATATGTGTGTGTGTGTGTGCGGACGTCCAGTCATTTGGCAGTGCAGAGTGGGACAGTGGAATGTAACCAGAGCTTCAGCGAAGCCATTCCCACAGAACGGTTCTCACATGAAAGGCTTTTGTCTGGCCCCAATATAGGAACAGCACGGGCATTTTTTTTTTTTTTTTTTAGTTTTGCAGGTGTTCAGCATCGAGTAATAAAACAAACCCGCCATTTAGTCTGTGTAGTTCCAGCCATGCACTGTCTGGGTGGGGTCTTGCTCTTTTTTTTCTTTTTTTTTTTAAACAGCAGCAATGAATCGTGGGGCCCCCCTGGCTTCCTCTGCCTCGGAAGGCTGTGATTGGATGGCGGGAGGGAACGCATGGCTAATGTGAAAAACAGAACGATGGGACCTGCTCAGTGTAAACTTGTTCCCTGGAGTTGCGTGCTGTAGCAGGACCAGGGGGGAGCGTTTCTTCTGTCCTGTTTCCATTGACAAATGGCTCGCATGCATTCGCTGAATTAAAAACAACGTTTTTGCTTTTATTCATTACAATGCAGCCAGACCGAATTTGGAGGCTTGCTGAAATGGCGCTGCATAAAATAAACATCTGTAAAGTGATATGACCACTGGAATTACTTTTTTGGAAATCGGTTGTTGTTTGATTGAATTGACCCTTTGCATTGAGCCTGCTATGTCAGTGTCAGCTGAATTTTATTGACTATATATATATATATCTATATCTATATATATATATGTATAATATATATATATCTTTGGCCTGGTTATTTTTATTCTTGACTTTAATGTGTGTAAGAAGTGTATAAAGGGCAGAACTTTCTGGAAAAGGTATCTGTGGATTCCACTGGTTACTGAGTTGCTCACTGTGAGAATATGTGACTTCTGACCTCTTCAAATTTTTCTGCAAAGCCTTCTGGAATAGCATTGGTATAGATCATTCAGCCTGTCATAGGTCCAGAAAAGTCTTAAGAAGTTGCACAGGTTTTCAGTGTTTGGGGGGGGGGGGTCTAGATCTTCCACAGCACGCCCATTCATGATTTCTAACGTATATGGGAGAATTGCATGCATGCACATGTGAAATGAATTAAGGGCAGCGAGGCGGTCTTTGGGGGTGCGAGCCTCCCTCTGCTCTCTCGCTGAAACCGCCTGTTTCCAGTCGAGTGTCATGTCGGACGCTGGCGATGAGAGCGTCCCATCTGGCTTTGCGGGCCTTCAGGTGCCGCGGTGTGCCGTGCTTTCCGCCCGCTTCATTTATTTCCTCGCAGTCGTGATTTGTAGGGTCCTACGGATCCCCCGTCACATCCTGGGTGTCCGTGGAAACAGGTGCACAGGTGACTAATTGCGCTGCGATTATTGTGCCGCTGCCGCGCGCATATTTCTCTGATGGGCCCAATATGTAACGGACGGCGAAAACACAGCTCCCCAAACGCGCTGTTCTTATCAAGTGCCTTTCGCTGAAACGCCCTCAGAATGATTTAGAGAGTGTGGTTGCATTCTCTTAAGGGTGGCAGAATTAACCATCTTTCGCGCTTAAAAAAAAAAATACAACTGTGAACAAGCTGCATTGCTGCTTTATAATGCTCAGAGCCTCATTTGCAGTTCATAGAAGATTTTTTAACAGTATAAATTGTTTTCACGTTGTTAAACTGGCGCAAATTAACATGCAGGAAATGTTTACCTGTTTTCCCAGGCAATTGCTTTCTCACTTGCGCTCATGTTTTGATATTCCCTTAAAAACACGAAGATGAAGGCTGTTTGTTTTTGCTCATTTGGTGCCCCTCTCCTCGAGCAGCTGAGGCTTGCTCCCAGAGAGAGAGAGAGAGAGAGAGAGAGACAGAGAGGGCTGGAAGTGCCAAACACAATGAGCCCGGCCCGGACGGAGGGATGCACGGACGGACGGACGGACGGCCTTGTTCTCTCAGCGCGGCCATTACTGTGCGGAAACCGGGCCGGTCCCTTCCGCCGGCCTTAAAGGAGCGGTGCGGAGCGCGCGCCCGCACAGCCGGGGGGTCTCGGCGCGGAAGCGCTGACGTGCGGTCTGTCTTTGTTGTGGCCGTGGTGTCCCTTTTTCTGGTGAGCGATCACTGTTGTGCGCCGCTGTTTGCGTTCGGGGCCGTGTCTTGGCGCGCGTCGCTGGGTGTTTCTTGTGCGGGCTTGTTGCGTGTCTTGTGTGCGTTGTTTGCGACGGGTTCCGGCACTCCGAGCTGGATCTACACAAAGGGGAACCTAATGAGAACGAAGCAGGTTTCCTGAGTTGGAAAGCTCAGCGCCATCGGGGGAAAGACACGTGCATGGTCACTGTTAAGCATGAGGCACGGTGTTATATCTTTTGAAGGCGCTTGATATATTCGGCTTCCGCAACAAGAGCCTTGCGCCGTGTGAGAGTTTAGGGTCAGCGACAGCAGCACATTACGGCTTGTTCTGTTCAACCGCCAGTCTAGCTCCCACCTCAACATTTCCTATTGATACGAATCCGTAAACATGGACTTCATAAGCAGCCATCATGCAGCCCTTTCCCAGCCCACGGCTTGTGCTGCTTGTTTAATGGTATTAACATGCTGGAATAAAAACGTGCGGTGTTTGTGCTGTGTGTTTACAGCCCAGAAGTGTTCAGAGGCATCTGTTTGTACGGGATGTATGAAATCCAACACATCATGTGTGTTCCCCGTCCCTAAGTGGTTGATAGGAAGATCATCTGTCACCATATTTACGTATTTACGTGGCTATTATAGCAAAAGCAGGCATATTATTTATTCTCTTGTTATATTGCCATACATGCCACCGTATATTTATTCATGATAACCTGCGCAGTGAGGTGTCCTAAGGTTTGCTGAGTGAAAAACAATTTTGTTTAGCCCAGTTTTATTATAAAAATATCTTGAATCTGCTTGGAATTGTCGACCGGATTAGTGCTTTAGCATACGCTTCTTTTGAATGTGTGAACAAGAGGTTTTTCATGCTGAGAATTCTTGATGAAGAGATGTGTCAAAGAAGCTTTTTTTCACAGATTTGCCACTGAAAATGAATTCCCATATTGGAACATAAGACATACCTGTTTAAGTGTTGCCTTAGTGTGGTTAGTATTGATGGAGGCTATGCCGTTTGCTTTAATTGACTTGCGGCAGTGTTCATGCTACACGTGGAATGAATTAGGCCTATATTTAATTTTACTCCACGAACTGTTGGTTTGATTCCCAATTGCCTTCTGAGTTTGCAGAAGGCACAGGGCCATCTCAATAAAAGGCAAGTTGTCAAAAGTGTAAATTGGCAAACTAGAAATTATTTTGTACTTACTGCTGATGATTAGTATGTTTATATTGCTTTTAATGCTACCATAACATAAACTTAAAAGTAGTGACAGAATCTAAAATTAGCAAATGCAATTATGTGATACAGTCTTCACCATGTATTACTTAGCTTACCTCCCCATCTTCACAGTTACAGTACATTAGGAACATGTGCATTCACATATTTAATGAAAGTAAAGATATCACAATTTTATAAAATAAATGAAAATTAATGTCATTATTTAACAAATCTGTCAACTCTTTTTTTTTTAAACAAATTTTTAATTGTATGCATGTAAATGCACATTTACAGTAGGCTGCATTTTTACCAGTTGTAATGAAATGCAAAATATTCAAATAGATGCATGCTATTAATTATATTAATGTGCCAGAAATATTATGTATTCAGAATAAATATTATGTATGGTAGAATATTAAATTGAAAGCATGTGAACACATGTCAAATCATAAGCTTTGGTCAACAGCAGTTCCATCCTGTTGTGTGATTTGAGTTGATGACCTGGAAACTTGAAATTAAATCTCACTGTTATAGCCTTACCTTCTGGGTGTTTTTTATACACAGTATTTCACCGTTTTATGGAAATACGTTATTCATCCTGCTTTCTGTGCTACGAAATCACCGCTTTCTTTGTGTGTTTTTAGCTTGACGACCTGCCTGAAGGCTAAAATAGTCGTTTTTTTGGAACCCTGACGCATTTGTCACTGCCAGACCGTTCTTTTGTTTGTTGTACATACAGTACGGTGGCGAAGCCTTTGGAAGCAGGCCGCTATGTGGTCACAGTGTACAGGAAGGGAGGGTCCTGTGCTTCCTTTGAGGTGAGCCCAATGTCACGCGCGCTATTTCGAACAGGAGCTCCTCACCACAGTGAGCTTTACACAGCGTGGACCGGAGAGCCTGCCCTCCCAGACGACTTTGCCCATAAAACAAATGTTATTATGTCAAAAGAGGCCAGCAAACATAAATTGCCAGTGTAGTGCACTGCATTTGGAATTGTAAGTGCTTCCTGTAGTTTGTTATTGCAGGCTTTTTAACAGCCTCAGTTCAACTTGAATGAGCATGTTCCCGTCGAGGGCAGCACCAGCGCTCTCTGATGAAAGAGAGGGAGACATGGGGGGAGAAAGCGACAGAGAGAGACACACGCGGAGGAGAAAGAGAGAGAGAGTGCCAAGAGTGAGAGGGAGAGAGCGGCATTGGGGGGAGGGAGGAAGAGGGAGAGAGAGAGAAAGAGAGAGAGAGAGACAGGAGGGAAGAGCAAGTGAACGAAAGGGTGACGTGGGAGAGAGAGAGAGAGCGAGCTGTGGAGAGTGGGGTCTACTGAAAACAAAAACGCTAACGCTAAATAGACATGCACTCTGCCTGGCAGTCCATTAAATTTCACAAATTAAATAGGTATTATCTTTAAATATTTAAAGGTTAGATGAATGTTGATAATGGATTTAGACAGCCATTAAGCTGTAATTGCTTTCTAATGTAGTTAGTGAAAGACATTTGATACAATTTGTGCAGAACTGAGAACAGCAACACAGAGACCCTTTCAGAAGAGCTTGTTTGGCTCCACTTTAACCCTTTCAGAGAATAGGACTTGTCTCGTGTAATTTTTCCAGGTTTATGCATCGAGAGAAAAATCCAGCCCTTTGTGTGCCGAGGGTTTTGCATCCTGTTATGATAACAGCACAAGTAAATGAGTGCTGTAGCACCCTTGCAGACTGATAACTTGTTAGCACTTTCTCACTCTGGGTATCCTAAACCAAGAATATGGTGACAAAACGGTGTCAGTCCTATGCCATCTACTAACACAATTGAGAATGTCTGTATGCTGACGATATTAGCAGCTATATGTGACGTGTTCACAATGCCGCGGTGAGGCTATTGCCAGCTTTTACTGGCATGTGCATCGGTAGTCTTTGAAATCGGGTGCTTTGTGTGGCTTTGTGTGGAGAACACTGTGGAATCTTGGACCTACCCCTAATAGACTGTCGTGTCCTTTGGATGAAGGGCACCATCATTCTCTGAAAAGTAATTCTCCAATTGTAAATTAATATTTCCTAGCAGAAAGTTGATTATTTCTCTTTTTGCTGTGTTTGCAAAACCAAATTAAAAATGCCTAATTTTTTTTTTCTACGTATACATGAGTAACTCTCTAGAATGTAAAATATAAATAAAGCATTTGGAATTAAAATAACAAGACTTGAAAATGACTTGGGCCTAATTGATAAGCCTTTGTATTAACAATGTAAATTGGGCCAGTCGTATTCCGTTCTCTTGAAACATCACACTACATATGTTAACGAGGTCCACCTATCTTGATTTTGAATCCAAAATTTCCGGATTGCAGAATAAATATCAGTGACTTTGTGAGGTCTCAACTGAAACAGCTGAATCAGATCAGTCATGTTGTCCTGAAGACCGCAGAACTGCCCGTGGAACTTTGAGATGTTCTTAACCCTCCTGTTGTCTTAATAATTATGCATGCACAGTGTCCACAAGGTCAAAAAGGACCCATCCTCACTGGACCCCCTGAGATAAAGCCTCGTCATTGAATTTTGAACCTTGAATCTATATTTCTAATGTAGAAACAAGCTGTAACTCATCAATAAATTGGTGAATAACTGTTTTCCTACTCAACAGTCGAAGGAGACTGTATTTCTTCTGTCTACACCACTGGTTCTTACTATAAATCACTCATTATAATTTTTAATTTTTTGCTGTAGTAAATGGTGCTTACCTTTGATTATGACTTCTGATTTTAACTGCAGGGTTTTAAAAAAATGACTTTGTAAGTCAATCTTGTCACTTAAAATATATATATATATATTTATATATATATTATATATATATATATATTTTTTTTTTTTTGTCAATAAAGCAATGTTTAGCTTTTTCTAATGGTAATGTGAAAAGTCATCAAATTTTATGATGAAAAAACTACATTTCAGGGATTTTCAGTGCTCTTAATTCATTTTTGACCCTGAGACCGACAGGAGGGTTATAAGACAACAAGTTGGAGATGGTCATAAATAGATTTGCAAGGCTCTGAATGTTCCTAGATGTCCATTGTACGGCACAACCCAAACACTTGCAAGACCAGGCTGTCCTATCAGACTGATGAACCGGACAAGAGGGGCAGTTGCTAGTGACTCATTGAAGTGTCTGAGAGGCCGGTTACAGCACTGACAGAGTTGCAGAGCTCATTGGCTGAAATGGGAGAAACTGCCCAAAGATCAGCAGTGTCTTCAGTACATCAGATTTAGCCTCTTTGGGAGAGAGGGAAGCCACTTCTGAAAAAAGACCAGCGTTAAGTCACCCCTGGAGTTTGCCAGAATTCATGTTACAGGCTCTGCGACCATCTAGAAGAAGATCTTGTGGTCTGATGAGACTACAGTGGAACTATTTAGTTTGGAAGCAGAGTACACTGTTTGGTATTGAGCAGAAGGGACTGGGAACCTTGTTGCCTTCAAGAGCAAGATGGAGGAACAAAATGCATACTGTAGAATCCCTTGCCGATGACCTGTTTCAGTCCACTAGAGTTTGCAGTTCATTCACAAACTACAAAGGCATAGCTTAAAAACAAGGTCAGCATTCTGGAATGACTCAGCCAAGACCCAGACTTATATCCCATTGAAAATATGTGGCTTGACCTGGAAATTGCTGTCTGCTGATGCTCTCAGTTTAACTTGGCAATGCTTGAGCAAATTTGCATGGAGGAACAGGCAAAAATTCCAGAATCTAAATAGCTCATACAGACATACCCGAGATGATTCTGTAACTGTAACTGCTGCCAATGGCCTGTATAAAAAATATCAACTCTGAGGGATGGTGAATATTTGTAAATGACAAATCTTTGGAAAGATGTTTTTTTTGCACCATACATTTGTTGAATTTGTTATGTTGGTGAGGTGGAAAAGTATATTTGAATGCATTAAAATGTTAAGGTGTAATTAGGAAAATGTGAAATAGTTTGCAGCTTTGTTTGCCAGGCAACGCCTTACTTCCAGCCCATGTGCAGCATTTGGGTTCAGTGTCAGCAGAATACTGCTACGCTGTGTTCTTGGTTTCAGCTCAAATGAGCAAACTCTTAAGCGGCGTAGACTGAACAAAAACAGTGTGGGAAACGGAGATGTCCGAATATGCTTATCTGGCTTCTCACTCAAGGTCAAAACAAAGCAGGTGTTCACAAGTTCAGGAAAAAAATGTCTTTTCCTCCCATAATTCACATCTTTATCTGCTCAGCTGGAGAAGGCCTTGAAAGTTTACCAAGATGCTTTGAGTTTTTTTTTTTTTTTTTTTTTGGTACATGGCAAGGTTTGACGCAGACATCAAATGACGAGCCTTCCCTAAGGTTTACTGTCATTTGAAAATGTAAATGCATTGTGGAATTGGCTGCCTCCTGCCACTACCAGACACTAAATAATTTGGTAAGGTAAACACTCAAGAACATTAGTTTCAAGTCCTGTTAGGCTCACTTCAAATGAGGGTGGAGGAGCACGGTGGTTCTGTCTTTTTGTGTTGTGCTATTATAATTAACACTAATGCTACTGTATCCTGGAATTATGTTCTTCAGGATGTCCTACACCGTTGGCTCTCCAGCAGTCTTAATATCTCACATTGACACCACCGCAGATAAACAGCACAGTTCACTTTATGAATTCTGTGAAATGCCAACTGGGGTTTGTTGCTTCCTCTGTAGACAAAATGGCTCTCCCTGAAACAAGGCGCTTTGGAAAATAAGCAGTTTTGCTTGTGGGCCTAAACCTCCGAGGGCTTTTCCTTCGTGCTTACCAGTGAGATTTTCCTTTTGGATTTTACCTGTTATTATACATCACAGGAAAAGCCCCAGTTCTGCATTTCTGTCAAAAGTTTATTTATTTTTTTCAACGGGGCTTTCTCTGTTCCATTTCTCAGTTCAAATAATGCCAAAGTGCATGTTTTTGAGTGGACGCTTCAAATGAATTAATGATTTCATCTCTGTCAGCAGTTACGGCCCGACTGAAGGATTACCGGCTGGTTTTGGAATGAAACACACTCCCAAACTTGAGGGACTTTTAGCTGAGTCACATCCACAGCTACCCTTGAAATTGGTGACCCTAAATATAAAGTAAATAAACTCGTTTGGAAGCCGACTTGAATGGCCTCGTCTTAAGGGCAGTTGGAATTGGTCATCAAAGTCGGGCTTTGAAGTTGCGAGTGATTCAGAGCTGTGATCGTGCCGAGGCTTGTGAAGGGGAATTGTTGGCTGGTTGTGTGCGTCTGTGTTCGAACCTCCCCCTTCTGAAGTCTGGGAATGGGGCTGGTCTCAGGCTTTCTCAGAAGGCCTGTTACTGAGAGCTATGTGCGCTAACAGGTGTGGCCTGGGGTAGGCCTCCCTCTGCCTCGACTGGCACGATCCTTCAGAAATTTTAGGGCTTTTTAATGAATAACATCCTGGTTACTGGGAATATGTGTCCATTTAGATCCCTTAGGGCGATATGTGGTGTGGTGGTTAGAGCTCCAGACTCAAAGCTCATGGTCATGGGGTCAGAACCAACGTCACCCCTTCACACGACATGCGTCACCTCTGTTCCTCCAGTATGCAGCTGTAAGTTGCAGTAGATAAGGGTGTCCACTAAGACATAATCACCAATGCCATATAATTTGTTTAAACATGAGTTCAGGTGCATTAAGGCTCACTTAGGCCAATATTCATTTTAATGCCATCGAACCAGGTTTTTCTACCTCTGCAGGGCCTTGCAAATTGCCCTCCAATTTTCTAGCGCTTAAGGTCTACCCTTTACAAGTGCCTTGCCTTATTCTTCCAGATGTGCGGCTTGTCTTTCTTGTGAAGGCTCTTCCTGTCAGTTTGGGATTAGCCGTGTTCATTACAGGGGTTGAGGTCGGGGACGGCACTTCAAACTGTCCCATGCAGCACAGCGCCTATGTAGTATTTCTGGCAGCTCCAGTGTTTTTCTTGCTTTCTGGTGCGTCTCATTTTTTTTCTTCTTTTCCGTTAGCCCGAGGGCACCTTTCTTTCTGAAAGAATGCCATTTATATAACTACTTATTCTGTTGCCACTCCCTCGTTGGCTTTGTAGAAGATGAGAGGACATAGTTCCTAAATCCAGTGAATGCAGTTTTTGTGTTTGCATGCATTCTTGAATTTTGTCTCATTCATGAGGTACAGTCAAACAGAAATGGTTCCCTTTCCTGTCTTCCCATGAACCCTTTGTAGCCTTGAGAACTGCTCTTCAAAGACCAGAGCTTGTAAGCGAAGGCCTCAAGATGGTCTACTGTGAAACTGTGTTGTTTAAATAAAATAGGAGAGACTGACACATAACCACATGTCAGTCTCATCTTATTCTGCCGTTGGTTAACTGGCCCAAGCGGCAAAATAAATTAGCCGCAGGGCTACTGTGAGTGGACGACCACTGTTTCCATGGAGATCACCTCAGACATCAATGGCTCTGAACTTTCACTTCTGTCGTCTCACAGGAAACATACAAGTACTTTTTTGTACATGACAAACATCTCTTCCGTTGCAGGTGCAAGGCATATTATGGTGGCTTCTATTTTTAGTTGGTCTGTGATCTTTTTCATATCACCCCCCCCCCCCCCAAAAAAAGAAAAAGAAAATTGTTGCTTGGACTTGCACAAACATACATGTTTTTATTAATTTCCGTACAGTTATGGACAGTTCAGAGGAGCTGTGTACTAGTTCCATCTTAAAATCCGCAGACAGAAGGTAACTTTATTTTTTTCATTGCGTGTTTGAAGGTTGGTATTCATATGTCATGGTGTGTGTACGAGCTTGCCATGCATTTTGCTGTATTGCCATGTTTGCACTTGATAATATTAGACTTTTAAAGGTTGTATATGAAGGAACGTGAAGGAGAGGACGTAGATTGCTTGCTTTGCCCTATTGTTTATGCTTCTCTTTGCATGTTACTGCGGAACACCAAGCTTCTGATTACCCACATTCTCTTATGCCATATGGTGCACCTTATGCAAGGCAAGCTAGAAAA
The DNA here is from genome assembly GCF_018555375.3 of Anguilla rostrata. Taxonomy (NCBI): domain Eukaryota; kingdom Metazoa; phylum Chordata; class Actinopteri; order Anguilliformes; family Anguillidae; genus Anguilla; species Anguilla rostrata. Next base: position 21,518,099 of record NC_057946.1, read on the forward strand.
TCTGGAACGAGCACAAAAATTTCACAAAATGACATCGTTTCGAACGTAACAAACTGGACAGATGTAGGTTGAAAAGAAACTCGCAGAGCATGTATATTGTCAGAGATTTTAGCTTCTGGGATTTGTAGAAATCAGTATTTAGCTTTTTTGTCCCATTTTCTGTCCTCATGTTACACTAGGTGATGTTTATAGCCTAGAACCCCTCGAGTGAATCAGGGACTCAAGCTTTTGTCTCAGCTGTTATTTGCTCCACTTCCAGCACTCTCAAAACTGCTATGTTATTACTGCTGTACTCCTGTCATACAGAGCTCATTATGCTTATTCTCTGAATGAGAGCCACTGACCAAGTGAAACATGGGTTCCGTCTACATCTTCTGGAAGGGATTGTGACACTTATTGTGACTGAGTGAAAGTTAGTTTTTCTTTCTGCAAGTACTAGTAGATGGAAACAGAACAAAACAAATAGGCTACGTAGTGTATTTTAAGTTAGCTGATTTTGTTATTTTATACAGGCTATAGCATTAAGACATTGTTTCATTTGTCAGATGCTTCATGAAGACTTATTCTGACAGATCTACAGGCTTTATGCTACAGTTGAAAAGAAGCAACCACACAGACACACACTCACACACACAAAGGTTATAAAATTTTAATGCTTCTAGCAATTTTGCTGTTGGCCTAAATAATTAAAACATCTTGTGACAGATCTACATGTTTCATTCTGCTAGTTAAAAGGAGAAACCTGGAGTCAAAGTAATTTCATGTTTGGATGTTTGCTTTGCTCAAATTGGCACTTTGCTAAATGTATTATATTTAGGAGCTGATGAACCACAGTCTTCCTTTCGAATTTTCACAACCCAACCCTTCAGTCAGTCTGCCGAATTTCTAGGCCCAGAACGTGTCCTTTTCACCTGGTTTCCCACGTGTCGGAGGACAGTTGTGCCCAGGCTGAGCTCCATCTTAGATATGCAAACAGTGTCTTGGGAAAAGCTCTGGGCCCTCTGTGAGAAATAGTGGGCATTGTGATAACGTTATTTATCTGCCAATGTTGTGACAAGGCTTCATTTCAGCGCGGCGTGCCAACAAAAGCAGGTAGGAAGGCCTCTGGAATCTTCAAAGCCCGAGCGCCTGCTTTATTTCCTAGGACTGGGGGGATTAGTTATATCAGCAGAAGAAAAAAAAGAAATGTACAGGGCTGTTTCATTTGCTTGCTAATTAATAACAGATGTCAGGTACAATTCTCAAAGCTTATTTACTCCTCTAAATTGTTTGGTGATTTTTAAGTGCACACATCAGCTGCCAAAGCTTAAACGTGAAGTTTAAATACACGAGTACACCAGCTACACAGGCACAAATTAGGTGCAAGTTTTTAGGAGCACGCTTCCCTTTCCTGATGTGTTTGGTTAGATTATTACTGTTAGATTTTGGATTGTATGCACGGTCCCTCCTGAGCAGTTCTGTCTAGTAGCCATATTAGTAGAAATGATATAAATAAATACATATTGATTTATAATATTGTCAGTATTAACGTCTGTTTACTGTTTTTGAATAGATATGGAATGCACCTATAGTAATGTGCGCAAGAGTGGTCAGCTGAAAACTTAAGTGAATAATTTTATTCAATACCTGAGAATGTACCCGTTGTCATTTTGACGATGTGACAGCTTGGTTAAATAAGCATTTATTTAAACGGTAGTTACTTAGTGAATTGTTGAACCAAAGAGCTTCCTTTTTGTGTGGTACTGTTTGCTGTATGTTGTCATTTGATGACATTATTATGTATTTTCTCATGTTGGAATTTGTTGAAAAAATCCCAATCTCCCTATTGTGAGTTTATACTGGAAAAGCCTCTCAATTGGACCTGCACTGTTTCGCTAAACTGATTAGTGCATATCTGAAACAGTACCCTGACATCCATGGTCTGGGTTTAATGTCTCTGGACTACAAAAAGGAACGTTTATGGGGGTGTTGGCGTTCCATAGAAAAAAAGGAGCATTTCAATGTAGCGCTAACCAAGCCTTCATCTGTGTTAAGCGAGCATTGTTTTAGAGTTTTGTTCTTTTTTTTTTGAAACCCACATGTTCAGAATGTTTTTAATGTGTTGTGATTGTGCTCGTAGATCTAAGCCATAGTTGGCAAAGCTTCACATGAGTATATCTGAATGATGAACATTGTCAAAAGAATCTCTCCAGCGCTTATTCTTCACCGTAGAAAAAGCCTCCTTAATATCCATAATCTGCCTTTTTGGACTGGCATCTGTAGTCCTTTCTTTAAAATTGAAAGCCGTTCATTCAAGTAAGCCGTGTTTGAACTTGCTAATAGTTTTTTTCCTTCATATATCTGAAGTTGATTTTTTTTCTGCTTTTCACTTTTTTTCCTTCATTTAGAGCACCATTAGCTCTCCAATCTGTTATTTATTTTTCTCCTTTAATGTGCTCTTGAACAAAAGGGGTAAAAACAAACAACCAAAAAAAAATAAAAGTCAGAAAGTGCAACAAAAAAAAGTATTGTGTAAAAAATCGGGGCTCGTGGCTCGTTAAAAGTTTTCAGGCTCCAGATGTTCTAATTTTAGCTGCGTGATATGTTCAAATAACAGGAAGCTAGACCCTTTTGGAGGGACCATTTTTTTTCACTAAGCTAGTACCTCTCCTTGCCCTGAGAGCTCACGCTATAATTACCAGAGGAAACTGCTTCTCTTAGCATGGGGCAGAAGTGGCAGGTTGGATTCTGTTATCGCAGTGCAGGTATAGTGAATGCTGTTGTTTCTACAGCCACATGCTAGCTGTGCCACCTCTCCCCCCCTTCCCGTCCCCCTCCTGTCCCCCCTGTCTCCCCCCCCCCCACCCCCTCGGCGCAGCCAGAGCCAGGTGGCAGGGCGGGGGAGCCGAGAGAGAGAGAGAGAGAGAACGAGCGAGCGTGCCGCTGCTTCCAGAGTTTGATGTCATTAGGGGAAGGCTCATTATTTCACCCTCTTTTACTCTGGTGCCTTCCCCGCGAGACCGGGAGACGTGGTGTGAGGAAGTCAGCGGTGGCTTCTTCCCTGGGTGGAAACATGTCTTTGCTTATTAAGCCCGTTTAACACTTGCTATAACCTTAGCCATTCCCGAGGTCTGAATGTAGATGTTCATGTCTCTTTAGGTGTGGAGAAGTATGATACAAAATGCTGGAACAATGTAGAGTCGTATGCTAAATGCAGTATGGCTGACCTTATAAGAGAAGGATATTCAACCCGTGACGGTCCAAATGATTTAGATGCGTGTTCTGGGAGAACTTTCCTTAAGGAGAGCCTGACTTAAAGACTAACTGTGGAAAAGATTTCTCTCTCTGAAGGTTTTGATACATTGTGAGGATCTTTGCTGGTATTCATCAGTATTTAAATGGGTGCAGCGGCGGTTCATCTTGGCCTCTGAATTGGGGCCACAGCGCTTGCAACTCCAGCCCAGCAACTGCCTGGTGGCGGAGCGGGTGTGAACCTGGGCAGAATCAAAGCGACCGCTAGCGACGGGTAGCTGGCGCGTGTGTAGAGACGGGCTTCCTCCGGCGGTAACAGGTGCGGGAGGGAGCTGCGTCGGGTTCCGTAAACGAGCAGAGGCGTATTGTTTGGTAGGGTTTCCCTGATGTGTGTGCACGCAGTTCTTTTCGCCGTTCCCACGAGCAGATTCTTTCGCTGATAGGGCCTTGCGAGACGTTTTAAGACGGGTCGGTGGTTTCCCTAATCTTGTTCTAAGAACATGGCGGTGAGCATCTCGTGTTCAGGTGTGTTGGGAGAGGTTTCTGCTCCTTCTTGCTGTTCTCCAGACCTCTGAGGGTGTTAATGTATTTTGAAAAGCGATACACCTTCTTAGTCTCTGAGTTCGAGGCTCAGCCTCATATTAATTGTGTTTTTTCATCATGATGTGCTATTTTTCTGAATTAAATAATTAAGAGATGTCACTGACTGCCAGATTTCAGTAGCCCCGAGGTTGCATGCTAACTATGAGAAATGTAGCTGCAGGCATTGTTAAATGTTTAGGGAAAATCATGTTAAATGAAATATTAATACGTGACTTGCTCATGTCCTACAAACCATCTAAAATATAGGAATACAAAACATGGAACAGTTTAGGGTTTATGCGTACATTTTGTGCTGCTACCATTTGTGAGGGTGATGTAGCTTGGTAATGGTTTGAAAACATGGCTTAGATTTGCATAGAACTGCTGAAATGGAACTCCGTGTTTTGCTTTTCTTCATTACAATGAATGAATTAAGATAAATAAAATCTTACCCTAATTAAATAATGGGGTGCCACTAGAAGTTAGGGAACCACTCTCCTTTCAGTCTTTGGTGTTGAGTGTTGCACTACTGTTATACCCTCGTATGGGTATGTACTGAACATCTTGAATTTAAGCTGTGTGACTCACTGAATAAGGACGCTGTCAAATAGCAGTGCCGTCTTAGTATTTTATATGTAATGTTAAAATATTTTAAATCATTTAATTTGTCAGTCCTTGCTCTGCATGAAAGTAATATTTTTCCTGTACGAGTAGAGTCTAGGTGTGACTGCAAACAGTGTGATATCCTATGAATATAGATCATGTTAACTGGGTCTTGTCATGAATTATAACAGGCAAGTGAATAGGTGTAATACACATAATGGATATAGATTCCTTCTTTCTTTTTTCACATCTTCCTCTTCTCAAAGATCTGATATGTTAATAATATTAAGAACTAATTTTCCCAACAGACACCTTCAAAGCCATTAGATGTGAGCTGAGATGCTAGAGTTGCGACAGTTAACAGCAATTTTAACGCTGACAGTTTGTCTCGATTTTTTCGCGGAAGAGGGTGCAAATTGTGCTGAGTTGCCAAGACTTTCATCAGACGTGGCCCCCGTCGGCAACTTGGTGACACTAGTCGTGTGTGTGTTTTACTGACATGTATTTGTAATTTTTCTTAATATTATTCCCCCTTCAAGTAAGCAATGTCATGTAATTGAAATGAAAGAAGGTAATGGTTTCCCTGGCATCAAAGTATGTGTATATACTTGTCACCAGTCTGAATGAGGAATAACCGGTTCAGACTACTGTGAATAAAAAAGCACTTCTCCTAGTCAGACTTGAGCAAATATTGAATGTCAGCTTAAATATTTAAAATTTTTCAACACTGTAAAATTAACATTTTTAAGTGTTGTAAGCTAAGTTAGTGTGGGTAAAAAAAATATTAGATTTAGTAGTGACTGCTACATGCTACAATTTTGCTGATGAAATTTGAGATGTAGGCTATTTGAATAGCTGCGATTGACTAATCACATCATTAGCTTCTCTTCCTCTTCTTTAAATGACCGTTTATCAGTTATCAGTGCATTATTTGGAAGGCCTCATCTTTAAATAGCCATTTATCAGTTATCAGAGCGTTATTGGGAAGGGAAAGCGCCTGTATAGACAGCTGGGATGTAAAGTTAGAATGCGATGTACAGTCTCTTTCTTCCGTACGTGAACATGGCAGCCGGTAGGGACGAGCCGAGGTGGCGAATGATGTCACTTGAAGGTTATTTGAATAATAATCAAATTGCTTTGGTGTCGCTCATGGTCAGTTCACACCCATTCCACGGGGATCTGTCTTGGGCCAAATCAGCCGCCTTAATTTGCACATCAAACAACACCTTTCCCTTTCACTTCTCTGAAATGCTTTGGCTTTTCACCTGATGGAAAATGTAAAAAAAATGTACCTGATCAGTTATTTATGCCGTCCTAACACAAACTATGTGTGGTGTATTACATGTGGAAAAAAATCTGTGTTTGGATTGTTTTTACAGTGAATATCGAGTTGAATTCTTGAGATAAGTTGAGTTTTCGCTGTGTGTACGTACCTAACCTAACTTGTGTTTTTATGATTTTTAAAACATGTTTATGTTAGTTTTTTAAAAACTTGAACTATAGTCTGCTATTTTAGCTTTAGTCTTGATTTCATGACGTTATTGTTTTGCTATGTGTATTCATGACTTTGATTTTATGGTTTCAGTGGTTTTTTTTCAGTGCTTTTCATAGCTTTTTTGATTATGTTTCTTTGACAGTTGTGTGTACCTTTTCATTCTGTTCAATGCATTGGGTGTATGAAAAGCGCTTATTAAAACCATCTTATTATTATTATTGTTATCATTATTATTACTGTTATTATTATTATTATTATTATATATACGTTTCTGTCTTAGCTCATAGTAGCCTTTCGAAAATAATACATTTTTAAGTTGTAGATGCTCAGGAACTTTAAATTGTCTATTTGTTTACATTAGTTCATTATTTGTGTGTGTGTTTGTGTGTGTGGGAGGGTAAGAAAGTGTGTGTCCCCACTGAAGTTCTGCAGCAGACCCACTGCAGAGCAGCACCATCAGCGCAGCAGGCCTGCGATATTGGTAGACCTCTGTACCCAGAGTGCTCGCTGTTAGTTGTAGCTGATGAACTGTGATGATAAGAGGTCATCTTTTTCTAGGGGAAAAGATAAGCTCGGTCCTCCATACAGCCTCTGTTTTATTCACAGCAACCGTTGTCCAACAGTAAGAAACCAGCACGCGATGCACACTGGCTAGCTATCCAAGACGGATGGCTATAAGAAGTGCCTTTTCTTTTTTCAAGACTCAATTAAAGTTTGAGCTATTTCTGAGGCAACTGTGCTTACAGCTTCTGTTGTGGAGTTGGCGGGTAGCTTTTAAATGGAGAAAGGATAACACCTGTTGGAATTATTCCACTCCCACCCCCCCCCCCCCCACCCCCACCCCCCCCGATAGTTTGCAGCTGAAGAAATAAAAGATGGCGATAAATAATTTATCATCTGCGTAAATTCCCTGGTCAGAGAACGTGTTTAATCAAGACTGAAAAAGCAAATGAATGGCCCTGTGAGAAGAACATCATGCCCTTCTAATGCTGACGTCCCCCTTGTGCTAGGAAGAGAGGGGGGAAAAAAACAAGCACACCATTGTTGTCTTATTATCATTCCCCCCATCCCCCTCGGTAGTACCAAGGACTTTCTCATACAAACTCCATCTATTCCTCCTTTTAAAAAAAGGCAAGGACTAGCCTGTGCACTGTGCAGTCGCTTTCTGATGCTGCAAATAAATACTACTGCAAGGTGTTTTGCCGGATTTGTTGAGTGACAAATGAATTTGGCATGCAAATTCACTTATTTCTATGGTTTGGATACCATATGGGGCTGTGCTACTGTAGCCTTGTAATCGGTGCTTTACCTAAAGTACCTCAGGAAGTAATCCTGCTGAATGAATGGATCATTTTTAAAATGGCTGCCATATTCCTGGATCTTTGGCTTGGATAAAAACATTAGCTAAGCACAGAAGTAATTCATTTTTAAGTTTTTAAGCAGGGGACAGCACAAAAGTATTTTCCCTAAAATAAAACAAAAGTTTCTGCTGTGTGGCTCAATTTTTTTTTTGTTTAGTGAACACCGCAGCACATACAGTCCACCCTCTGTGTGTGTTTGAGAGAGAGGGAGAGGGCTAGAGGGAGAGGGAGGGAGAGAGAGAGCGAGCAAGAGGGAGAGGGAGGCAGAGGGGCGGGGTCAGGGGTCACAAACAGGGGAAGCAAATTCAAAACAGACCCCTGCCACACGGACATCAACAGGATGGGACTAGTCCCAGGAAATGAGGAAATGGTGGAAGGCAGAGAGAAGGAAGGGCCTTCATAAACATCTCCTGTAAGACCCTAATGACGGGCTCAAGGAAGTGAGGCATGTCTTGCTTCTATTGTGCTCGTCAAGCCAGCAGAAAACTGAACCCAGTTCCTCTGCCCCCGTCTTCTGTTCTTCTGCAGGGTCTTTTTTCCCCCTCTTTGCATGCCATTTCATACGGAGCAACAGCGTGGAAAAAAAAGCACGCTCACACCGAGCACCTGCCTCCCTCTTTGGCCACAAAAATGCTAAGCTGGCAAGTCACAACAGATTCCATGCCATCTCTGAAGCAGGTAGCCTTGTGCGCCTCTGTCTGCTAGTCTGACAGAACCGCCACCCCGGAGTGCAATATGGAAAGGTGTAAAAGGTTTACTCGGGGTCAAGCTGACATTGGCATCTGAACTGGTGCTTCTGTCTGGCTGTAGTGCGTGCAGGCCTATGCGCCACCATGTTGATTTAGGACGTCATTGTACCTGTGGTATTGTTTGCTTTTTTGATACATGGAGGACTGGTGGGGAACTGTGCTGAAGTATTGTGGGTAAAACTACGTTGTAAAACCTGGACTGATGACAGTTAATCCCATAAAGGGTTTTTTTCCTCGTTGTTTCCGAGTCCTTCATCCAGCAGAAGCTTAAGGGAGAGCCCGGCTGATGTTTGATTAGAGTTCTCTCTCCCCTGCTCAGACGTGTTAAGGGGGTCCGTCTGTGCTGGGGAGGGCCGCAGGGTTTTTTTTTAGGAGGCCTGTGGCTGCGCCCAACGTCGTGATTTACTGGTCCTTCACCGGAGCGCGTTTCTGCCACGAGACTTCATCCCTCCTCTTTTCAACAGGAGCTTTTACAGGCCCGTTAATGTCTCATTACATAAGAGAAAACAGGACTTGTTCTGAAGTATGGCTATGAATAGCGTTTGAAGCGTATAACTGCGTTTGAATAATGCGCTATGCTTCCACCAGCAATGATTTTTAATGTTTTGGTGGACAAGTGCAAATGATATTTCCCAGATAAAGAGCATATTTATACAATTGTTTCCCCATTCTTGACATGACTATATATGTAAAACTGGTAAATATAGGATAGTTGGGAATTGGCCCTCTGTGATTCAGTATCTGGGGGTAGAGGCCAGCACGAGCTGTCGTTTGGCGGCAAGACGTTACGATATGCAAAAATCACGTTGGTAACGGCTAATACAATCACCGTCCACCCCAGAGGTAGACGGAGGGGAAATGAGACAAAGGGTTAATTGTGTTACTTCAGCCCGTTCATCAGTCAGGCCCCCGTCCGTCTCTGTCTCTCCCTGCTCGGCTGTAAACCCTGCGCTGAACGCTGCCGCTCTCGCGCCCAGGCGAGGAGCCGCGGAGCTCCGTCCCCCTGAGCCCCGGCCCGTCCCTCCGCGCTCGCCGTCCGCTCCCATCCCCCGCTTCTCCTCCTCCTCCTCCTCCTCCTCCTCCCCTCTCCTCCCTTCTCCCGGGGAATAAAGCGGGGTCTGTCTGTCACGCTTTCCGCGGGACGTTTCCAGACAGGGAGCTGCATTCCGGTGCTCCGCTGCACATGCTCTCTTTTTGATAAAGCACCTGTGTCTCGGAGCGGGTCAACGGTGCGTTTAATCCTGGGGCCCGTGCGCGGTTATTTATAGCTATGAAAGAAGCACTTTTCTGTGTAATTAATAATAGCGTGATGCTACACGGCGGCGTTGGCTAAGCGAACGGCGCGGCGGATGAAAGCACCTGGCGCTCCGGGGTTGGATTGGTTCGCAGATCGCCTTTCATCACACTGTCAGGGCTGAGGACTGGCGTGGAGACCCTACATTTACATTTTCAGTTCGTCTCACCCTAGCCCCCCGCCATGCACACACGCACACACACCCACACACACACACACACTCGCATGCACGCACATACACCACACTCACGCACACACAGATACCAGTCGCGCACACACACTCACACGTACACACGCACACACACTCCATGGGGCAGATGTATCATGAGCATCAGAAGTCACAGCAAACATTACAGCACAAGCGTGCGCAAGTGTTACTTCTTCACATGAACCACTCGCTTCATACACTTGCTATAATGTGTGGGGAGAAGTAAACTACTTTGGACGTTAAACTACTCTCTCCTTCTATAAATAGTCAGTGTGGCTGCTTTGCTGTGTTGGAAAAAACATCTCACATGAGTTAGAATAATGAGTTTGCAGTAAGCCCAAGTAAAAGGTCTGCCAGTCAGTGGTGAATCAGGAGTAGTTTCTTTTTGTGGGGAGTAGGTTCAGATGTGGTTAAACCCATTGAAAGGACAAGTTTAAATGCATCTCTGCATAAATGCATAACTTTTATCTTTTAAGTTTTATAAGTGCCTATGTATGCTAATCTTTATCATCTCTAGTTGTATTTAGTGTTATAGAAAATCATTTTAGCTTTACAAATTAAGTATATTTGAAAGGCAGTTAGGTGGCAGTAGTTTTGCGCCTGCCAGACTGTTTTTAAACTATTTGAAACGCAAATAGGTATGCTAATCCAAGCTAGTATCTGTTGGCCTTTAAATAGTGAGGTTTGCATACTGTTTATTCTCAAGCGGCACTCTGCAGTTCTGTACATTTCTCATGTAAAGACAATAATGCCATATTGTGTATTGTTTGTTCCACTGTTTCCTCCACAAGTACTTAAACTTTATCTTGGCAGACATCACATAGGCCTGTATGTTGTCCATAGTTGTACACAATGTGTATGGCTGGTAGTTTTTTTTTTTAAAGCAGAATCATTTTCCTTTTAAGCCCAAAGCAAGGATAAAAAACACATTCTCTTTTATCATAGATTACTTGTTGGGTGATTTATCTGGCGCAGTGGTGACACTGCTGTGACCTGATTGGCCGGAAAGGACGATGGGCGGTCGCGATCGATTCGCGATCGATTCGCCTTTGGCCTCGTGTTCAGCCAGGAAGTGATCAGTGACAGCCGCTGCGGAGCGCCGTTTGCGTCTCGCTTCCCGTTGATAACCCGCGCGGGTTCTCCCCCGCCGCGGCCCTGGTTCTCCGGCGCCGTCCGCGCGCGGTTTCCCTGTAATCAGCGCGCTTCCCGTTAACCCTTTCCCCGCCCGCCTTCGCCGGGGGAAAGCGGCCTCGCGCTCAGACCCGCCGCTGCCTGGGAGAGAGCGCCGCCGTGCCTGCTGGGCTCCCCTTCTCCTCTGAACAAGCTGCAAAACAGCTGGAGACATCTGGTGCTCCGGCAGCGGGGGAGGGAGGGGCCCCGGGAGCCGCCGGTGCACCTGTTACCAGCACAGAGCTCCTCTCAAAGCTGAACATGGCGGGGAAGAGCGCCTGCACAGTGGACATTGCCACGCGGTGGTTAGAGCGGCGTGCTGCGATGTGGCTGGCTGTCGCTCGGCCTTGTGGGTATTGCGGTTTGAAAGCCGGGAAAGAGAAGGCCGATGTTTAAATTGAAGCGGATATGGGTGAATATCTGACGACATTGAGGTCCGTCTATAAATAGAATACATAAATGTATAAATAGAATTGCATGGTCTGCATGATTTTACCACACGACAACAAAAAGGATGTTTTTACTGGTTTCATTGTCAGGGTTTTTTAAATGGCCGACCTCTTAGCCTGTACCTACATTGTCAGGGTGACGGTGGACAGTGACAGAAAGGGAAGCGTTAGCAGAAACGTTTCAGTGGCAGGGCTTTACGAAGCGGTGCGACCGACAAGTGCTCTCATCCATTAAAAGAAGACGCGTGACAAGCCTTGCTCGTCTGTTGCTGCGGTAACCACGGCAACCACGGCAGAGGAGCGGAACCGGGCTTGCCCCCCCCCCACCCCTTCTGTGACGCGCGGTGCGGTTCTGGGTCCTGTCCCAGCGTAAGACCCGGGTACCGTCCCGGTCTTATCTCCAGTCCACACGCCGAGCGGGCAGGAGGACAGGGAGAGCCCTGGGGGTGTCCAGTCTCCTCCTCTGCCACGGTGACCCGGGGGGCCGGACTGTGCCTGACCCCAGGCCCCGCAGGAGGGAGTGTAGGGCTCAGACACCTGGGAAAGGCCCTCACAGTAGAGCCTCAGCACTTCCTGTTACTGCCCCGTCGTGGCGGGTACAGTATTGGCGGGAGCTTATGACGTAGCGGTTGAGAATCATCTTGTCATCAGTGCCATTGCCGTTGAGATCGATGTTTTTAAGAATCAAGAACCCACTCAATTTTGGAGGCCATATTCATAAGAATTTTTTTTTCATTAATGGCAAATGAGCATGAGCTCTGAAACTCGTGCATAGCTAGTTGCACCTCGGAGTGTTGGCATAAAAGCGGCGAGTAATTCCATGTAGTGACATTCATTGCGAATGTGAATGCAGGCGTTGTATTTCACCGTTAATCTTCAGCAATGAAAAGCAGCGCCCAATGAGTTGTGAGGATTAGTCCGGTGAGATCACTCCCGTTCATATATTTATATTATTACTGTGAATTGCTGTGTAACTCCTTGGGTAGACGGATGGCTAATAAACACGAGCACGCAAACAAAGTAGCAAATACATTTTATCAGGAGCATATAAAGCCAGCTGTGCCATTCAAATCCAAACAACTGCTAATGTTTAACCATCACCAATATTAAAATGGAGCCATATTGGAGTAGCTACATATTTCACAAATATTGCAATAGTGGTCATCGCTTTTAATAACAGCCTATATCAATGCCCAAGTTGTTATTTAAGCTGTACTTTATGAATGACCTTGCTACTGATTCTCAGGCCAGGCATAAGTTTTGATTGATGACCCCTGACCCCTGAATATGGTCCATGACTTCATTCTAGAATCCATTGTTCAGTGTCAGGGATTGCCCAGTATTTTCAGAAATAACCTTGTTTTGCATTTAAATGAACTTCAGTATCAGATTTCTTGAGTGCTGTGGTACTGTAGTTCTGCAAATAAGTTGTGGCTATGCTGTATTAATCATATGTCATAGATAATATTTTGATGTTTTTCAGCCACACATGCACAAATATTATTATTGACTGTTGACATTGTGATCAGCTTTGGATTCATGGACCATTGAATAGGGTGGAACTCGGTCATGCCAGTATACAGAATGAGATGGATGTTTCTGGTTCTCTTCCTGCTCCAGTGGTTCAGTTGGATCGTGGAT